>NC_090933.1:390410047-390713077 GCF_040938575.1 Ambystoma mexicanum
TGCACCTGGCCGATGTTTGGGCAATATAGGGTCGCAATGGTGATCCTACAATTTTCAAGGTTGCCTGAGACCACCAGGGCCCTCCCATCCCCTCTTCTCCACACCGTGTGCCATGAGAGCTTATGTCCCTTGTGGATCAAGATCCCCACGCCTCGCAAGTTGAGGCCCTTCACGTTCAGTGAGCCTAACCTAAGCGTCTCAACCTTGCCTCATTTTTCAGGAATAGCCTTCTGGAGTCAACATGTTTCTCGATTTCCCCTTAGCCATGATGGAACTCTCTGCCCATGTCCTCGCACCCAACCCATAGCACCTTGAGCGGAGCCCTGCCCCCCCTCCTCCCACCCCTGCGCTGCCTTAACCCCTGAATGAGAAGCCTGCCCATGGGCAGGCCACTATGGGTAGAGATCTGATTGTCCTCCGTTGTTCTCTTATCCCCTCTCCTCCTCTCCTCACCCCCGGCAGGGGTTTTCCAGTGCCAAACTCTTCGCCTAGTGTCCCTGGATCCAACACGTCCAGTTCGCCTCCTCATTGCGTGTCAGGGTATTCGCTTCCTGAATTTTCTCTTCCCCTTCATATTCTTTTTAAGTGCCCAGGGGCCTTTGTGCCCCCTCTCTTGCCCGGTTGACGTCAGTCCTCTCTCCCCCGCATCTATTGGCGCGCCTTCCCCCTTGAGGACCTGGAGCACTTGGAGCGCTTCTTTGCCGTTGGTCACCCGATAGCCTTCTCTTTCAAATGACAGAGCGAAGGGATAAGACCATCTGTATCTAATGTGCTGTTTGGTGAGCCACCCGATGAGGGGCGGCATTCCCTTCTACAGGCCAACGTGAGGGCTGAGAGGTCCTGGAAGATAAGAACTGTTTCTCCTTTAAACACAAAACTTGCGAGCCTATTCACCTTCTCGAGGACTTCCATCTTTTCTCTCTAGCGGAGGAAGCGTACAACTGTGGACCTCGGGCCGCCCCCCCCCCCCCAACACCGCCTCCTCTATGTGCTCTTTCAAGTTGGACTTCCTTGCCAAATTCTAGGGTGAATAGTTGGTTTATCAAGCCCTGGACCTTTCTTCCTACTTCCACCGCTGTTTCTCCCCTTTGCTCAGTCAATCCTAGGATGCACAGGTTGTTGCAGCGTTCCCTGTTTTCCAGGTCGTCCATCTTCAGCAACATATCTTCTTCCCTAACTTCAAAGTCTGTTATCCTTGCCTCGTACTTCATGTCGAGGAGGTTGGCCTGTAGGTGGTTATTTTCCATGCCCTCCATCTTCTCTTCCAGTGTATCCACCCTTCCCTTGAGATCACATATCGAGGCTTCTATGTCCGTTCTGATGGCTTTGATCTCTTGCAAGATGTCTTTGAGATCCTCTTTGGTGAGTGCCGATGGTGGGGGACCCCCCACCCGAGGAAATCCTGTCACTGGTT
Source organism: Ambystoma mexicanum (assembly GCF_040938575.1). NCBI lineage: Eukaryota > Metazoa > Chordata > Amphibia > Caudata > Ambystomatidae > Ambystoma > Ambystoma mexicanum. Next base: position 390,411,462 of record NC_090933.1, read on the forward strand.
GGGAGGGATATCCCCCCGGTGTCCCGTGGCTGCCTTCTGAAACGCTGCAAGGACAAGACTGCTTGGAGTGCGCAGCCAGGAGGAGGTTGACCCCGATGCCCGCACTGCTCTGGGAGATCTCAGCTGCATTGTGTACACCTTGCAGAGTAACACCCGACTGCAGCGGAGAGACGTTACTAACCGCCCGACCTAGACGTCCTTGGTGCCGGGCTGGAGAGAGGTAACAGGAGCTCCTGTCAACAACGTACCGAGATAACAGGCCTGCAGCAGTACGATACTAGCGGCGCTGAGAGTTGCTGAGGCCCTGGGACGAACAGCGTTGGTCTCTCTGTGCACTGGTGCAGCAGTGGGGAGGAGTACACCGCCACGAGGACAGTAAGTGGATGCAGATCCCCTGCCCCCATCCCCCTGTGCTCTCTCACTGGAAGGGGAAGCAACGTATGACCAAGTGTGGCTCAAGCTCTGGGAAATCCTCCTGCAGCGGGTGCGGAGGGGGAGCTGGCCAGGACTCTTCAGTGAGGTTGGGGGGGGCAATCTCTGAGTGGGACACGGCGTGACCCAAATCCACCTGGGTTAGCAGTGAGGCCCAGCCCTGAGGTGAAGCTGGGGCAAGGAAGGGCGTCTACCCGAGGTAATTGACCGGGGACCCGGGAGACCCGAAGACTGACACGTGGAGGACTCTGACCGAGTAGGGTGGCTGGGAGGCCGCCAGTGATGCCGGACGCACACCACCCTTGGGGAGCTTGACACAACGCCTGGAGGCGTAGGAGTGAACAAGGGAGGCCTGGCCATACCAGGCAAACTGGCAACAGAAGGGACTGTCAAGGGGCACGGCAGCCATAGTTGGAGTTAGGCCTGTTGACTTCCGACCACCCCCTGGGGCACTTGTGGAGAGCACCCGTAAAACCTATGAGCTGGAGAGGTGCTATAGCACGATTCCAATATCAAGGCAGGGAGGTGATGGCGGAGGCTAAGGGAGACGGGGGGGACCCCCCTACCTCAGCAAAGCTTAGGTCCATTAAAAGTGACACACAGACTTTTCTGGAGGAGATCAGAGGGATCAGGACAGATATAGGGGCGAAGCTGGCAGAACTCTCGGCTGAGGTGTTCACCCGCGAGGAGCGAATGGATGGGGTGGAGGCCAGCCAAACCTCGACTGAACCTCTGGAGACGCAAATGGAGGCACGCTTTATGGAAATGGAGAGGCGTGAGGAAGAATTGCGCCTCAAGGTGGATGACATTGAGAACCGGGAGAGACGGAATAACCTCTGTTTTTTGGGATGCAAGAGGTTGAAGGGAAATCGCCAGTGGGCCTGGAACACAAGATACAGGAAATAATAGAGATGTCCTAGGTTCCAAAGAAGGAGAGACAGTCTCCATAGACAGAGTGCACCGCACTGGGGGAGGGACTTGCGGTCCGCACTCAGTTCTGGCATGCATGCATTATTACAGTGATAAGATGAAGATCCTTGAAAAATTGAAATGCATTAAGGAGGTGGACTATGGCGAATTAAGGGTGGCAATGTTTCAAGACCTTTCGGGCACATGCGTTGTTGAGGCTCAAGAAGTGTGGTGCTCTCACTAGATGGCTTCAGGAGAAGGGCGTTGGATACCGATGGGACTACCCCTTTGCACTTGTGTTCGAATAGGGGTGGGAGAATGATACCATCTGGTGGCGGAGGCAGAGATACAACATGTTACGGATGACCTGGTGGGCCATCGAGAGGGGTCTACTTCGGAACGTGGTTGGCAGGGACTGGACCCTAACCGGGGTTCCCGGTGCTGGAATCGGTGCGAGGAAAGCAGAGGGCAAAAGGAGCCCGGAAGTTCTAGAAGCTTAACACCCCCCACCACAGAATGATGACACTTGGGAGACCTTGGGGGAATTATTTTGACTCTCCTTGTCTCTGGGGGCGTGTCCAGACCCCTCATGCGGACTGCATCAGAGCTAAGAAGGTCCGATTGGGAGGACAGATATGGCTGCTAGTTGCACCGTTACATTTTTTGGATACCAAAATTAAGTTGTGGGGTGGGAGGGTAGAAGTGTGCGGAGGGGGCACCCAGATGTTTGAGGGAGGATCCGGGTGTTGGGGGAGTTGGTGTATCATTTGATCAATAGCCAGGTATGGGCATCCTCCAGGCTATGTGCGGACAGAAGGGTTGGAAGGGCTGCCTGACATGGTAACCAAGGCAGGGGTCGCATCCCTGATGGTTTGACAGATGTGCCTAACATGGTTGGGGCATGAGATTGAGTGCCTCATATTAGGACAGGGAAGGGTGGGAGGGGAGGGGTGATAAGGAAGGGAGTCTCAAATGCAACAAGGGATGAAGAAAGGTTATGGCTGAGGTGATAGTAGGCACGCTGAACGTGAAGGGACTGAACTCCCAGAACAAGAGATCCCTAAATAGCAACATGTTCCGTAAGCAGAAACTGGCGATCCTCTTCCTGCAGGAGACCCATTACAGACAGGGGGTGGAATCTGCAATAAAGGGCAAGAGATGTGTAGGAACTTCTGGGCCTCCCACAGGAACTCCAAGAAGGAAGGGGTGGAGATCCTACTTAGTATGCTATTGAGACTGATGAGGATTCAAGTCAAGAGGGGCTTTGGAGTTTGGTTACGGAGAATCAAAGGAATTCATGAGAGGACACAGCTCACGCTTGCCACCCTGTGCGCACCTAATGCAGCACAGTTGGGATTTCTACATCAGGTATTTAGAATGATGGGTGGCTGGGCGGAGGGTGCAATGTTTTTGGGAGGGGATTTCAACCTGGTGGTGGACCCACGCTGGACTGGTGGTCGGCAAAGGGGGCGGGTGTCAAAGTTGCGGGCAAAGAGACCCTGGCTTTTTGGGGCTTTCTGCAAGATCATTATTGGGCAGACATTGGGCGGGGTCATTGTCCGGGCCCAGGGGCTATATGTTTTTCTTCCTCACCCACATCAGACCTAAATGAGGATAAATCTCCTCCTGATTCAAAAAGAACGGGAAGGTGAGGTAAGGGCACCCAGAGTGTAGGCGATCACGTGGTCAGACCATGAGCTGGTGGTGGCACACTGGCGGCTAACTGAACTTCGCCTGTGTTTTCGATGGAGGTGCAACAACACCTTGCTGAGGGACGGGGTGTTTCGGGAGTTGCTGGGGAAGGAGATACAGGCATACTTTGAAACTAACGACAATGCGGGGATGGGTATGGTGACAGTTTGGGAGGCAGCCAAGGCCACTTTAAGGGGGCTACTTATTGCCGAAAGGTCTCGCAAGAAGAGAGAAAGGGGCTAATCGAGGATTGGCTTCAGGAAGAGCTGAAAACGCTGGGGTGAGGCTCCTGGACAAGATGAGAGACAAGAGGCAGGAACTTCACACGGTACTGATAGGGGGGTGGTAAAGAGGATGAGGTTCACCTGGCAGAGGTATTACAAAAGGGGAGACACAGTGGGGACTCTCTTGGCGAATAGAGTTAGGGGCTGTAGGGTGGAAAGAAGAATAGAGGGAGTGTGGGATACTGAGGGACGTGTCGTGAAGGGGGGATATTTTGGCTTGCTTTGCAGATTACTATAGGGAGTTATACACCAGGCCGGTGGAGCAGGAAGTGGGGAAGCCCGGCAGTACTTGGCTGAGCAGCACCTCCCCAAGCTCACAAGGGCAGAAAGCGAGGTCCTAGAGGGTAAAATAACTCGGGAGAAGGTATTGAGGCCCATTCGAAGATTGAAAATAGGGAAAGCCCCTGGGGATGATGGATTGACGGCCGACTTCTAAAAGCAATGCTAAGCCCCACTAGCAGCGCCCCTGGCTAAACTGTTCAATTCTATAGTCGGGGAGGGCACAATACCACCAACGTTTCTTCAGGCCCTAATAGCAGTTATCCCAAAGCCAGGAAAGGACCTAACTAACTGTGCTTCGTATAGGCCCATCTTCCTCCTCAACGTTGACGCCAAGATCTTTGCCAGAATTCTCGCATCACTCTTGGAATCCTGCCTCTCTCAATTGATCCATCCTGACCAGGCAGGCTTCGTAATGCACAGGCAGGGGGCGGATAACATGCAAAAGACGCTTCATGTCCTTAATGCTCCGGCGGTAAAGGAAGAGGGGGTATGGTTGCTGGCTCTGGATGCCGAAAACTCATTCGACCAGGTGAGCCTGACCTTTATGGTGGAGGTTTTCGCATCCCTAGGGATGTGGCCATGGTGGACTGGCTGGATGGCGGCTCTATACTCAAACCACACGGCCAAGGTGGTGGTGGTGGTGGTGGTGGTGGTGAACGGGACCGAATCACAGGCCTTCCCCCTACAGTGGGGCATGCGCCAAAGGTGCCCGCTCTCCCCGCTGATCTATGCACTGGTTATGGATCTGTGGCCGGCGACGGTCATGGATCACAAGGGGATCAGAGGTGTCACGGTGGGGGGGACTGTAAGATAAGTCTCTTTGCTGATGATGCCCTGCTTTATATAACCAGACCGTCTCATTTGGTTCCCCTCTTGCTGGAAAGTTTGGAGCAATACAGGAAGTCATCCGGGTTAAATGTCAATCTGGGAAAGTCAGTGGCTTATGCAGCGGGGGGGGGGCTATCAGATAGGGAGAAGGAATACATTACCAGGTTACTGTTCAGGGTGCAGGAAGATGCCTTTCTCTACCTGGGGATCGAGGTGACGCATTGCTTCGAGACCCTCTTTTCTAGAAATGTCCTCCCTCTATGGTCTACCATAAAATGAGACATGGAGAGAAGGTGGAGATCAGGGCTGTCGTGGATGGCACATTTAAATTGTATAAAGATGGTGGTGGCTCCCCAAACTTCTGTTCTTATTTCAGATGTTACCCACAGGGATCCCTGCATCATTCTTCGTCGAGGTAAAGGTGGCCATGCTGACATTTCTCTGGGCAGGGGCCAGACAGAGGGTTGCCTACAGGACATTGATCCTGCCAAGGGAGGAGGGGGGACTGGGGTTCCCGGACCTAGTGGACCAACTTGATCGACTTTCGTGGCAAACAATGGGTGGCAATGGACAACGCAGTATTAGCTCCGGTCACATTAGATGAATGGCTGTGGGTCCCCAGAGCCTGTATCCGGAAGAGGGGGATGTCACCCGGTACTGGAGGGTCTGTTGTCCATATGGAGGAAGGGCGGGGACAACAAATGGCTCACAACAGGGCCGTCACCCATGAGTTATATCACGGCCCACTCATTGAGGGATGGGATTGAAGAGCCATTGGGCCTCATTACAACCCTGGCGCTATGGGGTTAACGGTGCCGTAAAAGGTGCCGGCACCATTAACCCCGTACCGCCTCATTACGAGGTCCCCTCGCGGGACCTGGTAACACCTGGTCAAACCAGGCGTGCTTACCGGGTCCCGTGAGGGGAAGAGGGAGCAAACAACGGGCCAACTCGTAATGGCCCGTTGTTTGCTCCCTCTCCCATTCCCATTCAGCCCTATGGGGGCTGAAATGGGAATGGGGAAGTACCGGGTCCGGGTCCTTGGAGGGAGGAATTACCGGGCCTTCCGAACTCGGAATGGCCCGGTAATTCATCATTCCGTGGACCCGGACGCGATTTCGGTGGCAGCCATGCTGCCAATAGCGGCATGGCTACCGCCGAGGTCGTAATGAGGGCCATTGGCTTTCCAGCCCTGGTACAAGGCTGGACTAAGCAGGGCGCGGCAACAGTGGGAAGGGGGCACGTTGTCATGACCCTTGCCCCTGGCCCTCGCTGGCAAGTCAGCCTTCCAGTTAGGGTCCGGTCAAAGGCCTTAAAACCTCATCCTAGACTCTCTTGGAGTCAGTCCTGGCGCCTTTGGCGCCAGGCTCATAACCATCATGAAGACCAACATTAGAATGGGACTATTATCTTGGGACTATTTAACTTGGGTGGTTCAGCCAACATGGAGGCACACACATAGTTCAGTTACAAGGAACTGAGCTATGTGGTCTAGTCTTTTGGGTGTGGCAGGCCTGGGACTACTTTACCTGGACTTCTTTGGGTGTGGAAGGCCTGGGACTATTTTACCTGGACTACTTTACCTGAGACTATTTAAACCACACCCAAACAGCAGAACATGTTGCGTTATTCTGCTGTGGGCAGCGTAACGCTCACCGTGTCCAGTTCTTTGATGCCAGTTTACTTGAAACCAAGGACCTGCAGAGAGAGAAAGAACACTACAAAACTTACCTGGAACAGTATCCTGTCTTCAATCCATCGCCGACTTCAGTTCCACTCACCTGAAGGTACGAAATCCATCATCCGGCACTGCATGCATCCTGGAATACCATAACCTGGAAAGAGGAGAAAGACAGCATTAGTAAGCGTTTACTCAGGTTTCCTTCCGAATGAAGAAAGCCACACAATTCTTACCTGGGTAGTCATCTCCTAGTCAGTATCATTGCTGGAACATTACGGCGCTCGGCGAGGAACATCGCAACCTGCAAGGAGAGAAAAGACACAGGTTAGCAATATAAAAGGCGAAACAATGCCGCGCATCGCGCATTACTCACTGGACAGCATCGCGCACAACGCGCTTTCGCCTACCGGCCCATGCTCGTCTACAAACTGCATGACAACTCCAAAATACCTTTCCATACCTAAAAGGAAAAAAGCAAGACATTATTATTCAAACTAAGAGGAACATAAGAACTACATATAAAGACTGTAAAGCAGCGGAGTCGCAGCAGGCCTGGATTCCCACAGTGGGGGTTTGCACCAGTGAAGTAACTTGGTCGCTGCTTGCCCCCCACATCTATGCACCCCTGCCACGAGGAGCAGGACAGAGATTCCACCTTCTACAATATTAAGGTGAGGGGAGGAAAGAGTTGAGGCCAAGGGAGGTGGGAAAACATAAAGACAATCTGGTATTGAATCCAGCTCTCCTATATTGCAGACCCATCTTTAACCAGAGGCCTAACCAAGGGACCGGAGGAGGGTTTGAGAGTGTAAATCATCCAACCAGGGCTGGGTGGCGTCCCTGTGGATACCAGGTGAGCCTAACAGAATGCAAAGCCTCAATAATATTAGCCACCTGGGCGTCATGGAGACTTCAGAGACTGACCAGTTAGTTCAGTTGTTGGGACAATTAGGCGCTGAAGTACATTCAGCTAGGCAAGAAACCAATGCTCTTAGGAGGGATTTGATTGTTACTAAGGATCGTACCGATAAAATAAGTAGACAATTGCTCCAATCACAGGCAGGACAGACCCCATTGCCTGGTAACGTTCCGCCAGCACCTGGACCAACTTCTACCAATCCAGTATAAATAACCCTTCCTGGAGCAGTTCCTTTAGCTCCAACTGAACGATTTACAGGGGACCCCAAGAAGTATGCAACGTTCATGAACCAGTGTCGTCTTCATTTCCTTTGCAGACCTGGGGGTTTCATAACGACCAAGCGAGGGTTGCTTTTGTTTTGTCATATCTGAGCGGCAGTGCTGTGGATTGGTCAGTACCATTGGTAAATTAAGATGACCCCTTGTTACATGGCTTTGGGGGTTTCCAAATGGAAATGGAAAAACTCTTTGCTCGTCATACCCAAGGCCAAGCATTAGACAACAAACTTTTGTCACTCCATCAAGGAAGTCAAGACTTGCTTACATATATAGCAACATTTAACAGACTAGTCGTTGAAGCTGGGTGGCCTGAGGAAAAAATGATCACACTATTTCATCGAGGTCTACGAGGGGAACTAAAGGATGTCCTTGCTCAAGTGGTTAACCCACCTAAAGACTGTGCAGAATTCATCAACCCTGTGGTGCAATTAGATCACAGATTACAAGACCGAAAAGCGGACCGGATAAGGTTAGACACTTGAGCTGTGTATGCCCGGTCAAAGGATAATGTTCCACGTACATTGAGAGACATGGAAGAAGCCTTGCAAATCGGAGGTGTATGGCCCCCTTTAACTAAAACTGAAAGAGACAAGAGAAGGCAACATCAATTATGCTTATATTGTGGAAAATCAGGCCACTTCCTCAAAGAATGTCCAGTGAAACCACCAAGGAGAACTGTTGGAGCCACAGAGAAGGAAGATAATAACAAGGAGTAGGAAAACTACCAAGCCCGGCAAGCGTAGAGGTCCGCTTGTCGAGCAAGAAGGATGAGCCACAGACCTCACACTTTGCATTACCAGTAATTTTGATCAATCACCAACAATCGTCTGGGATGCATGCTGTTGAAGCATACATAGACAGCGGAGCAGTTGGAAATTATGTAGACCAAGATCTGGCAGCAGAGATGGGGCTTCCCTTATGCTCTAAGTCGACAACTGAAAAAGTTACTACTGTTGATGGGACAGAAATAGCATCCGGACCAGTAACCCAATGTACAGCAGGACTAACCCTACTGTGCCAGGATGGACACTGAGAATCTATTGCATTCGATCTCATCAAAGCTCCTCAGTTTCGACTAATCTTAGGGATGCCATGGTTGGTAGCTCACAACCCTCTAATAGATTGGCGTGCCAAGAAGTTGGCCTTTTCCGATGATTGTGCTCGCACCTGTTATTACCAAGAAAACAGGAAAACAGACTTATGTACATCTGCTACTCCCAGTACGGCGGCGATTGTACTAGGTGTGACTAGTACTCTACCAAATGAATACTAAGATTTTCAAGATGTGTTCCAGAAAGAACAAGCAAATACTCTACCACCGCACAGGCCCTACGATTGTCAGATCAACCTCATACCTGGTGCACAAATTCCTTGTGGCCGAATCTATGCACTTACTGAACCAGAAAACCTCCATTTGAAATTTTATCTTGATCAGTACCTGGCAAATGGATGTGTCCGCCCGTCTAAATCACTGGCAGCCAGTCCCTTATTCTTCGCACCTAAGACGGAAGGAGACTTGAGGACTTGCATCAACTATCGCTCATTAAAGCAGATCACAGTAAAAAACCATTATCCACTGCCCCTTATTCCCGAATTATTGGATCAAGTCAAAGACGCCCAAATCTATACCAAACTGGACCTTAGAGAGGCGTACCATCTTGTTCGAGTGAAGAAAGGAGACGAATGGAAAACCGCCTTTCGTACCAAATACAGCTTGTATGAATACCAGGTAATGCCTTTTGGACTTTGCAACGTTCCGGCTGCATTCCAGTACTTTATGAATGAAGTTTTGCGGGAGTTCATCGACGTTTGCGCCCTGGTTTACATTGATGACATCTTAGTGTATTCTGCTACAAAAGAAGACCATGTCAGGCATGTCGCGCCGTCCTTACTAAACTTCGCCAACATAAGCTGTATGCTAAACTCAAAAATTGCTTTTTTCATGTCACCGAAGTGGAGTTCCTCGGTTTTATCCTCACACCAAAAGGTATCAGAATGGATAGGCACAAGGTAGATGCCATTCTTAACTGGCCGTCACCAACTTCATTTAAAGGAATCCAGAGTATGTTGGGCGTTGCAAACTTTTACCGCAGATTCATCCCAGATTTTTCCCAAATAGTGCATCCAATTACATCACTATTGAGAAAAAACAATAAAAAGTTCCATTGGACCGAAGAAGCAGAGAAGGCCTTTCAAGAATTTAAGAAAAAATTCACTTCTGCTCCAGTTCTACGGCATCCTCGCCCAGACCTCCCTTATATGGTTGAAACAGATGCCTCTAGCATGGCTATGGGAGCTGTTCTCTCGCGAAGGAACCCAGGAACTGGCCAGTTACACCCTGTGGCCTTCTGGTCACGAAAATTCTCACCTCCCAAACTCAACTATGCTATCACAGACATAGAACTCTTGGCTATAAAATCAGCTTTCAAGGCATGGCGACACTATCTCCTTCGTGCTAGACATACTGTCAAGGTCATAACTGGTCGTCGAAACCTGCAATACTTAAAAACAGCAAAGGCCCAATCATCCCGTCAACTGCGGTGGGCTCTTTTCTTCGCTGAATATGACTGTGATCACCTACCGGCCAGGAGTCCGAAACGGAAAGTCTGACGCCTTGTCCCACATGGGTGTTGATGAAAATGTATACATAACTCTAGATCCAGTAGCCATCATTCCAGAAGACAAACTCCTGGGTCTTACGACAACATTGACACAGGGTGAACTCCAAAACAAGATCCAACTCTTAATGGATCCCACTTTCTCACAAGAGTGGTGTACTCAAGGAGAAATTACACCATTAAAGAACAGTTACCACATTTTAGCAACTGTCTATACTTGCCAAGTAAAGATTTACAAGAGCAGGTTATTTCGGGTTATCACTACTCCCTGATTGAAGGTCATCCTGGAATTGCCAAAACTCTAGCTAAAGTAAAACGAAACTATTGGTGGCCCACATGGCGTAAAGACATCATACAATTTATTCAATCTTGCGGTGTGTGTGTGCACAAAACAAGTCCCAAAAGCAGAAACCAGCTGGTCTTCTCCAACTATTGGAAATTCCTCCCGCACCATGGCACACACTGTCCCTTGATTTTATTACAGATCTACCTCCCAGTCAAGGATTCAACACCATCTTATTCCTTTTGAGGGTCTTCCAAATGCATCCAATTTAGAAAAAGTATTCCTGGAGGAAATCGTACCGCTACATGGCTTTCCATTGGTCTTGAACTCAGATCGAGGTAGTCAGTTCGTATCCAACTTCTGGAGGAAATGCTGTTCAATGGCCCAAATTGACATTCAACTATCCACAAGTCACCATCCTCAAACAGATGGCCAAACAGAAAGAACAAACCAAACCCTTGAGCAATACTTTTTTTTAAAAAACAATTTTTATTAAGTTTATCTCAACAACCAACCCAAACCAAACTTAGTGTTCATGACAACAATAATACACATCATTTTATCTTGTCCACTGTGATTTACCCCTTCCCACCCTCCCCTCGAGCCTATTTTCCTTCCTATTCCGTTTCTTCATCATATGTTAGGGTTTCTTTATCGATTACTCCCGGTGGGTCCTGGTCACTAGTCCCGTCACTTGTGGGCCCAAATAATTCTGCAATTAGTTGTTTCCAGGCTATAAAGGTACTTGCTTCCTCCTCCCCCCAACAATACTCACATCTTGCCATACTGATGTTTCTGCCTCTGTCCATTTTTGCAGATCCTTCCACCACGCTGCTAGTCTTGGTCTATGCCATGCTTTCCACCCCATTGCGATTTTCTTCTTTGCTAGTACATACACCAGGTCTTTCAGTTTGCTCACATGCTTTAGCTTGCATGGTCTGGGGAACCCTCCCAGTAGGCAAGCCCATGCTCTATCTATCTCTACTTTGATCCATCCTGTGTGCTACTTCACCCCAAAAGCATTCTGTTTCTGGGCATGACCAGAACATGTACACCATTCCAGGATTTTCTTCATTACATTTGGGGCATGCTTGTCACCCTGCATTTTTGAACTTAGCTATCCTTTGTGGCGTCATATACGCCCTATGGGTGATGTATAACTGTATCTGCTGTAGCCTGGCATTCCTGGACACTTTTCTGTGATATAGTTGAGCGCGCTCACACATCTCATCACTCATTGGGGTCCCCACTTCTTCTTCCCAGTCTTTTCTAAGTTGTACCACTTCTCTTCCCACCTTGGTCATCACCAGCTCATATAGTCTTGATATTTCGTGGCCCCCCTCTGCTATGTCATATATTGTATCAATAATGGCATCAGGTTCACTTCATAGTTTTTCTTCAGACCATGACTCTTTGATCCGCTGCACCACCCTGTGATATGTAATATACTGTCCTGCATGTACCCCTGTTTCTTCCACCAGCCCCTCGTAGTCCCTTATATTCCCATCTTGCCATATGTCTCCCATAGTCGCTATCCCCACGGGCTCCCAATGCTTCCTGATCATTAATCTTAGTTTTTCTTTTTCCACCAGAGCTACCAATGGCGCCTGCAGGGAGCACGGATAAGGGTCTTCCATCATCACAATCTCTTTGCCATATCTCCCACCCAAGTACCATCATTCTCGGGCGCCCCTCCATGTCTACTTTGGGTAACCACATTATCTCTTTGAGGAAGAATGGGGCACAGTCTTGTTGGAACAACCTGGTTTCCGAGGTCGGCTCCTCGGAAAGCCACTTCGCTACATACTTGAGTTGGCTCGCTATGTAATAGACCTCATAATTTGGTAATTTTATGCCTCCCTTCTCGTGCGAGTTTTGCAGTTTCCAAAGGGCCATTCTGTTCCTTGTCCCTTGCCAAAGGAATTCCCTGCATATACTGTTCAACTTAGCAAAGAATCGCTTGGATATCCAGTATGGGATATTCCCGAAGTAATGTAACCGTCTTGGCAGGACCACCATCTTAAGCATTGCCCCTCTGCCCATCATCGCCAAGGGGAGCTTTACCCAAAATGTCATACTATTTTCTATGTTTCGTACAGCCTTCTCAGTATTCTGTTGGTGCTCTGCTTCTACCGTATGATATATATCTATTCCCAGGTATCGAAACGTGTTGACCTTCCATGGTATCTGAAGGATCGGTAATTGCTCTAATGGGATCCCTTTATACCTCTCCAGTGAAAACACACAAGACTTTTTGGGGTTCACTGCTATGCCTGAGAGACGTGCAAATTGGTCCAGCACTTCCAGGACATACTGTAGGTTTTCTTCCGAGTAGCGCAGATACAGTAACATGTCATCAGCATATAGGGAAATCAAGTGCGATTCCCCTCTAATGGCGATGCCTATTGTGTCATATTGCTGCCTCAAATATATCACCAAAGGCTCTAAAGCCAGGATGTACAACATGGGGGACCACTGGCATCCGTGTCTGGTGCCTCTACCAAGCTGCCACCTCTCTGATATAACTGACCCTGTCTTCACTCTTCTAGTTTGCCAAGGCAGCAATCAACCATGGCCACCTGACCGAGTCAAATGCCTTAATTGCATCCAGCGACACAATTGCCATTTCATTTGTCTCTTCATTAGCCTATTCAATGACTCAATGGAGTCGCCTAAGATTGTTGGATATGTTCCTGTCAGGGACATACCCAGTTTGATCGGGATGTATCAATTTAGTAATAACTCTCTTCATTCTCTTTGCCAGGACCGCCGTCAGAATTTTGCTGTCCTGGTTCAACATCGACAGGGGCCTGTAGGATCCGCACTCACCGCCAGGCTTATTGGGTTTGGGGAGCGGAATGATTGATTCTCTCAAGGATTCTGGTAGCTTCCCGACTTCGTATGATTCGTTTAGCATTTCCAAGAGTGGTGGGAGTACCTCATTTTTATACATCTTATAAAATTCACTGGGGAGTCCAATTGGCGCATCTAGCTCCTCTCGTTCTTCAGCACTGATATGCGGCAATCCTATATCCTCTAAGATTTCACTTATTGTATTATTATCATTTTCCTTCACGTCTCCATACAGGGCATGGTAATAGTTTGAAAATTCTAGATTCACGTCCTCCTGGGTGTCTGCTATACATCCATTTTCTTTTACTATCGTCCTGATTACTGGTTTGGGAGTCTCTTTTTTATATAACCATGCCAAAACCCTCCCTGGTTTATCTCCCCCCGCATGCTGTCTCTCTATGTATTTTTTATAGTTTAGATTGCATAGCCTTTCCCAGTATCCCGCGCATTTCTGTTGTATCCTGAGTATTGTTTCATTATCACCTTTGGTGCTCCCCCCCCCTTCAATGCCTGTTCCAGCTCCCTCTCCGCTTCTTGTTGGTCCGCTGTGATCCCTCCTTGTAGCGCTTTGGACTTGGCTATTGCTATCCCGCTCACCACTACTTTAAAGGCTTCCCAGAGAACCCTCGCCGACTCCACGCTACCTGTATTGATTTCGAAGTAGCTTATTATTTCCTCCCTCATGCCTGAATATGCTGTCTTTTAGCGCTTCCGCTCTGAGACGGCATGTCGGTATTTTCGCTCTCGGAGGTCATAACTGCCACGTCAATTTAAGCGGCGAGTGGTCCGATAGGACCCTCACCTTGTATTCTATCTGTATGATCTCTGTCGTCAGCGCTTGTGTGACAAACACATAGTCTAATCTGGTATGCAGATTCTGAGGGACCGAGTAATGCGAATATTGTCGGTCTTGCAGATAGTGTGTTCTCCATGCATCTTCCAACCCAAAGTCTGTTATCAAAGACTGCAGTATCCTGGCCGCTGGGGTCGGTCTATCTGTTTTGGAGTCTGACCTATCTATCTTCGGATCCATCACACAGTTAAAGTCTCCCCCCCAAATCACCGCCTCTCCCAGGCTTGCGCTGAGTTTACTATATAGGGTTCTAAAGTATGCCGCCGTATCCTGATTCGGGGCATAGGTATTTACCACACAAATCTCCTTGTTTTCCACGCATCCCTTTACTATTACCATCCTCCCGTCTTCCTCCACCGTAGATTGCAATAGCTGAAACGGTACGTGCGGCACCACCCAGGTGATTACCCCCCTAGCATACGCCGAGTATGTTGCACCCACTACAGTACCCCTCAATTTCTTCCGTATCACCTCCAGTTTTTCTTGCGTCAGGTGAGTCTCTTGCAATAAAGCTATGTCTATTTTCTGCTGTTGCAAATACATCAACCTTATTTATTTTTAAGTAACTATTGAGCCCTCTCACATTCCAGATGACTACTTTAAAGTCTCCCACAGCATATCTGGTTCTCTCCTCTACCTCCCCAAGCGCCCTCCAGGTCCGTCAAATCTCAAATCTTCCCCTTGTTCATGTAGGCTTGTTCCCCCATACAAACATCTCACAACTGCTAACTCTACCCCAACTCCCCACCCTCTCAACCCCCAAACTTCCCTCCCACCTCCCTTCCCTGCGCCAACTCCCTCCCCTGTGCCCCCTGCCCCCTCAACATCCTCCCCAACTGTTGCCCAGCTCCATCCCTGGATCTCAGGCACCCCCGCATCTAGCCCCTTTCTGGCAATAGCCTGTACTCACGGCTCAGCAGGGTGCCGTCGCCCTAGTGGCTGTCCTACTACTACTACTTCCGGGGGATAGGTCGCTCCCACTCTGCTGCTCCTGTTTGCTTATAATGCAGTGCGCTTAATGCTACACACTTTACTTGTACATCTTATATTCTAGTCCAATAAGTCCAATCAAATCAAAAGCCACTTGTTACAATTTTCAATATTGTCCCTCTATTTTGCCCTTCCTCTATCATCCATGCCACTGTCTTTTCCAGGCCTCCCCCCACCCCGCCTGGTATTATTTAAGTCGTTTCCCCATCACTTATCGTGCTCCTCGTAATTTTGCTTCTCTTCTTGTTCTGGGCAGCCCTGCATGTCCAGCCATTCCGATGCTTCCTCCGGGGTGTCAAAGAAAAATGCCTTACTTTTGTGCAGGATTTTGAGTTTCACAGGGTCCAAAAGCATGTACTTGATTCCAGCTGTGCGCAGTCTCCTCTTGACCGCCACATAGCTGTATCACGGCCTCTGCACCAGCATGGTGTAATCGGGATATTCCGTGATGTTTGCTGATGCTCTCTTTATCGTTCCACCTTTGCGAAAATACTCCAAGATCTTCTCCCTGTCTTTGTAATTCAGGATCTTGGCTATTATTGCCCGAGGGGGGGGATCCAGGTCGTGGCCTTCTCATAAGAGCCGTATGCGCTCATTCGACAGTAAATTCCTGCAAACGTTTTTCGGCCCCTATCTCCTGCAGGATCATGTTCTCCACATAATCTGTGGGGTCCTGGCCTTCCTCTTCCTCCGGCAGGCCGACCACTCGTATGTTATTACGTCTCGTCCTTCCCTCGGTCTCCTCCGCACGCTTCTCGAGGTTAGCCACCTGTTGCTTCAGTATGTGGACCTCCCTTGCATTGCTCGCACTGGTTTCCGTATTGGTTTTCACCGTGCTCTCCAGTCCACTTGTTCTTCCTGCCAGCGCTCTCACATCTTGACGCAGCAAGGTGACCTCTATTCCAACTGCATTTATCTTGTTTTCCAGGGCAGTCCTTGGGTCCGCCATTGTTGTCCCCCATGAGACTTTTAACTCGTTGATGGCTGTTAGGAGCAGATGGTCCACTTTTGCCGGGGTACTCTCTGCGGACACGGCTGCGCCTTGTGCCAAGCCAGCGGGAGTCTGTTGCGTCTTAGCAAAGACGTCCATTGTAGGTTGCTTGCTCTTTGTTTTGGCTCTTCTCACCGACATTGCGTAGCCCTGTCTATATGTCTGAGTCCGGCTCTCCTATGGCGAGTGAATCCTGCTTCTCCGCCCTTCCGTAGCTCCCCAGGGTTAGCTAATGCTTGGGAGTGGTCCCCTCAGTGGGCTGCAGTGGACGTTGGTATGCACTCTTCGTGCTATGCTCCGAGTAAATTGTATCCTCCCACTTCTTCGTTCGCTGCTGTTTCTGCAGATGGGCACCCTCTTGCTCTTAGCTGGACCTCTTGTTGCCTGCGCGTTCTGTAGTATTGAGCCTGCATCGATGGTCATGCAGGTCTAGCTCACGTGTCCCTATGGATCATGCTCTGTGATATGGGGCCTGGCCGAGGCCTCAGGCCCTCTTCTTTCCGCTCCGTTGGAGTGCCAGCGTCCTAGTTCTCGAGACACTGATGTGATGTTTCAATCGTGTGGGATCTTTCTTCTCCTCGACAGGGTGTCAGGGAAGAGTCACCGGCACCCGCACTCTGCGCATGTGGAAATGTTTCATGCAAGCCTCGCCAGCCCCTTGCTCACCCAGCTCAGCTCTCTCGCCGTTGTTCTTCCGGCGTGACACTGCATCGGTACCCCTTTCTCTACATGTGTTGCAACCTATGCAGCTATAAATCTTGTGCCCTTCATTTCCCAGGCTCCGCCAATGCAGTCCACACTATTTGCGTGACACCGCACCGTCATCCCTGCGGGTCCCTGCCTTGCCACAGTTCCGTGGCTGTTTCTGCTCTTATTCCGCACAATGTCCACCAGCAGCGAAAAGCCCACAACGCATGCCAACTAACAGGGGTGTAGTCCAGCTGCCGTGTATGTACTGGACGCCAGCCCTGCCTTCAAGTTTCTACCACTCGGGGGGGGGGGGGGGGGACTTTTCGTTTGCATCAGAGTGCCTGCTAAACACCACGCGCGGAATGCTGGCCGTATTCTCGATGCGCAACATTGTTACAACATTGTTACAACTGTATTCACTGTTTGAACTGTGGGAATAGGACTTCTTCCCGTGGAGCATGCCAGTTCTCAGCTTCTTAACAATTATACCGGCGGGGCTCCGCAGTCCGCCAGAAGCCGCTCGTCTCCCTGCTACTGCCAGCCTCACTGAGCCATCCAGCTTTGTTTATTCTGGTCCTGCTATTCTGTCGTTGCCGCTCGCATCGTGTAGCTCCAGGTCATTTTCCTTGGCACTTCGGCACGCCGCAATTATCCCTCGCAGTGTTTCTGTCGCTGGGGGACACGGCCGCAGCTGCCCGTACGGCACCTTCCTCCACCACAGTTCATTGCTCGTAACTCCTCCACCCCAGGGGGGGCCGATGCCGCTTGATGGTGTCAGCGCTCCCCGTCCACAATCTCCTCCCGTTGCCCACGTCTACTGGGGTTATTCGCTCCGGCTGCTGCAGGCAGCACGTTAATGAAGACTCGATGTCTTGCCGATATTGTTTCCCAGTCGGCCTCCAGGTCTCCTTTGTTTAGGGGAAAGCGGCCATTTTATTTTGGATCCTACATTGTCATCCAGAGCTTTTAATGTCCACAACTTCGCTTGTATGTGCCCCAGCTGCCTGAATCCACTCTCATCCAGGCGCGCTTAGTGTCATACAGCATCTTGCATCTTTTAACATCAGTTCACAGGGTTTAAAGGATCACGCTTCGAACTGATCATTTGCCGGATGCTGCAGCTCAGGATTCGTGCAGCCTACTCCATGGCTGCCAAGCCACGCCCCCCCCCCTCGAGCAATACTTACGTTGCATGTTACATCAAGTGGAAAGAATTTGGAAGGACTTGTTATGGATAGCTGAATATGCCTATAATAATTCATTACACAACAGCACTGGACAAACCCCTTTCTACACTATGGGCCTCATCACGAGTTGGGCTGTAGCCCTTAAATGCGGTGGTAATGGTATTACCGCCACATTTAAGGGCTGGCCCTATCGCGAGTTGGGAGCTAAATCGGCTGTTTTACCTCCAGCTTTTTCTGGAGGTGAAAATCCCTGGTTTTGGCTGTATTACAGCCGGCTATATGAGACTGCAGTATTAGCACTGAAAATTCCCCATTGGATCCAATGGACCCAATCAGGAATGGGGATTTACCTAAAGGCCCAACCCGTGATCCAGTGGTAATACCACCGGACGATCGGTGCTAGGGCTATTACAGTCGGCGGTATTACAGCCGGGAATACAGCCCAACTCATAATGAGGCCCTATATATGGTACACATCCACGTACTTCAGAATTGGATCTCCCAACCCCTTTGAAAATGCCAGTGGTTAAAACCCTACATACGACTATTTCCCAGGTCTTCAAAGAAGCAGCAGAACATTTACTCCAAGCCAAGAACAGACAAAAGAAATTCGCTGACATCGTACTAAAGCCCCCGACTATCAAATTGGAGACCAGGTCTGGTTAGCATCAAAATATGTGCCCATAAAAGGGACTCGGACCTTTCGTCCCCGATATCTGGGACCTTATTCTATTGAATCCATAATAAATCCAGAGGCAGTTAAATTAGCCCTACCACCCACTATGCAGATTCATCCTGTGTTTCACGTATCACTCCTGAAACCGGTACAACCCGGTACTAGGGTTACAATACCACCAAAACCAGTATTAGTTGACGGAGAACTAGAGTTTGAAGTAAAGGATATCCTAGACTCAAAATACACCGGATCCAAACTATACTACTTAGTTGATTGGAAGGGATATGGCTCTCAAGACAGATCATGGGAACCTAGTGAATACATCCATGCACCTCGCTTAATTAAAAAGTTCCATCAGAATTACCCAGCCAAACTAGGACCAGGCAGAAGTGCCACCGTGAGCGGGGCCTTGGGGGAGGGGGGAGTGCTGTCATCACCCTTGCTCCTGGCCCTCACTGGCAAGTCAGCCTTACAGCTAGGATCTGGTCAAAGGCCTTAAAACCTCATCCAAGACTCTCTTGGAGTCAGTCCTGGCGCCTTTGGCTCCAGGCTCATAACCACCATGAAGACCAACATTAGAATGGGACTATTTACTTGGGACTATTTAACTTGGGGGGTTCAGCCAACATGGAGGCACACACATAGCTCAGTTACAAGGAACTGAGCTATGCGGTCTAGTCTTTTGGGTGTGGCAGGCCTGGGACTACTTTACCTGGACTACTTTGGGTGTGGCAGGCCTGGGACTATTTTACCTGGACTACTTTACCTGAGACTATTTAAACCACACCCAAACAGCAGAACATTCTTTGCGTTATTCTGCTGTGGGCAGCGTAACGCTCACTGTGTCCAGTTCTTTGATGCAAGTTTACCTAAAACCAAGGACCTGCAGAGAGAGAAAGAACACTACTAAACTTACCTGGAACAGTATCCTGTCTTCAATCCATCGCCAACTTCAGTTCCACTCACCTGAAGGTACGAACTCCATCATCCGGCACCCCATGCATCCTGGAATACCATAACCTGGAAAGAGGAGAAAGACAGCATTAGTAAGCGTTTACTCACGTTTCCTTCTGAATGAAGAAAGACACACAATTGTTACCTGAGTAGTCATCTCCTAGTCAGTATCATTGCCGGAACATCGCAACCTGCAAGGAGAGAAAAGACACAGGTTAGCAATATAAAAGGCAAAACAGCGCCGCGCATCGCGCATTACTCACCGGACAGCATTGCGCACATCGCGCTTTCGCCTACCGGCCCATGCTCATCTACAAACTGCATGACAACTCCAAAATACCTTTCCATACCTAAAAGGAAAGAAGCAAGACATTATTATTCGAACTAAGAGGAACAAACGAACAGCATAATAAGACTGTAAAGCAACAAACCTACAGAGTCACAGCAGGCCTGAATTCCCACAGTGTGGGCTTGCACCAGTGAAGCAACTTGTTCGCTGCCCGCTCCCCACATCTACGCGCCCCTGCCACGAGGAGCAGGACGGAGAATCCACCTTCTACAATATTAAGGTGAGGAGCGGGCCCAAGGGGGAGGAAGGAGTTGAGGCCAAGGACACATAAAGACAATCTGGTATTGAATCCAGCTCTACTATATTGCAGACCCATCTATAACCAGAGGCCTTACCAAGGGACCGGGAGAGGGTTCGAGAGTGCAAATCATCCAACCATGGCTGGGTGGCGTCCCCGTGGATACCAGGTGAGCGTAACACACGTTTGTCTCCTTGAGCAGGCTGGAGGAGGCCCTGGGTCTCAATAAATTGTTGCCTTTCCGTTTCCTACAATTGAAGGGGGTCCTGACGGAGGGCTGATGGGGTGAAAACTTAAGGAGGGAAATGACGAGCTTTGAAAGGTTCCTGATCACAAAGAGGGGATCCAGGGGGCTCATAGCTGGATTGTATAAGAGGATCCTTTTGGCGAATCCCGGGACGCCCTTCCATCGAGAATCAAGTGGGGGCGGGACCTAGGTAGGGGCATTGAGGACACTTTATGGGCGCAGATGTCTAAGAGGGCCAACTGCTCCACGACTTCACTCCAGTACAGACACCAGGTCCTAAAGCTATTGCATAGATGGCATTACCCGCCAACAAGGACTGCTCGAATGAGTGAGGGATATGACCCAGAATGCTGGAAGTGCCACCAGGAAAAGGGGGATTATATTCACATGTGGTGGGGTTGCCCAAAGGTCCAGACGTACTGGTGGGAGCTATTGTCCTGGATAAAAGGGGTGGACGGGATTCAGAGGGAGTTTTCACCATGGCTGCTGCTTTTTGGGGTAGGATTGGAGCCGGAACCAGGAGAGGGGCTCATCTTTCAAATCATGCTGGTTTCCGCTAGGTGCTGCCTGGCCCAACTATGGAAAAACACACGAATGCCGGTTGAAAAGGAGTGGGTTTTAAAGATCCGAGCCATTTATGATATGGAATAGTTCACTCATCTCCTGGACGAGTCCAGGTTTGACATTGAGGGCCTGTGGCTTCCTTTCTTTATGAAAAATGGGCAGTGGGGGGGGGGTGGGGGAGAGGAATGTGGTGAGGGATTTGGGGGGCCAGCCACCACTAGAGGAGATCAACGTGCCTGAAGTCCCACCTGGAGACTTATGCGATGGAACGAACTTCAGGGGATGCTATCCGACTCACGGATAAGCGCGTCCTGGCGGTGCCTGATTGGAAATGAGGTACCATCCTTTGTTTGGCCATTGTGGAGACAATTAAACTTTGATGTGGGGGGGGGGGGTTAAGGGAGGAGAGGTTACATTCTGGTGGTTATAGGAAGAAGCTTTACTGCGGACGTGTGATGTTTTAAATAAAACACCAATAAAGTTTAGTTTTGAAAAATAAAATCCTGGGAGTAAGGCTAGAGACAAGAATGCCAACATTAATCCACGGGGATCAAGTGGGATTCATCCGGGAGAGACAGGGGTTAGACAATATATGAAAAACTATTAAACTGATCCATTGTGCTCAGATGGGAGATCAAGATGCTTGCATAGTTTTAGACTCTGAGAAAGCCTTTGATAGGGTTGAGTGGCCCTTTATGATAAAAGTCCTGGGGAGGATGGGGTTTGGTTTGAACTTCCAGAAATGTGTTTTGGCACTTTATTGCAGATCCAGGGCGAGGGTCCAAGTAAATGGGGGTCTTTCAAAGGAATTTAGATTAACAAAGGACACGAGACAAGGTTGCCCTCTCTCCCCACTGTTGCATACCTTGACTATGGAGCCATTGGCAGTGGCAATACACAAAAATAAACATATATGGGGGATATCTAATGGGCAGATCGAATGTAAACTTTTGATTTTTGCGGACGATATACTGGGGTATCTCACTAATGTACAGGAGTCACTCCCGGCACTAATGGAACACATTTCGACCTATGGACACCTGTCGGGGCTTAAAATGAATGTGCCGAAATCATGCAATGTGCCGATTCGAATGCAAAGTCCCCGATTAGACCCACAGAAGCGAAACTTTGCCATGACGATAGAACATAAAAGTATTCCATACCTGGGGATTCTAATCACTGCAGACCTCAGAGAACTAGTGAACATTAATTATGACCCTTTTTGGAACAGCTCAAAGAAGACTTGAAATGGTGGACCCCTTTAATATTAACATGGTACCGTCGAATGACCTCCGTCAAAATTAATGTACTCTCCTGTATTTATTTACCTCCATCCTGAAACAGCTCCCAGAAAGATTGTTTTCTTGACCTAATGGGAGAAATCCACAGATGTGTCTGGCAGAATAAGACTCTGAGGGTGAAAATGGCAATGCTGACGCGTCCGCAAGGCAGGGGCGGGTTTAGATTTCCCGATATCCGACTATACTATAAAGCCGCTCAATTGCGAGTAATGCTAGATCATGAGGGACGACATTAAGATCTACTGGTTTTACCTTGAAGATCTGGTGGCCCACCCATTGAAGGTCAGAGCCTAGCTCTAGTTTCAATTCAAGTCCGTCCCGGAGCGTCTGCGATCTCACCCCTGATTAGGGGTGATCTGTTACGCTCACCTGGTATTCACAGGGACGCCACCCAGCCGGGTTACTCGCTGGCATGCTTCTCAGCTTTGCCCTGATGTGGTCTGCGGGGAAGATTCTGCCTGAAAATACAGGAGGACTGTGTTCAAGACTGACTGACTGGGGTAAGTACCCTCCCTCCACCCCTGTATGATTTCAGTCCCTCTGGCGCCCTCTCCTCACCTTGTGGTAGAATTAGGCGTGCTCTCCGTCCTGCCTTCTTTGCAGGGGCGCGTTGTCTTTCATGGGCGAGTGCGGTCCAGTTACTTCACTGACGCCGGCCCGTTTGATATTGTTCAGGTAGGTTTTATTGCTGTTCTTTAGTTTTGTTGCTATCCTGCATGCCTTTCTTTGTTTAAAATGTTTTTTTTTTTCTCCCTTAGGTATGCGGAGCTTCAGCGCGGAGAACTGGCTTGGTTGAGCCACGCTGGTAAATGATGGCGCACTAAGAGCGCTATGATGCGGTAAGTAAGCGCTATGCGCAGCGCTGCGAAGTCCTGCCTTTGCTAACCTGTGTTTTCTTTCCTTGTAGGTCAGTGTTCTTCAGCGCGAGTGGAATGTCCAGAGTGGTGCCAGCCGAGAGGCGACTAGCCAGGTAAGCCTTTTGAGCAGTTCGTAATTTGTAAATGTCTCTACTGCTTTCTTTAATGTTGCCTCTATCTTCCTCTTTCAGGTCGTTCTGTCCGGGAGGCGTGCAGATTCGAGGAAGCTGTTCTCAGTAGCTGCTAGTGTTTAAAGATGAAGATTGCAGGTAAGATGCTGCTGCTAATGATATTCCTTTTGTCTCCTTGCAGGTTCTGTGTCTCCGGGGTTCGAGGAAATAGCTGGACACGGTGAGCGTCACGTTGCAAACTGCAAAGTAACGCGAAGCGTGTTGTCTTGCTCGGGTGTGGTTTAAATAGCCCCAACAAATGCCTCCAGGTTGGCTGACAATACAATAAAGTAGTTCCCAAGCACATTGTTTTTCATGGTGTATGAGCCTGGCCCCATAAGGGCTTTTAAAGAGGATGCCAGGCTCTAGAGGCCCGAGTCCTGACTCCACCTGGCCAGTGGGTTTGCCAGAGGGGGTTTTGGGCGAGGGTCGTGACATGATCTGGTCGATCTGGCAGGATGCGATCAACCGTGCGTTCTCATCATGGCCCTCGCCATTGTCCTCGGTGTGTGGGGGGTTAATCGGGCAAACTTGGGACTGCGACACTTGTAGAAATGGTCAGAACTCGGTCTCGAGAGGGGGGTGGGGTCAACTATTTAAGGAAGGGACGTTCCTGGATATGGAATCCGTGCAAGAGGTGCTGGGGAGGGGACACAATCTCCGTCTTCGAGCACATCCCTGTTAAGGGAACATTGGCTGACCCTAAGGGGGGGAGATAGAGCGGCAAGGGAGCTTACCATGTTTGAAAAGGCACTGGACTTATCGTGCACTTGAAAGTGAAAGGGCATCCTATCTAAACTGTTGAATGCCATGAACTCGTCATATCTGGCGGGGAGACAAATGTTCCAGAGATGCTGAGCTGACCTGGTAGGGGAAAATATTTCAGAGGAGGACTGGGCGAAAATGTATAAAGCCCCTTTCCACGGCAATCTGTTTACCGCTACGATGGAGCATAATTATAAAATGCTGGTGGGTTGGCATAGAGATCCATTGAAGCTATCCAGAATGTTTGCAGGGTCCTCTCCTCTCTGCCCCAGGAAATGTGGCCAGGTGGGATCGCTTTCACACATGTGGTGGCGGTGTCCTAAGGTTAAGGTGTTCTGGGATGAAGTGCTGAGCTGTATGAAAAACATTATGGGAATTCAGTTAGGATAAGATACGTTACTACAGATGCTCTTGTGAGTCCCAGCCAAGGAGAGGAACAAGCATAGGCTCCCCAAAATGTGGGAAGCAATGCTTAGAGCAGGACGGCAAGACATCACCCAAGGGTGGAAAGAACAAAGGATGGGAACAAAAAGTGCACGCCATGATGGTGATGGACAAATTGACAGCAGTAGTGCACGATAACCTGGAGACATTTAGAGATGATTGGAAAGCGCTCTTATATAGCTGGACCAGAAGTAGAGGACCCTCCAACCTCTGCTGATAGGGGAGTGGGTGTATAGGATACGGAGTACCTCAGGGGGAGCCGAATTACCAGTGCTTGTATACAGATCACAAAATTGCTCCAGAGACATTAAATGGTATGAACCCACAGCACAACAGGACTTCTAAGAGACAGAACCTTGTTTGGGTGGGATGGATGGAGGGGGAGGTGGGAAGAGTGGGAGAGGGGGGGAGAGGGAAAGGACCTTATTTAGAGTGCTTGCTAATTGTTGGTTCACCATTGGCCCGACAGAGCTAAGGGGTTACATTTTCAAGCAACAGAATTGTTGGGATTCAATTGCCAGGAATTTGCATAATCCCCTTGTTCATGTAAGGAGGGTGGTGGGGGTGGGGTTTAACTGGAACAACTGACAGTTTTACTTGGCAAAATGTGACTTACATGTTTTGTTCCTTAACAAATGTCAATACAAATTAAGTTTTAAAAAAGAAAGGGCAGCAAGTTGCAAAGGGAATAGCAGGACCTTTTGAGGCGCTGCACAGAAAAGGATCAATGTCAACAGCTCTGCACCAGCTGCAAAATGTCTTCTATTGGCACTGTCAATAGAACATCCGGGGATGGGATTTATCATTCTTTGTTGAACGTACCCACTCCGTGGAATAGAGCACATTTTTTGGTTAATGGTTGTACTGATACACATTCCATGTGGATAAAATGAAATATTTAAGACCATGTGGGGCTAATTTATGAAATGCTACCACATATGGATTTTACTAAAAGTTTTAGTCCAAATTTATTTACTGTGAGTGAATGAGGCTGATTGATTTGAGTTGCAAATGATGGTTTGACTGTTGATGAATGATGGTGGTGATAGGTTTTTATTATCTGGTGCCTTATGCTCTCCTGCAATGTTAATGTAATTTAATGTGTGTGCATTAATCAATGATTAATTCGTTTTTTGAAAATAATGTATCTCAATAAATACATTTTTGATACCTTTAAAAATTAAAAAACAACCTCTGGACTAATTCTTTCAGTATACTGTTCTATTGGCACTGTGCCTTTGTTGCTGGTCTTCTGGCTGAAAGCAACACCTCAATTACGTACTCCGGCAGGTCCCTGTCCCTATACCTCAGCCTTTTAGAAGCCATGTGTGCAGGTTGAGTGTTTTCACACTCAGACAAAAAACTAGGCTTCTCTCTTGCCAAAGCAGGTCTGTTCACTCGGGGAAGACATAGTAGACAGATGGTCAAGTCCAGAAGGCCTGGGTACCACATCCTCTGGGGCCATCAGAATCATGGTGGATCCATACCTCTTCAACCTCCTGATCACTTGAGATGACCGGGCTCAGTGGGAACGCAAACAAATGTGGAAAATTCCAATCCACCATGAAAGGGCCTCCAGGGGAAATTCCCTGGAGTAGAAAAGTTCAAATCTCCTTTTGGAGCTGGATGCAAACCGGTTCACCTGAGGGGTTCCCCAGAGGGGGGGATCTACAGAAAGACGTCCTGTCACTGTTCCCATTCGTGGGAGACCAAGCCCTGCCTGCCCAGGGAGTCCACTGTCATGTTCTCCATCCTAGGCTGGTGAACTGCTGATAAAGAGTTCTTGTTCTGCCATGCCCAGAACCCAGGCTGCATCGTCTCTGCACAGGGGTTTACCACAAACCAACTCCTCTTGTTGGTGTAGTGCATGGTCACCATGTGAATCTGCGAGGGTTCATCCCCATGCAGGCACTCCAAGGTGAATTGTTTAGGCAAAGGTTTTGTATTTTTGATCAATTTATTAGTATCATAAACCAAAACAAATGAATTGCAGTTCACACAAACACTCATGTTTGTCCTGGGTAAAAGTGTTAGTGACTTGTCGTATTTTAGGAAATATACATTATGTTGTGATTGACTCCGATTACTTGCAATAAAAAGAGAAGAATTGCCAACTGCGTGGCTAACAGTTTCGCCCGTCCAAGCTTTTTCAAGTCAGTTAAATAATTTGCTTATGTAAACATTTTGCGGAGTCATTTGTCAAAATCATGAGCTTGAGTGACCATATGTGGGTGGTAATTATTATTATTGTAGTTCATGTTTACCAATGGAGTTTTGGAGGAAGGGATGGAAAAACCGAGTAAGGTAGGGGGGCAGGGAGGAAAGGAAATAAATAATACAAAAGTTAGTATTGCATAGTTAGATGAACTTGATTGATCCAACTGTGTTCAGCAAGGCAATCAAAAGCAAAAACAAACATGCAAATGCTCAAAGGGAATGCATTTGGGTCTTATTATTGTCTGTTAGGAATGATCATGCATGTGGTGATTTTTGGGGGTTTTAGAGAACTGTGATGTGGCAGGATTGCTATGCAGGATTGGGATTGCTGTGCTATACTGATATGCAGAATTGTTATGTAATACTATGTTATGCAATGCTATGCTATTAGGCTCTCCCATACAGTTAGGCCTCAGACCCTCCATGTCACCTCCCTCGGGCTCCCTGGGCCTGTTCTACACGACACCCCAGACAGGACAAACCCCCTCGTAGGGCAGAGGACAAGGAGGACTTTCCCTTCTGCTTATTCTCTACAAGTTTAGAATTAGCCCCATATATGACAGATATCACAAGGGGTTTCTGTGAAATGCCGCTTATTCATAATACAACACGATGTCCACGCAGGACAACGTCACAAGGTCACAATGAAGATGTCGGCAGTTCTTGCCAACTGTCTGTAATGGCGTGCCAAGTAACATCCCCATTGTGATAGTACAGAAACATGTTAGTGTTTGCCTATGATATGCCATATAAACCTGCAGGAGGGGGCAATGGGGGAGAGAGCTCCTTGTGCCAGCTGCCCAGACACTTGTATGCTGTTTTTCCCTGCTGATAACTCCCACCGATGTGTATTTGCTATATAAATAAATGAAGCTTGATTTACCACACGGCTGTCTGATCTCATTTGCTACAAACTGAGGCTTGCCGAGGGGGCCTTATCTTGGCCACCACAACTGGTATTGTGAGGGTATCTTGTCGATACGTGTTCCCATTTTGAAAAATAAGGTGATTGGTTGAGATTGTCAGGCTTCTGTATTTTTAGGAGGCTGCGCGCCGGGTGAGGGTGAGTCGGTAGAGTATTGTGCCATGATTTCAGGTTTCTAAGTGAGGGTGCCTGGTGATGACACAATCGTTGCAAGTGGTGGGGCTATCTGGTTTGTTAATGGGCCGTATCAATATATACATGATATTGAGTACTTACTCATGTGGTCGCTGATAGTAGTGGTCTTGTTGCATTTATATGATACAGCAATCTGTGTTGGCGATGTCTAAACCAGGAAAAATGGTGTAAGTATATGTTGGTGAGGCCCCTTGGGTGTGAGTTAAGGAATCGGTTTATTACTTACTTTTACAGCTGCAGGTATTAATGCACAAGTTAGTATCCTTAACAGTGTTTGCCCTTCTATAGGCATTCATGTTCAAGGGCTGGTTCCCATGGGAAATCGTTGTTTGATATTATGAGTTGCTCATGGTCTGACCGTGGGAAAGAAAACAGGAGGTATCATGCCTTAGTCACTAAACTTGAGGGGGGAATCCCATAGGTTCCACCTAAGTGGAAGCTCTATCTTATAATGGGTAATTATAATTAATTTAAACAAGAGATAGATAGATAGCTAATGTCAAGAGTTACGACCATTAAATCAATACTGTTGTTCATTACACATTTAATTTATTCAAAAATTACATATACAAAACACTTATATCAAAATCACATTAAAGGTTAAAACACTGTATAAAAAAACTGTATAAAAAATACAATTAAAATAAAAAAAACAAGAACTGCCTTAAAGATTAGGCGATGATCTAAATAGATCTAGAGAGTTTCTATACTCGAGGCTATAATTGGCATCTCAATATCAAAAGTGTCCTTTAATTGATGTTTTAGAGTCTAAATGGTTACTACTTTAGCCATTTTCATGTACTCGACATGTTTCAGTTCTCTTCAGTTGGTTTCGGAACTTTCTTCAGGAGATTGTCACTCCACTTTCTTACAATCAGGCAGGATAATACAGTCAAGGGTACAAGGCATTATTAGTTTATTTACTGAAAAGTCCTGGTCACGATTCCTCGAGGCTTCTTCCCACTCATAATGGGAGGTGCCATTTTGTTTCCGTGATATCCATATATAACAATTGTGATGTCATCATGTGTGCCGTGTGACGTACATCTACGTGCCGACATGATAATACATTTTGCCAAGGTGATTTGATGAGCTTCCCCCTGCCCTTTAGGATTTCATTTTGTGTCCAAGTTCAGGGCGCATTGCACTAAACATAATACTGCACATTACAGTATTACGGTGATGTTTCGGATTCAAGTGCAGTTATTGGTTGGGCAATCATATCTGGAGCACTTGTTAGCTGGGTAATTAGAATTAGGAGCACTTGTGGTGAGCCCGGTGTCGCTAGTATCACGTGATGTCATTTGGGGTTGTCGATTTGGTTCTACCAATAAACTGAACAAACTACCCCAGCGTTACAATTCCATCACGATCGATGACATCAAAATAAAGGTAGCTAAAGAAGTAAAAACCTTAGGCTTCTACCTAGACTCAGCTCTCACCCTCGACAAGCAAGTAAATGCTACAGCCTCAGCAACCAGCTACACTTGCAAACTCATCCATGCCTGCAACCCATACCTTTCCACAGATAGCTGCACCGCCATTGCGCGAGCCCTGATCCTCTCCAAATTAGATTACTGCAATGCACTGTACCTAGGCACCAGTAAACATAAAACTAACAAACTCCAAACCCTGCAGAACAATGCTCTCAGAACAGCCCTAGGCATACCCAAAGGACAACACATTTCTACCCACAGAAGAGCCGCCAACTGGCTGGCCATCAATGACCGTATCAAACTCAAAACCCTGAACATTACACATAACTGTCTGAATAACAAAGCTCCTGCATACCTGTCAGAAAAATTCACAAAGCATACTTCTGAACATCCCATCAGAAAAGCCCTCTCAAATAGCATCAAAGTCCCCAACTTTAAACTGAAAAGAACCGGTGGGTCCAGCTTCCCGGTTCTAGCAGCTCATCCCAGATGCACTTAGAGCTACCCCCTCCTTCCATGTGTTCAAAGCCAACGCTAAACTCTGGCTTAAAAATAACGACCGCTAAATGCCCCAACTATACCAAATACTATGTTTATTCATTGCAAACATCTTACTTATCTATACCGTAAGTCATCCGACAGTGCTACATAAAAGATTCTGATGAAATGTAACATATCTCTCTTGTAAGTAAAAATGCCTTGTAAGTAATGCTCGACATATGAGCCTGTTATATATGATATTGTAACCTAAGAAATGTAATGCAACTGTAATATATGATCCTGTAACCTAAGAATTGTAACATATTCATGTACCTGTAACCCAAGATTTATTTCACTGCAAGCGCCCAGTTGCTTAACGGCCAGGCGCGCTCTATAAATAAATAAACAATACAATACAATATGTGATGCCGGTTGCGACCTTGGTGAGGTGATGGTCACTACTCACTGCATTCTCTAGTGTGCATTGATGTTTGTTTGGTGGTACATCAATGAGTCCTATTGGGATAGAGTTATTTTCAATTGTACATGGGTGATACTCATTGTAATAACAGTATTTGCGATTGTGGTCAGACTACATATTTCCAGGTTACATTGGAGTATTGGGACATAAGCATTGGAATGAAATAGCATTCCATTTTTTGTGTGTGTCTGCTTGTCCGTCATAATCAGGACCATTTTCCCTTGTGAATAAGGCAATAGGGCCGTCATTGCCAGTCTGATTGCTTGAGCTCCAACAGGTGTATGTGGAGTCTTGTCTTCGCCAGGGACCACAGACCGCTAACCGCCAGCTTGTTCAGGTGAGCACACCAGCCTTTTTAGAAAGGCATCCATAACCACAATCACCTCTGGCCACAGTTGCTAATAGGGTTCTCCTCCCATCAGGTTCTCAGTGCAATTCCACCACTGGAAACCAGGATTTACAGTAAATCTGTCATGGTGCCAGAGAACTGTGACCATTGAGACACGAGGGCCCATCGAGGATACTTTGTTCTAAACTGTGCCTCCTACATCAGGAAAAGACAGGGTGCCATGAGACCTAGCAACCGTAAAAAATCCAGGCCTGGCAAACATTGGGCATTTTGAAATCTGGCGACCATCTGCTGGCTATCTAGAGCCCTGTCCGCAGGAGGAAAACCTTGCCCGAGGGAAGAGTAGAGTACTGCTCTGATGAATTAAAGCTTCTGCAAGGGTGTCACCTGGCATTCTTGAAGTTGTGGCCAAGTCCAGTTTGTGCAGAATGTGACAGGTGTGACTGAGGTGTTCTAGAGTGTGACCTGGAGAGCGGGCTCTGATCAGCCAGTCCAAGTTTGGTGAAAAACCTCGGGCGGAGGTGAGCCTAAAGGTTAGAACCCGGTACTGGTAGTGGACACTGTCAGTGAAAAAACCTCCTGTACATTCTGTGTTTCGTATAGATTGGCACATGAAAGTTAGTATCCTGTAGGTCGAGCGACACCAACCAATCCTGGAGCTCGAGGGCCTGGAGGATCTGCGAGTATTACCATCCTGAACTTGTCCTTTCGGAGTAATATAGAGAAAATATAGAGTGCCCCCTCCCAACCTTTTGTTCCTTTCTGCTTGTGGCACCAAATTCCATAACAATCTCCTGCTTCAGTAGCAGATCCGGGGCAAATAATGGTCAAACAGGGGTTGCGGGGGATACAATCAAACACCCGCTGTAGAAAGGGAAGGCAGAACCCTTGGGTGACCACCTGCCATGCTCATGCGTCTGCAGTAATGTTGCACCATTCTACGGAATGGTCCAGTAGGCGCCCGCCCACCGGAGTAGAATGGAAAAAGTTCTCTAAATGTTTCTGAACCTGGTGTCGCACTGGAGGGGACTGGAGCACATATGGACTGGAGAGTTTTATCTCCTCTTCCCCTCTATGGTCTCGAACATTTTCTCTGACCCTGTCTATTGGTGGACTGTTTGCCTCTCTTTGGCTATCTTAACTATAGTAGCGAAAAGGCTTTCCCTTCCATTGGGTTGTGGGCTGATACATAACCGCTGCAAGTGATTTTGATACTGCCTTCGATTCCTTTAATTTTTCTAGACTATCATCTGCTTTAGGGTCAAACAAAAGAGCCATCTAATGGCAGGCTGTGAAACAAATTACATACTCTGTAGTATTCCTTTGGATGGATGTTCCTCCTAGAGATTAGTCATCTATGATAATCCTATCAACAGCGCAGTTCTTTGAAAACCTTTCCGCTGCCAGATGGCACAGCACGGCTCTGCCCAACACCTCTAATCGTCCGGTGCCAGACAGGACGTTGGGGCCTGTATGCATCGAGGTGCTGTGCCCCATGACCGCAGTTCCACCCTTTTTCCCTACCACTCCCTCACTGAGGGACCGTGGAACTGGTGGTGTACTAGCTATTCACCAAGAGGGGCAGGTAGGGAGGGCAATGAGGAATCCATGGGAGGAACACCCATCAGAATGAACATTACTTAGAGGTAAGTCATTTGTTAGTCTAATGGATTCCTTCCTCCCACAGATTCCTGATGTTTGATAAAACTCCCAAACCTGTACATAGAGCTGGGGAGGGAGGAGAGCAAGGACACCACCTGGACCAAAAAATCTTGGGGACTTGCCCTACCAAAATGGGCATTCTGGAATGAAAGGGAATCCAGGCGGTATTGTTCAGCAAATGTGAGCAGATACACCCACGTTGTTGCATGGCAGATTTCCAGGACAGGGACTTCCCACTGCAGGGCAGAGGTGGTAGCCACTCCTCTAGCAGAATGGGCTCTGAGACGCTCAGGCACATCCTTACCAGCCAGATCACAGCATTCCGAGACACAGAGAATGATCCACCTTGACAGGTTCTGTTTGGTCAAAGCCTTGCCAGCACCAGCAAGGCGAATGAAAAGCTGGTCATCTTTCCTAGCCTCTCTCTCCCGCGAGACACATTAACCGAGGGCCAGCACCATGTCCATCCAATGGAATTGCTCCACTACCGTAGAAGAATGAGATGGAGGAAAAAACACAGGCAGATGGATCTTTTCAATGATGAAAATCGAGACAGCCTTCGGAAGATAAGAGGGCCTCAATCTCAAAGTCATCTTCTCCATGGAGAAAACCAGCTAGGGAGGTTTAACGGATAATGCCTGGAGCTCAGTCAGATGTCTCGCGGAAGTGATCGCAACCAAGAAAATCACCTTTAGGGTGTGTAATCTAATGGAACAGGAATTAAAGGACTAAAATGGAAATGTCAAATACGGAACGTCAAAACCCAATTTAATTCCCAAAGTCGGGACAACAAACTGCTGTGTAGATAACTGGTTACACAAACCCCACAAGAATTGCATGACAGTGAGGATTGTGAAGAACAAGCCTTGTTCCGAGAATCTCTTAAAAACTGAAATAGTGTTGAGGTATCCTTTAAAAGTGTCAATCAGCAGGCCCACTTGGGCCAAGGACAATAAAAAGTTCAGACAGAATAAAGGGCCTTGATCCCTCTCCTGGCACCAAGTTGAAAATTTAAGCCATCTGCAGGCATAAATAGAGTAGCTGCGGGCCTCAGAGCAGGAAGGAGCACATCAAGGATGTCACCTGACAAGTCCCACTCCTATGTCAGCCTTTCAGTAGCCAAGCATGCTTCAAGCTACTGTAGTTTGGATGGAGAACCCATTCTTCTGATTGGGAGAGCAAGTAGAGTCTCCTCGGAAGGTACCCCAGCGGGCAGATGGACATGTGCAGCAACTCCAGATACCACGTCCTCCGGGCCCATTCTGGAGCGATTAGGATCAACATGGTTCCGAAACAGGCGCAATCAGCATAATGGCAGGGATCAGAGGGAACACAAAGTAAGGGAAGTTGAATGTCCACTCGACTGTCAGTACGCCCCCCAGAGCTCCCCGACAATTACATTTCATGGAGCAGAGCAACTCACACTTCCTCTCCACACCGGAAGCAAAGAGGTCTACTTGGGGAGTTCCCAAAAAAGAGAAAATCTCCTCCAGACCTCATGGCACAGCTTACACTCGTGCAAGCTGAAGTCTGTCTTTTTAAGGCATCTGCTGTTAAATTCTGTCTTCTGGCAAAAAAGCCCTACAAAGCCAAAATATGTTTGGTTATGCTTGTGCAGTGTTCACAAGGGATGTGACCAAGAAGCTCGGGGTGGACTAGCTCTTTTGGGGTGTGACCAAGCCTGATTTGCATATGGTCTTTCCCCTTTTGCAATGGATTGGCAGGCAAAGAATGAGAACGATGGTCTGGAGGGTTGCCCAGAGCAATGCCAGAGGTTAGAATTAATTCCAAACCTTCCAGCCATCACCTCTTTTGTTTTGCGTAAGTCACCCCAATTAGGATGGGTATGCCCAGAGGTGGGTCCCGTGACTGCTGGGCCTAGAGACCCAAGCTACTGCATACTGATGAGGCCCAACAAGGCTGAACCATGTTTGGGGATGCTTGTGGTCTCGTGCAGAAGGGATGTGACCAAGCAGCTTGGACTGGACTGCCCCTTTTGGGGTGGAACCAAATTTGATTTGCAGATAGTCTTTCCCTTTTGTAATGGCTTGGCAGGCAGAGGGTTGCCCAGAGCACTGCCAGAGGTTAGGATTGATTCCAACCTTTCAGCTATCACCTCTCGTTTTGCCCACAGCATGAAGGAGCACATAAAGGATGTCACCTGACAAGTCCCAATCCTTCTATCTCAGTCTTCCAGTAGGCAAGCATGAAGGATTAGGCTAATGTGGTTCGGATGGAGAACCCATGCCTCTGATTGGGAGAGCAAGTAGGCTCTCCTCGGAAGGTATAAAGAGAAAAGCATACATTAAATTGGCAGGTATGTGTTATTTCAGTGGCATGTATAATTGCAAAAGTATACAAATGGATGTGGACAAAATACGAATTGCTTTGTTTGGATTAAGTTGATTGTATCTGGGGTGTAGTTAACCCCAAGTTGTTAATGTTTTTTATAAACTCGCCCTGACGAAGGACACAGTCCGAAATGCATCGGCAAGGGCTTCTGCCATTATGATGACAATAAAGAGAAATTTGAAAATAACGATGGATAAATGATTGAAATATAACCGAACAACACACGTCGATCTATGGTGGATTGACTACTAACAAAGTGCCACTAAACAAAGTTTGAAAGCTTAACTGCAATACAATTGAAGTAGTATTTACTACACCAACAGGAGTCTCCGAAGCTCAGTGGAAGTTCCACTGAGCTGTTCTTTCCTATCTCCCCGGAAGGTATCCCCAGAGGGCAGATGGACATGACCAGCAACTCCTGATACCACGTCCTCCAGGCCCAGTCTGCAGCGATTAGAATCAACATGGTTCTGAACAGGTGCAATCTCCTGAGAACCACCATAATGACAGGGATCAGCAGGAACACAAAGGAAATGAGGTTGAATGTCTACTCGACAGTCAATAGGCCCCCAGAGAGCTCACCGACAATGAAATTCCCTGCAGCAGAACAACTCGCACTTTCTATCCACATCAGAAGCAAAAAGGTCCATCTTGGTGAGCTCCCAAAAGAGAGAAAATCTCCTGCAGACTTCCAGGCACAGCTCACACTTGTGCAAGCCTAAGTTTGTCTGCTTAAGGAATCCGCTGTGACATTCCTTCTTCCAGCCAAAAAAACACTGTCAGAGATGCCATTTTCCAGAGCCAAGAACTAGAGTCGCTTTGCTTCTCTGCACAGAGGCAAGGACCCCCACACCACCTAGTTTGTTGAGGTACTGCATGACCACTGGGTTGTCCATCAGGATCAGCAGTCTTGCGTCTCACAAAGGACAGGAAGGCAACCAGGGCCAGCCAGATTGCCCTCATCTGTAACAAATTGATGTGTTACCGTTACTGCGAGGCGGACCACAGACTGCTCATTGTCATTTCCGACAGGTGTGCGCCCCAACCAGTCAGAAATGCGTCAGTGGCCACCGCCACCTGGGCTAAGGTTGACCAAACAAGGAGCTTCTCACCAGGTTGTATCTTATGGCCCAGCACGCAAGATCCTGAGCCACCTGGACCAAGACTTGGAGAGGGTCCACCATGTGGCCCTGAAACTGCAAATCCTGGCAGCAAAGAAACCAGTGAAGCAACCTCATGTGCAGCCTCGCCTCTGTAACCACTAGGACGCAGGAGGACATGTGAACTAGTAGGCACAGGAAAGCTGAGGCCAGGACTTGGCCCTGTGATTGGAGGACATTGACCACACAAAAGATGTTTGACATTCAGTCCTCAGGCACTCATGCCCTGCCAGAGTGTTGAAGACTGCTCCAATAAATCAGAGAGACTGGGAAGGCAAAACCTGAGACTTTTTGAAGTTGAGGGAAAAGCCCAAGCTGAGCAATAGAGTGCATGTGTGGAGAAGGTGCTCCAACACTAGACCTAGGGAGCAAGTCCAGGTAGGGAAAAACACGAATGCCCTTCCTCCTGATGCAAACCGCCACCACTGCTAAGAGCTTGGTGAAAACCCTGGGAGCCAAAGATAGAACAAACGGCAGGCCTTTGAACTCGTAGTGATGTTGGCCTACCAGAAACCTCAGGTACTTCCTGGGTTTCTGTTAGGTTGGCACATGGAAGTAGGTATCCTGAAGGTCCACATCTCTTTGTTGAACTAAACAAGATACCCAAGTATGTATAGCTTTTCATATATCCTATTTCACCCCAGTTAATGTAATTTTACGCCTTATCGTAGGCTTACTGGAAAAAAGAGAATATTTAGTTTTTTCAGTATTTATTGCTCAGTTTTCTTTAGCATACATGCTAAGTTCCTACGTGGTTTTTGAAATCCCCATATATGTGTGGTTAAACAAAATAGTGTCATCTGTATGTAACATGCAAGCAACGTGTAACTGACCAATATTTGGAGGGCAATTTCGTATCAACCGAAGCATAAGCGGTAAATCTGCCAGTTATATATGTTAAAGAGCAGAGGAGCCAATATACATCCCTGTTTTACTCCTTTGTTTGTTGGTAATGCCAAGGTACAGGCCCCTCTGCTGCCAAGTCTCACTTGAACGTATATATTTTCATGTGGTAGTTTTAACATGCGTAACAATTTCTCTGGGAATTTTAGTTTCTCCATCTTTTTCCACAATTTGCATCCATCTACAGAATCAAATGCGGCTCGAAAGTCCACATATATGACAAATAGGGGATGGTTGCATTGTGCTCTTCTTGTTACCATATCTAATAGCCATATATTATGTAATGTGGCCGAGCGCGC
Organism: Ambystoma mexicanum; assembly: GCF_040938575.1. NCBI lineage: Eukaryota > Metazoa > Chordata > Amphibia > Caudata > Ambystomatidae > Ambystoma > Ambystoma mexicanum. The sequence continues at coordinate 390,448,256 of NC_090933.1, forward strand.
TCTAAAACCAGTCTGGAAAGTGTCTAATAGTTGCTCTGACTCTACCCATGCCTGAAATCCTTTTATAGAAAGTTAGCGAAGATATTACTAGTAATATCCAACATGGATGGTAGTCTATAGTTAGATGGCACTAATTACAAAACTTTTTTATGAATAGGTATCAATATTGAATACCTCCATGAGGCAGGAATGTCACCATCAACAGATACCTTTTTAAATAGAAGCCCACAATGTCAGGTCTTTTCTAAGAACAATATTGGGAAAGCCATTTGGGCACAGGGCTCTAGAATCTTTTTATTTTAAACATTTCTGTTTGTATGTTTTTCAGGGACTTGAGAGACAGCACATTAACACATATGGGCAAGAACGGATATCACGAGTCATAGGCGAAAAAGGAAAGAGAAGGCCAGAAGGCCATATGTATCCCTGTAGCCCATGTAGCTTTGGAAGTGAGACAGCAACAGGAAGGGACAGGAAATGGAAAAAGAGCCTAAGGATAGTAGTCATTATGACCGCTGTGACACGCCCAAGCCACACCGTTGTTTGCTTGTGCCATCCTTTTAGGTCTGATTCCACCCCAGCGGATAGTGAGGGAAAATTAGCCGTGCATGTTGCTTCAATGGAGCTGGGGATAATTACTCCCAGGTACTCCATATGGTCTTGCCTCGATTTGATTGGGAAAATGTCCGCCAGTGCCTCAATTTCCCCAGATGCTAACGCACTTGCCGGCCAAAGGATTTAGCGTAATTCACTGCAAACCCCGTGGCTCGCCTAAAGGCCTGCAGTTCAACCATAAGAGCCGGAATTGACTGCTGCACCTCTGTCAAAGAGAGCAGCACATCGTCTGCATATAAGGATATTTTGTGCTCTCCGCTTTGATAACAAATGCCCTGAATTTCCAGGTGGGTACGCACTTGGACCGATAGGGGCTTGATCGAGAGGGCGAACAAAAGCAGAGACAAGGGACACTCTTGTCTTGTGCCTCTACAGATCTTTATTAGAGCGGTGGCTCTGCCATTTACTAAGATCCGGGTCATTGGGGCCAAGTAAATAGCTAAAACTGCTTGGCAACATTTCGGAAGGACCGTCTTGAGGTAGACCAGCCTAGCCGACTGAAAGCCTTATGGGCATCGAGGGCAAGGAGGCCAGCTTTAGTTTTAGTTCTGTGATCTCAACCAAGTTGAGCTCTTTCCGGATATTGTCCTGGGTTGATCGATGGGAGATAAATCCGGTTTGATCCGTGCGGATCAGACTAAACAGGGCTGGTATCAACCTCGTAGCAAGGAGTTTGGAGTATAATTTGGCATCTAAGTTGATTAGGGAAATATGGCACTATGAGTCTAGTAGGAGGGGATTTTTATTTGGTTTCAGGAGCAAGATGGACTAGGTTTCAAGCATTGTGGGCGTGAGTGTGCTGGTAACATGGAACAAATTAAAGTGTTGGGTTAGATGGGGAGCGACAATCTTATAGAAGGCTTTGTATAAGTCAGAAGTAAACCCATCCGGCCGAGGGTGCTGTGTTCTTCCGAGATTTAATGGCCAATGTGTCTTCTGCAACTGAAATGGGTTGTTCCAACTGTGCGACCATAGTGGGAGCTAGGGTGTGGAAGGTAACCGGACCGGCTCTAAATAGGTCTGCAAGGTGTCTGCGCACAGCGGAGTATCCGAGGCTGCCCTCATGTCGTAAGTATGTACCCAGCGTAGTTTGTCCTCCCCTGTAAGGAGGAGCCCCCCTTTGTCATATAGCAGGGCTTGCACATTGTTATGGACCTTGGGTTTTGCCAGCTTGCGTACCAACATCTTATTAGCCTTTTTCCCCTTAGTGTAATAAAATTGTTTAACCTTAAGGAGGGCATGGGAAGTGTGTTCCGCTAAGTGGGCATTAAGTTTGGATCTAGCCATGTTTAGGAGATGCCCATCCCTGAGGGAGCCCGAGCGCTTGTCTGTGGCCTCTTGCTGCTGAACCTCGCCCTCCAGCACCTGCCGCATGCGGGTCCTCACCTAGGTGTAAGAGGTATTAAGGCTTATTATCTCCCCCCTGACCGTGGCCTTCTTAGCATCCCATACTATGGCTAACGGCACCTTGCCAGTGAGATTGTGATTGAAGTAGGAGGTGATGGCTGTTCCAATCCCCCAACGGGCCAATGGGTCCCTAAGAATTGGGCCATAAAACTTCCAGGGTTTACGGGCCGGGGGGGCTAGTCCAGTTATTGACAGGGAGAGTGAGACCGGCGCATGATCCGAGATAGAGACTACATGGATATTGCTCTCCGGAATACAGGGAGCTAAGGTGGTCGAGATCAGCAACATATTGATGCAAGAATAGCCCAGATGGACGTCTAACCAAGCCCCCAAGTACCTGAGCGACAAATTCGTACGAAACCTCTCAGACCGTCCAGCCAGATCCTCGCAACAACACTGCCTTCAAATACAGAGATTTAAGCTTCAGAAAGCAGCGGGGCAGCAGTTTCCCGGTTCTAGCAACTAAAATATTGAACATAATGCCTGTAACCTTAAGAGCATAACCATCCTGTAAAAATGTGGCTCACTTCACAGGAACTGTAAGAATGGGCCCCTTCTATTACGCTAACTGCCTTCTCTGTTCCTGTCCTGATGTATCATATTTAATTCTTGTATCGTCCTTAATGTATGTAATTATATAACATTTGCAACTGTTCTATCATATCTAATTCTTGTACTGTCTTAACTGTATCTAATCTGTAACACATGTAACCGTAAGAAAAGCGCCCAGAGACCCAAGGGTTGGGTGCGCTATACAAATAAAATAAATACAAATAGACGTGTGAATAGTGAGTGAAATCCCTGGCCGATGAATACCTCGACCTCCAAATGTCCACTAAGCTCAACTCACGCAGGAGGCACCTTAGTGGCAATGAATTTCTGAAATCCACCCTGGAGGCTGGAAGGGTTATGTCAATGTACGGATCTGGGTCCACATTGAGATCCCACCCAATGACAAGAGCGCCTTCGGCAAAAACGAGCAATTTACTCCACAGACCCTCCAAAAATAGGACCTGCCTATCATTGGGGGCATATACAGCGACATATGTGAAGTCATTGCCCAGCAGAGTGCCCTTGACTCCCATGAACCTCCCATTAGTATGATGCAGGGTGCCCGTCAGGATAAAGGGAGTGGCTTTGTTAAATAGTATGGCTACCCCTCTCAGCTTTGCTCCGCTAGTCAAAAACCACCAAGAGGGAAATGTCACCTATATTTGTCATTACTGATTTGTGCTTAATGAATGAGTTTAGGCCCTCTACATTGTACGGAATCATGGACAGTGTACTATCCTGTGTGATTGGAGTCGTGTCAGCCATCAAGATCTAAAAAACAGGCTCTTGTCTCACAGTATGTTCTGCCAAGGTCCCAGATCATTCCCTCATGCTATCCACCCATCGTCCCTATTTTTCTCCCGAACCATACTCCCCAAACCCCCACCCCTTCAACAAACATTTCCAGTAACCACTACCAGCCGGCCCCTAAGTCAGGTTGGAGGAACCTGTAACGGGGAGTAGCCTATCGTGCAAGCGTTAAACATAACCAAAACTGCCTCCTCAACTAAAGTGATCAAACGTGCTCCCAAAGGAAGTGGCGAGTTCACCTCTGGCATGAGTCCCAGTCCTCATCCGAGGACCCTGGAGTCCTTTTCCTTCCTCCTGCCTCTCCCCATCTTAGTCCAGGGCCCAACTCTGGTTCCAGCTCTGGACAATGGGTCTGGTTCCACATTCGAACGAGATTCAGGTGTGTCCAGGGAGAGCAGATGTTCAGCCTCTTTCATTGATGATACCGACCAGAAGTGATTTTGGTAGGTGAAGTGGAGGGCTGTTTGGAACCCCCACCTGTAGCACACATGTCTCTCATGGAGCCATTCAGTTAGTGGTCGGAGCACTTTGCACTTAAATAGGGTGTTGCCCGCCAGATCTTGATAGAGGGCCAGGGTGACTTCCCGAAAGCGGATCTCGTCAGTTTGCCTGGTTCAGGCCAAGATCTTCTCTTTCACTTAGTAGAAATGAACTCTTGTTAGGACGTCGGGGGACAGGTTGTAATGCTCTGGGCCTGCCAGCCGGACCTTGTGTGTCCTGTGTCACTCGATTGGCTCATCCGCTGGAGCGTCAAGGATCTGGTGAAAGAGGTTCATGGCGTATATGCTTCCAGGTCGTGCTCTGGTATCTCAGGGAGAACCCCCGCCTGGTGCGAATTTTGTTTCGCCAAGAGCGATTCTCAGAGTCCTCGTACTCATCCCCCAGAAAGGTCACTTAATCTTCCAGCCCTTCCATGCGTTGAGCCCACTCGCTTGTTTCATACGATTGCTCACATAGGGACGTCTCGACTTCATCAACCCTCTCTTCTGTTGTCTGTCACTGTTAGGTGCTTGTCGATAGCCGAGACCGTCCCTGCCATCTCTGCTAGGCTCGCCTAAATGTCGTCCTGAATTTCAGTGAGTCATTGCAGGTGGTCGTCTTTCGTAGTGTGTCGGTGTTGCTCCTGCATCCCCCTACACCCCACCGCAGACTTGTGCCACCGTCATGTTTTCCTTCCTGCCCCGGTCCTGAAAAAGGTCATCGCTTATCGGATTACTAATTTCACCTCCTTTTCACTTTTCGCATTTCCCAACATACACCAAATACGTTTAGCATCACTTCTTAATACCCAAGTCGTCTTTGCGATTGAGCGTTCTTGCATGAAAACCTCCACCACTTTACCCACTTTTTATATTTATTTGTTATCTTCCTGATAACAACTCTTTTCTAGAATCCCCATATCTTCCCTCTTCACTTTCCTAATCTCTTTTCTCATGATACGTTTACCATCTTTCACTTCCTTATCAAACGTCACAGTATTTTGTCCTTCTAACACTGCTTAAGTTTCACCTTGCCTGCGTAATCTCAATACACATATTTCTTACCCAGGATTCAATTTCATCCACCGACATTTTATGCAAATAAAGCAACCAATCTCTTTCAGCCAATACCTCCATAATGGATTCAAAAATCCCTTCAGTTAAAATCCCCCGTGGGAGGGGGATCATAGACATTTAAAATGAGTAGTCTCCCTGGCAGACCTGCTATATTTTTCATGGTCTCCACTATAATATTAACCTTGTTTTTAGGCACGTTTAGTCGAGCTGCCTTCATAATATGTTTTACACCAATGAGTTAACCACTATATGGACGGCCAACCGGGCCCCTTTTTGAAGGGTTTTGAAAAATATGGAACCCATCAATATGAAACATGGACATAAGCCAGCTTTCTAGAACTAAAAAGATATAATTTTCCACCAGTATATCCAGGAAGCCTTTCATGCTTAGAAAATGCCTATGAAAATGCCTATGAAAATGCCTATGTCCCCGGGTATTCCAAGATGTAATGCTACAAGTTCATGGGCGTAAGAACCCAGATAACCGGTTCTACTCGTGATTGACACCCTCATTCAAAACCATTTTGGTAACCGTTCTACCTGTACCATTCGATATCATTTTTCAATCACCAGGGTGACTGTTCTGCACTCCATTATACAGACTGTTCTTACTCTGTACTGGCCATCCAGAGCGTAAAAGTTTTAGAAACTTAACTGAGTGAGAACGGATCATTTGACTTGTATCGCTGGAATAGCAATATAAATCCTAGAAACGCTGGAATAATTGTCCTCCAGAGGTTCAACAAACTCAAAATCACTAGAGTCCAATACACGCAATGACAGTATTAATTTAAACAGATACAGCAAGTCAGATCTTTTAACTCTCTTATCACATTTTTCTGCAAATATGCTTTTTGTTGTGAAAGATTTGGGTTCAATCAGAAATTGCCGCCCTTCAGATTTTGAACGCTATCCTTTATTGGAAGGCGACCCATTATGTAAAGAGCAAAAACGAACTTCAGGCTATTCAGGAGTGGGACATTATCATCCGGCAATCACCTTGCTTTCTGTTAGTTCATTGATCGATTGCTCCATTTCGGAAACAGTGACTGGATTCTCTTTGGTCTCCTGGGCATTATCCTTTCAAATCCAACTTGTTAAAGTTGGAGTGTTCTTAATTTTTCTTTTCTTTTTTCAGGTAGCCCTTTCACTCGCATTCTTTGAGATTCTCCTTGACAAGGTTGCAGCGTTTGAAATTTCAGTATAGTGGACATACAAAACCTTTTGATGGATACGTTTCGTTTTTCAAGATATTCGACAGTTTCATTTTCCGCCTTTGTTTGCGTGTTGGTGAATTTCTGAAGACTCATTTATACACGTGGCACCATTTTTAGATGTGCCACTATCAATCGTGTCATTTTTGTTCACCATTGCCGTGTATGCACTGATAGCGGCATTGGCTGCACTTTTTTCAGAATGTATTACTGTGGCCAAGTTATCTTTAACCAAGTTGAAGTCCAGCTGACCTTCCATGTCATCAACAGAGAAACCTCATGCATCTTTCCACAAAGTTCTTAAAGTATTTTTTACTGCAAATTGTAAAGTTGCGATAGAATTTCAAATATCCACTGAGCTATCCTACACAGGATGGTTTCTCCTCTATAGTTTCCACAAAAAGCTTGGAGAAGGAAGTCAGGTTTTGGCTAAATTCTATTCTCTCTGTAGGTGGAATCACTTCCCTGCTTTCCGGAATATTAATTGGGACTGCTGTACTACTTAATCCAGACCCAGATATAGTTGCCAATTCATTTTGTAGGGAATAGCATCATTCCAGCCACAAATTGTCAATCACAAAGATTTTTTGAAAAGAATATTTCCCCATTTCCAGCTGCTGAAATGTCTGGATTTTCACGTACATCAGTGTTTGCCTAAACAGTTATCTTACCACGCGTATCAGATTTGTTTTCTACTTGCTGTGCATCAGACCCGCAATTATGCCCCTTCTCTCTCACTAAGCTTAGTGACAGGCTTTCGCTGGTCGGAAAATCTCCACGTCCTTTTCATCCCATACCTTCATGCCGCAAATTGTATTTGCTTGTTTTCCCTTTCATCTTGCCTGTCTTATTTAAGGAGCTGCGTCACCAATAATATACTATAAATTAAGTAGGTGCCACAAAGTGTTCTTACTTGGCTGCTCAACTCTTATTTCTTAAAGCTCTACTTAACTCAACTCCTCACCTCTGAGCAACCTGACTGCTTAAAACGCACTTGCTGATGCGCTGCCTTTGGGTTTTTATCCACACTCCAGGCAAGTGGGTAGATTTCGACTCCAGCAGGAAAAGCAAGTAAACTGCAGCGTAAAACCTCTCACGGCAGCAGTCCACCTACTTGTGAAACGCACTTGCATGTTTTAATTTTACTGCATAATGCCATTTAGAGTACACCATTCCCTAAAAATGACTGCGACAAAATGTTTGCCTGTCCTTTTGCCATTGTGTACTTTGACCTAGTTCCTGCTCTCCCATGGCAGTATTTTCCAAATATGGTAAGCCCTTTCCCAGGTAAAGGTACCGCTTTCAAAGATGAGGTGGCAGTTGGCGCCTGTGTGGCCTGATGTGGGGGGGGGGGCTGACTCCTGCAGCCAGTCCACAGATCATTGTTGGAGCCAAAACCCCTATGAAGAGGAGTATTCTGTTAAAGACCTGGAATCTATAATTAGAAGCCAGCCCGCAGCACGTTCTTCAATCATGACAGCGAAGCCTTGCTACTTTGCTGTTCCCCTGCAGACCATCATGGGTACTTCGAGCCCTGTACTGGTGGGAACAACCAGTCTTAAACCTGCTTGAGGTTCCTGCCTTCGGAAGCATCCCAGACCCATCTTGTGGGCTGACCAGGTTCAAACTCTATTGCATCAGTCCCCGCCCCTGATTTAAGCCTTGGGATTCCACAAATCCTTGATTTGCGAAACAAGAAGCAACCCCTGCAGCTGCAGCTTTTCACCACAAAGAATGGCTAAAAGGAACAGTTTCTTTGTTCTTGCCATAAGGATGGACTTTGACCATGTCTTCTGAGTGGCCTTCACTGATCATCATGTCCTGAGGTCCTCTGAGGTCTTTTCTGGAGTGGGGTCCTTTTTTAAGTCCAGTAGAGGGGTCCAGCGCCGATCCATCAGAGCATGGAACCGTGCACTGGCCTGACCCCAAAAACCTGACACTGAAAGTGACCTCTTCACCGAAGCCTCCTGAATCTACCCCAACAAAACAAAGGAACAAGAAAATGGGGGGTCAGGGATTGCAGGAACTACCACAGTGGTCCCTGAGTGAATCAGAACATTGGGGGGTGAGTAAGCATACCTAGTCTGACCCACCCCATCTCTTTAGGGTTTAACGAGCGTTAAGTTCTTGCCCTACCTCTCTCTTGCTTAGCCGTGAACAGTAGTGTTCTGGTCAAGTATCCTCCCCTCTGGGCTTCCCCAAATGCTAAGCAACTTTCTTCAATAGTTATCTAACTTTGGCGCACTCACAAACATGTCAGTTGGCTTTGCCAGCTCTTGTTCAGACTCTTAAAAAGACTTCTGGCCTTCTGAAGTGAACTGCATTGGGACATGTGACTCTGGGGCACGAGTCTGCTTCTTTTCCAGCTAGGGAAGGACTTATAGTATATAAGGCTTTGTATGGGGTTTCTAACTCCTTTATTGTCAACTTATTAGATCCCCAACTGATGGTTACTTAGCAGGTTCTTTAATTCATTTGCTTTACTACTGCGCATTTAGTAGTAGTGTGCATGTTTTAGTGTTTGGTGTTTTAACCAGTTTTATTTTCAATGGAGGCATAGTTAGTTACAACATACAACAGTTTGCGCTTTGACATATTAATGCATAACTAGAACATTCCTTTCGAATTTGATGATTTTAGTTGCAGAGTAGTTGCCTCTGGTTTTCATAAACATTTAACTACTACACCCTCCTCTCTCTGTTCGCGTTATGTCCTTGATGTGGCCCAAGATTTCTTTCCAATACGTTACCACCTTCGGACACGTCCACCACATCTGGTACAAATCACCCCTCTCTCCACATTGTCTCCAGCATTCCGGAGGATATTTGGCATCTATTTTGTGTAGGCGGTAGGAGGGACATATTCCACCTGTAACAAAGCTTTTACGCTGATTCCTTGATCGCCTTACATTTGGACAACTTATGCGCTCTCGACCAGATCTGGCCCCATCCTTATTCCGTAATTGTTTCCCCCATGTCCATTTCCCAGTTCTCCTTACATGGGAGTTTATCTGCTGTTTGTGCCTTATCCAGTAGTCTATATAGTCTAGTTATCCCCTTCGTGGTCGCACCCTCCTGCATTGTGAGTTCCAGCCCGGACGGGGTCCTCACTCCTGCCCTTTTCACCGATGGATGCCAGATCCAGTGTCGGAGTTGCATGTATTTATATCTTTGACTTTCCCCTATTCTGAATTTCTTTTTACAGTCTGTAAAGGACATAGGGGCTCCCTCTTAGTACGTATCCCTTAGGGACAGTGTTTCTGCTCTGTTCCACCCCTCCCGGATTGCCACTGGAGGCCCGGTGTAAAGTCAGCATTGTGTGCCAGAGGGGAAACGGGCCCAGTCCGTGCTGCATTTTCTTCATACACAAAGCTTGGTCCCAGCTGCGCAGTGATGTTTTGGTGGCTTCCAACAATTTACCCCCGCTCACACGGGCACCCGAGTTTAGAGATTGCAATGCTTTTAGCAGGATTGTGGTAGATGCTTGTTCAATCCCACACCACACTTTCAAGGTGTCCTGTCTCGCCCACTTAAGCATTGGCCCAGGTGGGCCGCCAGTATGTACCTCCCAATGTCCGGGACTCCCAAACCCCCGAGGAGCACACGGCGTGCCAAAATCCGTCTTTGGATCCTTGGTTTCTTGTTTTGCCAAGTTGAATATTGCCTTCTGCAGTTCCCTAATTAGTCGTGGAGGTATATCTGTGGGGATCGAGCTTACTACATAAAGCAAGCAGGGAAGCAGAGTAATTTTTATTGCTGCAATTCTTGCAAACCAGGACAATTCCTGGGCGTGCCATCTTTGCATAACGTCCTGGAGTTGCTTCCAGAGACACACAATGTTTGCATTAAATAGGTTCCCAGTTTCCCTCAGTATATGGGCCCCCGGGTACACAAGTGATTCCTTTTTACAGATTAAGGGATATGCTTTCTCCCGACCCACTATCTCTTCCCACTTTCTGTAATATTTAGTGCTTTGGAATTTGGAGTAGTTTATGGCAAATCCTGATATGTCAGCAAATGTATGCAATTTCGCTATAACCCTGGGTAGCGTGTTTTTGGTGTCTTCCATGTAGAGCATAACATCGTCCGCATATAGTGCGATCTTATGTGTAAACCTCCCACGTTTCACTCCCTTGATGTTTGGATCTCCCCTTATCCGGACTGCAAATGGTTCAATTGCAATTGCAAAGATCAGCGGTGAGAGGGGACAACCCTGCCGTGTGCCTCTCCTAATGTTGATCTGTTTCAAGCTTTGGCCATTTATCATAAAGTTTGTGGATGGGAGCTAATCATTTGCTAAAACCATCTTAATGAATGACGCCCTGCCCCTGAATCCCTCCCGGACTAACTTTAGGTATTCCCAATCTAGACTGTCAAAAGCTCGCCTGGCATCTAGAGCTGCCACTGAAAATCTTTGGTTCGTTCTCGTTCCCATGTCGATAATGTCTATGGCCCATCTAACGTTCTCTTGTGTGCATCTTCCCCTTATAAAACCGGCCTGGTCCTCGTGTATGATTTCTGGTAAGATTCTCATCAACCTGTTTGCCAATATTCTAGCATAAAGTTTTGCATCCGTGTTTAGGAGCACAATAGGACGGTAACTGGCGCATTCTGCGGGATCTTTACATGGTTTTAGGGTCAATATCGTGACTGACTTCCCCATGTCTGCTGACACCGACCCTTTTTCTCTAATTACGTTGAAAAGGCAGGTGAGGGGAGCTAACAACTGTGTGCGAAACGTTTTATAGTAGCCATTTCCCAAGCCATCCAGACCCGGTGTCTTATTTCCCGGCAGGGATGCTATCGCATCACTGACTTCTTGGGCCGTTATCTGCTCCCCAGTGTGTTCCTGTCTTGTTCAGTGAGTTGTGGTGGGGGGGGTTGCGCACATGTAAGATTTCTGGTTTGCATTGTCCAGATTTTCGCTACGCACCAGTACCTCATGGAATTGTACCATTATTTCTAGTTTCTCCTCATCTATGGTACACATTTCCCCCTGTCTGTTTTCAGTCTACCGATACTACTGCATGCTTTTTGTTTCTGTAATTTGCCCGCGAGAAATGTATTCGCCTTCCCGCTGTGTATGTAGTAGGAGTGCTTGGTGCTCAATAGTGTCTGTGCCACTCTATCTGCAGTATGGTTTCCTAACCGGGCTCTGACCTTCCGTAGTTCCCACAGTATATTGGCTGTTTGTCGGGACTTGGGTTGTTTTATGGCCTCTCTTAGTTCTTCTAGTTTTTGTGTTATGAGAGCTTTCTTCCTGTAGTATGCCGCAGCTTGTGCGATGAATTCTCCACTCACTACTGCTTTCCCCCGCGTCCCATACTATTCTCCAATCTGTCTCTCCATTATCATTCTCCTCAAAGTAGTTGTTTATGGTACTTTCCATGTGTGCTCTGAGCGCAACATCTCTGAGGATCATCTCATTTAGCCTCCACTGGGGTCGGGGTCTATTTCCGCCTCTGTCCAGCTCTATGCAGAATGACACCGGGGTGTGGTCCAAGAAATATTGTACCCCGATTTCACTTTTGTAACCTGGGGATTAGGGATGCTGAGACCAGGATCATGTCTATCCTAGAGTAGCCCCTATGTACTACCGAATTGTGTGTGTATTCCCTGTTTTCCTCCTGGAAGACCCGCATGTTTCAATAACCCCCAAGTTTCTAAAGAGCCTGCCCAGTGCTTGTCTATTCTTCTGATCTACTGCTGTAGGAAGGAGTGTTTTGTCTAGATTCTGGTCCATCACGCAATTAAAGTCACTGCCTATGATTAGCTGGCCTTCGCACCATCCCCCCCTTTTCTGTAGCAATCTGGTGATATACATGTCCTGTTCTTCGTTGGGAACGTATACCGCCAGAAGTGTGTAGGTTTGACCCCTAACTGTGCCCTTGATCCCCAGGTATCTTCCCTCGTTGTCCCTGATCAGGTGTTGTTTTTGGCATCCCAGGTCTCGACTGCAATGAATTGCTACTCCTTTTGTCTTTTTGCCACTAGAGGTGAAAAACTGTAGGGGGTATGCCTTACTCCTCATCCTCTTTTCATCCTTCTGGAGGAGATGAGTCTCCTGAAGGATTGCTATCGCTAAGTGCATCGCTTTTCGTCTGCCCAGGATTACGCAGCGTGCCCTTGTCTCACCCCTTGCCTCCTGTCTGGGTTTCCCCTTTTCCTTAATTCGGGACCTCCTTTCCACCCTCAGACTCTAGGCCGATTCTCATATTGTGCTCTATGCGTCTTCCCCCTCACCTCTTCCCTTTCCCTCCCCATCCCTACCCCCTTCCAATCCCCCCACCCCCATGCCCCTGGGGTCTCTTGTGGCCAGGGTTCCTGAGAATCCTTCTGACAGTCCCATACGGGCATTGGGCCTCATTCACTCCCAAGTTTTCGGTGTGCTTGGATCTTCCCATATCCTGATTCAGATTTCAAGATGTGGTGTCCTCCTACCTCTGTGCAGACTCCTCTAAGTAGATCTATGCGGGCTGTGCCTTCTGGTCTGTTTCGTTTTAGTCATCTGTTTCCTGGGCCACTGCAAGGTGTGTACCCCTGCTACTTCAGTCATTCTTGATTCTTATGGGGGCCAGCTTGTTTCGTTTCTCTTTCCATCCTTCTCTTTTCAGTCGACCATTCCTATGGATTGCCTGGGTTGTTTGGGGAGTTTCGCTGTGGTCTGGTGTTGGTTCGGATTTGGTCGTCTTCCAATTGTAGCAGTGAGAGGCCCTCTTCACAGGTGCTGATTCTCCTCTGTTTTCCTTCCCAAGTAAAGGATAGACCAAATGGGTAGGCCCATCTGTACGGTATGTGTTTTGCTTGCAGAGCTTTCGTGACCGGCTGCATCAGCCTTCTTTTATGAAGTGCGACTAACGCCAGATCTTGATATAGTTGTATACGACTTCCATTGAACGTGAGTTCATTGTGAGTTCTCGCTGCTCTCAGGATGTCTTCTGTCAGACAGTAAAACGTCATGGCTATCAGTACGTCTCTGGGTCTTGCTCCCGGTTCGTTCCTCTTGGGGCCTACCCAGTGTATTTTATCAAATTCGATCTTCTCCGGTTGGGTGTCGTTCACCAAGCTGCTGAAACATTGCTGCATGGTATCTTTCAGATCTTTGTTAAGCACTGATTCTGCAAGGCCTCTAACTCTAATAACTCTGATGTTGGACCTTCGTGAACGGTTTTCTAGTTCCTCGGCCTGGAGTTCTATGTTGTTTGTTGCACTAGCCACCTGACCCAGTAAGATACTGTTCTGTTTTGCTTCCTCCGCCATACTGGATAGTCTGTTTTCCACTATGTTTACCCTTTCCCCCAGTTCCACCATTTCTTTTCTGACTTCCTGCAAGGAGGATTTCAGTTCTTCCTTCATTTGCCTCATCTGATTTTTGAAAATGTTCGTTAATCTGGCTTCCATTCCCTTCAGACAGTTCAAGGGCTCTTCCTTATCAGAAGCCATCATGTACAGGACCGTGCTATTAGCTGGAGTTCTGGTGGCAGGGAGGGTGTTAGGGTGTCTGCCTGCTGTCATTGTCTCCAACACTTCTCCAGCTGGCCTTCTTGGCCTCTGGCTGGGGTTTTTGCTTTTGATGGGCCTGTTCTCGATTTAGTTCCCGGCATCGGGCTTACCCTAACCAGGGTTGGTGTGAGCAGGCGGGATACAGGGAGTTGCGTTATAGATGCTGCAGTCAAATGTTCTTTCCCCCTTGATGGTCGCCCACCTTTCCCCCGTTCCTGCTGTTTTCCTGCTTGCCCCAGTTTCTTCTGCTTGTATCGGCCTTTATTTTACTGTGCTCAATCTCTCGGATGTGCAAAGCTCTACGGTCTTGCGTTTTCGCCGTGTGCTTACTTCCACTATTCATTTTTCCCCTCTAGTGTTGGCTGTTGTGGATAGGGCCCAAAGGTTTCGACCGCTTCCCCACAGGGGATCCACTTCTCCCATGCTTGCAAGCTTGTGAGGTTTGCATTATGGATTTGGATCCATGTGGGTGCCACCAACTTTTGTCAGTGGCTTGAGGAACCTACGGACCCGCTCCCTCTATGGGTCCCTGTGTTTTGGGTGCTGACTAACGGCTCTGGGTAGCCATCATATGTGCTCGAGACACCTCGTTTTATTGTAGCTTATCGGTGTAAGCCCCTCTTCCTGGGCTGGCCGTTATGCTTTTGCTCCGCGTATGGACTCCCCTGGGGTTCAGTGCCAGTGTTTATTTCACTTCAGCCTACAATTTTTATTGTGGCCACTTACTTGCTGGCGGTGTCCGGCGTCTAGCTGTGCACCTTGCAGGCCCTCCCCTGCTCCCCTCCCACTCTCGGGCTCGTCCGGCAGGCAGATTGTGCTTTCTTTCCCTTTGTCCCTGTGGACCGGGTATTCTCCACTACACCTCCTCCGTGTTGCGGCCCTGTTTATCCTGCGGGGCTGCAATGTATATTTATGGGAGGAGGGGGGCTCTGCGATGGTACATAGAGCGTTAGTTCAGGGTCTGTGTAACTTGGGCCGCAGACTTCTTCTAGGGCTTCGCTTTTTAGAGTGTTTTGGTGTGGTACTTGGGGATTCCCAGTGAGTCCGCTTGTTCCAGCCGTGTCTTCTTAGGGGCACTTGTCCCTCTACTCTTGGGCCCCTATTTTCCTTTTTACCGCTAGTGGACGTTTAGACTGCGGCCCGGGTGTGAGTGCAGGTTTTTGTCTAGACTTGGTTAACCTCCAGTGTGTCCTTTTTTACTGCGTTTTGTGCCGGTCCCGTCCTGCTGCCAAAGGCGGTTGTGATGTATGCTGCTCTCTTAGAGGCCTTCAGAGTGTGTTACTGTTTTCCCATTACGGCAGGGTTGCCATGATCGCCCACTTACCGGAACTCTTTGGAATTGGGAGTTACTTTGCCTCCCTCTGCGCTGCTGCTCTGGGCTAACTCTGCTTCGGCAGCGCTCTGGTCCTTGTGGGCTCGGTCAGGGCTTCGGGCAATGTTTCACTTTGTTCCGTATTCACCGCCACTCAGGGTGAGATCCGTTGTGGGCTCCAGTGGGCAGGAGGACTCTGTTTAGGCCGCCCCTGTTGCCTGTGCAGTCCGGAGGGGAGGCTGTTCTTCCCTTGTATCTTCGTTGAATGGATTCCTCGTCCTCCGTTATGGGCTCCCCCGCACTCCTGGAGTTTGCGTCTACAGTTTGCCAGAGCTCGTATTATCCCCCCCGCGTGGCTGCTGTTGTCTGCGTCCGATCCGTATCATCCGGCAGATTCTGCCGATGGGGCCCAGTCCACCGTCAGGGGTACTTTCGGAGTCCTGGGGGCAGGGGGGAAAGAGGGAGCACCTACACTTATGTGTTGCGGCTTGTATGGGCTCTGGTCCGTGTTGCTCTTTGCTTTTACCTCGCTCCGCAGGTGCCGACTGGCAGCGGTCTGATCTTCCGCCCTCTGCTGGAGGAGTACCGGGTCCCTGTGGGAAACTTCCGCGCTCGGTGTTTCCCGGCCTTGTACTGTGCGTCCGGGTGTGCCGTTAGCTCGAAACTATTGGCTTCTCTTGTTCTGGACACTATTTACTCCAGGAAAATGCTTGGTTTGGCTTAGTATTTAGCTCTTAAAAGCCGCAATTTGATCCTTTAGCATGAAGGGCCCGAGGTGTGCATCCTCACGGTCCGGCGGCCATCAGGATATGATATGGCATTTATAACGCGTCTGTACACAAGTGTTTGCCAGAACAGGGTAGTTTTGCGAACAAGATGAAGGGGTCAGACCAGGTATTGACTTGTTTAGTTTTTTTTAATTTAAAATAAAAATGAAAGTGCCTATCTAGCCATACTGCTATGAGGGAAGTTCCCTGCCTAACAAAAATAAAGCTAATGGTGCTCCTTAAAGTCCAAAAAGAAATAGTCCTTAGCCCAAATCCTAATGCCTAACTGGCCTACCACTTCGAAAAACTTAACAGAAAGGAGGAGGCTGGAGCAACAGCCTCTGCCCTTGCGGTTTCCTGGCCCAATGCTTGAACCTGTCCTTGTCTGGTTTTCAAACACTTGAACCCTTCAAGTTCTCTCTTCCCAGTACTGTTTAGTAGGATTCCTGTTTTTAGGCTTGTATTAGCAGGACCTCTCTGGATGGTTTCTGCCTGTTCGGGTTTATCTAGCTACCACAACCTTTTTGGTTTCCCAGCCTCGGATGTCAAAGTTTCTCAGGGCTCTCCGGAGGTCCCGGGCCCTTTGATATGCTTGCTTTATCTTTATTCAAATTTATCTGGCTCCCGTAACCCTTATGGCGTTTTCAGCCTTGGATCAATCTCCTCTCATTGGCGTTATCTTTTCGGGAGAGTTTGCTTCCCTTTCGCTGCTCAGCTCGGCAGCTAATACCCTTCTTGTGCAGAGCTCGGGGATCCAGGCTCTCATCTGCAGTCCAGTCTCGGCATTGGTTACCAGGACCCAGGCCCACCACAGTTTGCGTGTGGTTGCGCCACAAGGCGAGACTGTTGGTTCTTTTCCAACCTTGGCTTCTCAGTTGGTCAGGACATCAGCCTTCGGGTGTCAGGCTAGTGATTCGTTTGCTCTCCACGTTACCGCTGGCGCTGCAGTCTAGCGTGGCTCTGCTCCCTCCAGGATGTCTTCGCATCAGAAACTCGCCTCTATGTAGGATTCTCTCTTCCATTCAAAGTTCATTGTGGTTTCATCTAAGTCAACACAAGCAAAAGGGGTGTGTGGTTTCTCTTTGACTGTGGAGTTCAGGCAAGATCCAGCATTACCTGAAACCAAAGCGATTGAAGAAATGCCAATATTCAGTGAGTCCAAAACAGGTTAAGTCTTTTTGATTCTCATGTAGGCAGACAATGTACTCGGACAGGGAGCTCCTTTCAGGAATGTGAGTCCTTGTCCTCAAGAGAGGAGTCACTCTCAGTGAAGTTCCACCTACCCAAACCACTAGGGAGGGTTTGGCTGAGCAGGCTTACCCTTCCAAGCCTAATAGGGGGTGGCACCACCTAGGGGGAAGGGACGAATACCCAGGATTCGTCACAGTAGCCTCTCAGAATCTGCTCACAGGTTTGACTATAAAATTCCATCCTAACAGCACACCTACTTTTAGTTATTGCGCATGTCGTCCCCAGGACCTTTCACTTTAATGTCTTATTTATACAATAGGGCTTTCTGCAGAACTTGGTAAACAGGCTTTGTCCCTTTTGTTGGTCATTATGTGGGTGGCCAACACTGCTTTATGCTCCCCTGGAACAATTGTCCTGACCTTGTCCCACTTTCGCTGGACTGTACCACTCATGCACTTAAACCCCATTTCCACAGATCTGGATGTAGCCACTCCCTGCAGCAGACTGGGACTCTTGGCCTGCCAGAACATTAGTTGGATGCTTCAGTCAGGTGTGTGCATCATCAGCTGGTTTCCGGTTTAATAGCCCACAGTTTCTGTTAAGTCACAGCATATTATAAAACCTCTCAAAGACACAGTATAGCTCTGCACGCGTTCCTTTATTTCTGGGAGTAGACAATATCTTTTGAGCTCAACACAGGTGTTGATACTGAAATTCTCATCCAGGTCAGCTAGCGCATTTGAGTTAGATGAACCTTCCCCTTTGTCCAGAGTTGGTGGGTTGTATCTCTGTGGAACGCGAGGAGTTTGGCAGTTCCCAAGATGTGCAGCAAGGCCGTTTCTTTCTGATCACAGTGAACATATTACTTACCTCTTGTAATGTTCTTTCTAATAGATGTTCCTCTCACGGATTCCTCTTCATAGATCTATTCCTGCGGTAGCAGCAAACTTTGGAAATTTTTCAGCACCAGGGGGTGCCTTCTGGATTCAACGCTCGTCAACACCTCTCGACATCGGGAGTGGATGTGACAATGTTGGTATAAATAGCCTGCACCGCACCTGGTGACCTTAAGTTACTTGTTTTTTCCCTGTGCTCAGCTACGTTGGATAATTCTTAACTTCCCTTATTAATTATTGTTATTATGATGTGCATTAATTGACAATGAAAGGGAGATCCAATGGCTATAGAGGGAAATTATGTGTTACTTACCAAAGTAACTAACGTACTCCTAGTCCACAGTCCCCGTTTTCTACATACTATATAGGTGTCACTCGCTAGGGGCGGGAAACAACCTTTTTCACCCAAAAAATTGTCTTCCCCTTTAAAGTTGGATGCGCGCAGGGGCGCGGTCCTGGGAGCATGCGCTCCCCTGACTCCGCCACCGGTGCCACTCCTCAGTCCCCTTTGACACGTTGGCTATATTACAATTGCCTAATGACACAGGTTTATTACGGGGGGGCTGGTGGGGCGTATGGAGGAAAGGGGGCTATTCACTAGACGTACATTAGTCACTACGGTGAGTAACATATAATTACTTTTACGTCTGTCCCCTTTCCTCCATACTGTATGGTCGATTACAACTGAATACAGCCCTGGGGAGGAGAGTTGCCCCTCTAAGAAAACAAGTTTTTCAAAACTGCCTGGCCAAATGTTGCGTCAGATCTGGTGCTGGCATCCGCGCAGTAGTGTTTGAAAAAGGCCGATGGGAAAGCCCAAGTAGCTGCCTTGCTGATCGTCTGCCATGGAACGTGTCTTTGGAAGGCCACAGCTGTGGCCTTACCTCTGATGGTGTGGCTGTGCATCTTTGCTGGGAAAGACCTGTGCTGCCCCTTATAGTCCTCCTTGATGGCCATCACCATCCACCTAGCTATTGAAGCCTTGAAGTCTTGACAGCCTGGTTTTGAGCCGCCAAATGCAATGAACAAGGCATCCAATTTACGGTAGCACTTTGTCCTGTCCAGGTAAAATCTTACAGCATGTCTGACATCCAGACAGTGCAATACCTTCTCTGCCTCATCCTTTGGATCTGAAAGAATGTCAGAAGTACTATCTCCCCATTAAGGTGAAAGGATGACACAACCTTAGGGAGAAATTAACGGTGTGTACTAAGCACCACCTTGTGCTGGTGAAATGTGGTATATGGCTCTGAAGTCACCAGCGCCTGCATCTCACTGATCCTGCGAGCTGACGTAAGGCCACCCAGTAGAGCAGTTTTTATAGTAACCAGCCTGATATATGCTGAAGTTATGGGCACGAAAGGCTTGTGGGCCAGGGCGTCCAGCACCACGTTAAGTTCCCAGACCGGATGTGGGCGTTTGACTGGGGGATACAATCTGGTCAGGCCCGCCAAGTGCTTTTTGAACACCGGATTGGAGGAAGAGAAAAATATGTTATCTCTGGAGTTTTTTGTAGGCCCCTATGGCCACCAGATATGTGCAGCAGGTGTCTACCTGCACACCGAAATGAGCCAGATATGCAGAGAAAGATAACACATCGTCCAGTGAGCATGCCAGAGGATCTATCTCGTTTGCCATGGCCCAGTGACAGAACCTGGTCCATTTTATTTCTGTACTGACTCCTTGTGGAGATGCTTCTTGCCCCCTGAATGATAGCCAAGTTGTCCTGTGACAGATGCAGATGTTTCATGGTGACTTGTTGAGGAAACACGCTGGCTGGGTCAACTTCTGCGGAGAAGGGTGAACCACTGTGCCTCCCTGCTGGGATAGTAGCGGGGCTGAACCCAACGGAAGGGGGAGCAGAGCCTGATCCGACAGTCGGAGTTGTTCTGAGAACAAAGGTCTGGATGGTGATCACAGCACTATGAAGATGAGTCGAAGACTCAGTGACTCCTTTACCTTGCAGATGACCCTGTGAATCAACAGCGTGGAGGGAAAGCGTATGCACTCATGTCGTTCCACTGAATCTGCAACACGTCCCCCAGAGAGCCACTGCCTTGCCCCATCCAGGATGCAAACTGGTGGCATCTCCTGTTGCTCTTGGAAGCGAATAGGTCCACCTAAGGGTGGCCCCAGCTTATGAATATCTCTCTCAGGACACCTTCGTTCAACTGCCACTCATAGTTGTTGTCCCCTAACCGGCTCAATCTGTCCGCCTCAAAGTTGGATTCCTCCGGGAGGTGTACTGCTGATAAGTAAATGTTGTTCTCCATTGCCCACTCCCATATGTCGATTGACAGCCTGCAGAGCAGGGGAGACCTGGTACCTCCCTGCTTGATGATGTAATACATGCATGTGGAGCTGTCTGTCTGAATGCAAACTGACTTGTTGCCGACAATGGGGAGGAAAGCTTTGAGAGCAAGCCAGATGGCCATCATCTCGAGCCAGTTGATGTGTTCCAGTTGTTCCCGCCGTCACCAGACTCCATGGACGCTGTGGTTGCCCAGGGTAGACCCCCGAACCCCCACATCCCTCCAGGGATGAGTCTGTGGTGCTAGTGATCTCTGGGGGTGGCTGCCTGAACGGCCTGCCCACTAACAGGTTGGCGTTTGCCCTCCACTATGAGAGGTCCTGGTGAAGGTGTTGTGGTATGCTGATTTGAGCCATTTGGGAGCCTGTCTCTGATTCCAAAAGCCTGAGAATTGTAGCTGCAGCATCCTCATTTTGAGCCTTGTGTGGGGCGCCGCCAAGAGGCAAGCCACCATTATTCTGAGCAGGTTCTGGTACTACCATGCCGAGGTTATTGGTCTGCTGAGAAAATGCCCTGTGGCGCCCATGATTGCTGTTATCTTATCCTCCGAGGAGAAGATCCTCTCCACCCTTGTATCCCAAATTATCTCCAGGAATGTTAAGGACTGCGCGGGAAGTAACTACGACTACTTGAGGTTCATGGAGAACCCCAAATGTATAGCATGTGCATAAGTGTGATAGCTGGGCGCTGGACTTCCTCAGGCGACTCCGCCTGGCCGAACCAGACGGTGGTTGGATAAATGCGGTGGCCCTCCACCCCGAGCAGCGCTGCTGTCTTCAATAACCTTGTAAAGACCCTGAGAGCCGAATTGAGGCCAAAAGGGAGGACTTTATATTGGAACTGAAAGCCTGTGATACTGAACCGAAGGAGTGAATGATGGGGCACCCAAATCGCGCCGTGCAGGTACGCATCTTTCAGATCCAGGGAGCACATCCAGTCTCCACCACACATTGTCTCTGCAATGAGTGCTGGGGTAACCATCTTGAACATTTGCAGGTGTAGGGAAAGGTTCAAGGATGAAAAGTCTAGTACAACTCAGGCCAGCCTGGCTCTTTTTCTGTATGGCTAAGTTATGGGAATAGAAACCCATGCCTCGCGTTGAGGCTGGAACCTCCTCGACCGCCTGACTCGCAATGAACGAGCGGATCTCTGCCAGAAGAGTTGCCATTCCAATCTGTGGAAGAGGATAGAGGTAATGGAAGTATCAGCAGGCGGAAGTCCGAGGAAACCACTGAGAGAATCCATGGGTCTGCAAACCAGGCCTGCCAGGAATTAATGTAAAGGGCAAGCCTGCCCCCCACCAGAGAACTGTGGATCTGGATGGCACTGTCACAGTTTCTTTCCTTCTGAGGCTGGTACCTGGGAGGGGGACTGGAAGAACCCTTTGTTCGATGATTTGTGCTGCTTGCGCCAGTGCTGGCTGGGGGACCTGTCCAGCTGCCTGGAACAGCGCTCCGGAAGCCACCGAAGGTACGACCTCTGTCAGAGCTTGGGTGACTCTGGTTACAGGTCTTGGTGGCAGACTTAGTTAGGATTGACAGGGACGTAGCTGTTTGGGAGCTGTTTTTATTTTTATCAAGCTCCTCATCTGTTATGGAATTGTGGAATGAAACAAGTTCCCCTCCTGCCCCTCTCAAAGGGCAGTTCAAGGATGTGCTCTGGCACGTCAGGGTTAGACTTAGTCGCTTTAAGCCAAGCTGTCCTCCTCATGTCGGTGGCCACACAAATAGCCCTGCCTGCAGTGTCGATGTTTGCCACCATCAACTCCATATCATCCTGGGCCACTATATCTTCGCCTCTGCCAGACCTGTCTTGAATCTTGCCTTTGTGCCGGAAGCTCACAAAGGAAGTCTATCTCCCGCCAAAGTTTTTGATTAACCACTGCAAGCATGTTGTCCGTATTGGCCTGCCACAGTTGGAGCGTAGCATTGGAATAGATCTTCTTCCCATATACCTCCAGGAGTTTTTCTTCCTTTCCTAGGAGGGCTGATGTATGGGCAGATGTGGAGGCTTGAGGCTTAGAATACATATAAGCCGCCGCTATAACTGAGGAATGCGGCTGCGGGTGCACCGACAGAACAAGAGCATCCCCCTCTGGCTGCCTTTACTCGGCATCTAGGCACTTATTAGTAGGTTTTGTGGAATGTAGCTTAACCCAGCCTTTCTTGGCTAAGGATTCAACATCCTTCTGCAAAGGGATGCCGGTTCTTGTGGTTGAGCGGATGGTCAGAAAATCTGTCAATACTCCTGCCGCCGGTTGTTCAACCTGCGGCTGTGAGATCCCCAGATACTTTGTGACGGCCACCAGCCTCTCATGGAAGGACCTAGCTGAGGAGGAAGTGTCCTGGTCCCCATCATCGTCCCTGTCCCCCGCTGTGTCCTGCAAGCCAGGAGCTGCTCGTGGAGTGCTGGGGGGTGCTGCGGGCAGCTGTGGGGCACTGACAGGTAGTGCTGGTGGTTGCGGCAGGGGCTGCGCCAGGGGCAGAGCCGCCGTGACAATATGCTTCTGGGGTGGTGCGGGAACCAGAGCCTGCACAGGTACTGGGGTCTGGACCATGACAGGAGGTTGAGGCGGTACAGGAGGAAGCATGTCTTGAATGACCCCCCTGAGTATGGTGCCCATTTGAGGCGATCTCATGAGGGTGAGGAACTTCTCTAAGAATCTGTTCTCACATTCTTGGGAGGAGCCTACTGGCATGAGAGCGGGTCCTTGGACCTGCACCTGTTGCTGTGCTCTTACCGCCCCTTACCTGACATAGCTAGGGTCTGTTAATTGCCCCTGTGCGGATGCCATTGGGTATGAGTTGGACCAGGTAACTGGCGTTGACCAATCTCACCTTGACATGCAATCCGAGCACTGAGCCACATTTCCTGTAAACATATGATTTGGTGATTATCAAATTCATGTGAGGGGTTATTAAAGAGATGAGAATTTCCTCTGGTGTTCCACGAGCACAAGGACCATGTGGTTTCAAAGGTGGTTAATGGTTATGAGCTAGTTGTAGAGGAATTTTCTGCATATGATGTTTCTGTGTCATAGTTTCTTCTGAATGGTCGGTCACACCTGGTGGTTGTTCCGATTGTTGAGGATGGGTCTGGATGACCGCGGATGCAGCTTGATCTCTTGAGGTGTTGTGAGGACTGGCTTTTGTGTTTCCTGATTTTCGTGTATTGGTTGAGCTGCTTTCAGTGGTTGTCCAGCAGGTGAAACCTAACTTTCTGAGTTGGGTATGCATTGCGAGTATCAGTTCTAGGGTTGTGTGATCGACTAGCTCCATGTATATTTTGTCCAGGTAAAGGTCGTCTTTAAAAGTTATCAATTTGATGTCTCGTGTGGAAATCCAGGCTAGTTGTGGAATCACTCGGAAAAGGCGTAGTACGTTTGTTCTGTTTAGAATAAGAGGAACTGGTCTATTCCAGATGTTTTCTATGCAAATTATGTGTAGTTGTTTTTGTTGTAGAGGATTAATGAAAGACGGGAAAGTACAGGAATCTTCCATGTCGCTGTAAGATGTCGACGGAAGTGTGTTGTTTGAGATTTGGTCATATGTTACGGATGGTGTTTGATCCGTTGTTACGTCGCTCAAGGATGCGTCGGAAATATCTTCGTAGCTTTTTTGCGGCGAAGGAGGGGGTTCAGAGCAATATTCATCTATGATTATGAAGCTTGAGACAATGGGCGGGTTTTGAGACATGGTTCTGCCTATCGAATGTGGTTCTTCGTGGGTGGTTAGATTGAGTAGATCTTCGTCAATCAGAGACATATCGTGAGGTATGGTGATCACTTTGTTGTTTCCAGGAATTGGTTCCATTTGTGTTTGGTGGTTTTGAGTGCCGGTTGAGGCCGGCGGGTTTTGTGGGGTGCCCTTTGTGGGAACTTTTTGTTCTTCCGACTTTTTCACTGTGCCTAGAAAGGCTCTGGATCCCGTTTGCTTCTTAGTTTGTTTTTCGGAAGTTGTGGTTTGTTTTCAGATGTTTTCTTTGATTGCAAAAAGATTTGGTACGAATCTGTGGAGGGGTTGCTTAAGGGGATGGAGGTTGTGGGTTGAACAATGGAAAAGTTTTCGATTTGCTTCTTTTGGTAGGCAGCTTCGAGTGGGTTGCATCGGAGTTGCCACATCTTGTGCGAGGTATGGAATCAAGGGAATTTGTATGGATTGGTCGGTAGTTTGAATGGAATCTCTAAGTGTTTGCTGTTGATGGTGTGCCTTTAGGAGAGAGAGTACTTCTGATGTTAGCTGAGATTTTTCTTGCTGGTCGCTTCTTGCGATTTCAGATAATCTTTGCTGCCAACGGTTTGACTGTTCTGCTTCTATATTCAGACGTTTTTTAACGGTGGTAATGAAGTTTTCTATGTAGGTTTGTTTGGCATGGATCATGGCTAGTAGAGTGGCTTGGTCGCGGATATTGTCTTTCATGTTTTCTTGAAGTTTGAGAAATGGTATCATTGATTGTGACAGTACCGTGATTAGCATGTTTTGTAGGTCCTGCATGGTCGTGGGTAGCTCAGAAAGTTGTCGTCATCGCTGCAGACATCTTCCGGTGTTGTGTTAGCATTTTTGTCTTGTGTCGATTTCGTGGGGAGTAAAGTCTATTGTTTTTTTGTCATTATATCCAGAGTGTGGTAGGATTCCTCTGAATCATAGGTGAAATATGTCAACGTTGGATGTGTCGCAGGATCGGGATTTCGTAACTCAGTTTTAGCATGCAAGTTTGAAGGGATGTCATTAGTCAATGGCTTTATGCACGGAGTAGAAGTTAAATTCGGTTGTTGCTTGCTAGTTAAAGTGCCGAATAATTCTTTTCCTTTTTCCACATTTGTCATTATTGACTCGATTTCAGTGATATCCATTGAGAGTCTTGCGACTTTTACTGCTTCCGTAGTTGGTTCATTTGTTGGTGTTTCGAAGGTTTTGAGGGAGCTGTGGGTTTGTAGCCAGGAGAGTTTGGCTAGCCTGGCCTTTTCTTTCTTTGTTGTTGAGGTTCCTGCAACTGGAGTCTGGTCGAGGCTATTGTTGAATTTGATTTCTTTCTGGTGAATTTCAAACGTTTGTTTCTCTAAGTGTTTGCTGTTGATGGTGTGCCTTTAGGAGAGAGAGTACTTCTGATGTTAGCTGAGATTTTTCTTGCTGGTCGCTTCTTGCGATTTCAGATAATCTTTGCTGCCAACGGTTTGACTGTTCTGCTTCTATATTCAGACGTTTTTCAACGGTGGTAATGAAGTTTTCTATGTAGGTTTGTTTGGCATGGATCATGGCTAGTAGAGTGGCTTGGTCGCGGATATTGTCTTTCATGTTTTCTTGAAGTTTGAGAAATGGTATCATTGATTGTGACAGTACCGTGATTAGCATGTTTTGTAGGTCCTGCATGGTCGTGGGTAGCTCAGAAAGTTGTCGTCATCGCTGCAGACATCTTCCGGTGTTGTGTTAGCATTTTTGTCTTGTGTCGATTTCGTGGGGAGTAGAGTCTATTGTTTTTTTGTCATTATATCCAGAGTGTGGTAGGATTCCTCTGAATCATAGGTGAAATATGTCAACGTTGGATGTGTCGCAGGATCGGGATTTCGTAACTCAGTTTTAGCATGCAAGTTTGAAGGGATGTCATTAGTCAATGGCTTTATGCACGGAGTAGAAGTTAAATTCGGTTGTTGCTTGCTAGTTAAAGTGCCGAATAATTCTTTTCCTTTTTCCACATTTGTCATTATTGACTCGATTTCAGTGATATCCATTGAGAGTCTTGCGACTTTTACTGCTTCCGTAGTTGGTTCATTTGTTGGTGTTTCGAAGGTTTTGAGGGAGCTGTGGGTTTGTAGCCAGGAGAGTTTGGCTAGCCTGGCCTTTTCTTTCTTTGTTGTTGAGGTTCCTGCAACTGGAGTCTGGTCGAGGCTATTGTTGAATTTGATTTCTTTCTGGTGAATTTCAAACGTTTGTGGTAAGGCTCTTCTTCTATTTGGATGTTCAGGGCGCTTGAAGTGGCTAGGCACTGTTCTTGGGCGGCAGTGTGTGCTTGCAGCTTGTCTTGCTTTTCTAGGGGTCGAGGGATCGGTTGGTCCAGTTCCGGAAGGCCCAAGGTAGTGGCAGGTTGGGTGCTAGTTGTTGCAGGTGATGGATCGTTATTTAGACTTTGTTTGGTTCCCTGTGGATAGAGCTTTAACTGATGGCTCCGATCTGAGGGGGTGTGAATCCGAGGATGCGTTTGGATAAGATTGATGTGTGTCTCATCAGAAGTGGATCAGCATTGGTCAGAGGCGGTTGGTTGTCCAAACTCTGGCTGGTGGGACATCTGTTTTGGTGACGAGGTGGAGGAAGGGTCAGGGGGGGGTATGGATTTGGGGGAGGTAGGTTCTCGGTTGTCTGGGAGATTTCCAGCATTGCCTTTGGGTTTGTTAGGTCTTGATAGTGACTGTTCCAGTGTTAGTTGCGAAGAGTCCACTTGGGATGTGGCGGTGGCGCCTGGTTTGCATCGTAGTCTTGTCTTGGGGCCGCCAAGCGTTGTGGTTTTGGTGGAGCAACTTGTGCACATTGTGGCCGATTTGTGGTTGATTGGTGTTGCGTGCTCTCTTCTTTGGATGTAGGGCGAGGGCAGTGAGTTGAGCTTTCTTCAATTGTTCAAAGGAGAATTCACAGAGGCCTATGTTAGATTTTAGGTTTAGTCGCCTTTTCTTGTGGTGGCGGTGCAGATGCGGACGTGACTTGTTGATTTGGTGAGGTTCGAAATGGAGGTTTGTCTTTGTTCTGGGATAGGCAGGCTCTGTTTCAGGTGGAGATTGTGCCGAGGAACAGGCACTTTAAATTTCGCCTTTGGTTGGAGCGAGAGTATGTCCACTGCTAAGGGGTTGGCTGGATCCAAGGGTCGAACCCTTTCGGTCTCCTGCCAGTCCTTTAGTGTTGTTTCGTTCTCTGATAGGAGATCCTTGGTGATGCTGAAGTGTGTGGTGATTCCACGTCGTGGGGAGATTGGCAGGATCCAAGGGTCAGGCCCTTTCGGTCTCCTACCAGTCCTTTGATGCTGTTTCATTCTCTAATAGGAGATCCTCAGTGATGGCTGGATCCAAGGGTGAGGCCCTTATGGTCTCTTGCCAAAATGTGTGGAAGTACCACAACTTGAGGAGATTGGCGGGATCCAAGGAAGAAGCCCTTTCAGTCTCTTGCCAAACCTGTGAGGGTAGATTCGGTGTTATGTAGGTCTCCTTTAATGAGGGTTTGGAATGAGTGTGAGTGCCTTTCCTTATTGGGCACTACTTTTTGATGAGGTTCTGGCAAGTGCCCAAGGTGATGCTTTTCCGTCTTGCAGAGGTTTGTATCACGTCTTCCAAGAGGTCGGGGATGAGACAGTTGGGCAGGTCCAAGGGGCTGCCGTTGTGGTCACCTGCTATATGTTCCCAGGCCGTTGGAAAAAGCTTGAGAGGTAGAGGTCCTTATTGGGATTGTTAGCAGGCACCCAGTGACACAGGCTTGCTGCCTGCATGTTTGTCTCTTGATGGATTAGCAGGCAAAAAAAGATTGAGGCAGAAGTGCAGTGAGGCTGCTGGGAGTTGTTGGCTCGCTTCAGGTTTCTTAGCGTGGGGAGCGGCAGGTTACAGGCGGGGTAACTACCGCTGTCTTTGTCTCTTGATGGAATAGTAGGCAAAGAGATTGAGGAAGAAGTGCAGTGGGGTTGCTGGGAGTTGTAGCCACACTTCGGGAGTCTTCGTGTGAGGAGTGGCGGGTTACAGGCAGGGTAGATACCGCTGTCGCGGGAAGGAGCAAGGTTGAAAGACGATGGATTCCCGCTTCACCGCACTGCACAGGAAGGAGGGGTGAGCTGGGTCGCTGTATGTCAGCAGGAAGTTCACGGACGGTGTCAGTGCGAGCTTCGGATCTGTAATGGGAGCAGGTATGGTCGTGGGGGTGGGGAGGGGACAGGAGTATGGTGTTTCCTGCTGAGCGCACAGGGTGGAGGGGCGAGCTGGGTCGCTGTCGGTCTGCAGGGGGACAGCGGATATTGATGAGGCGAGCTTCAAAAGTGTCACAGCTACAGTGGAAGTGGGCGCAGGGGGGGCGTCAGCAGGAGCGGTGGTGGCTGTGTTTTTAGAAGATGTCAGTGTGCAGCAGAGAAGCAGGCGGCTCGATAATCCAGCTGGGGAGTGCCGCAGATAGGGAGCTGGTTGAGGCTGGTTGAGGCTCAGTGGGGTGTCTAATTGTCGAGCGAGATTGGCGCCAAGATGGTGCAATTAGAAGCACTTTGGAGTTAGGATCAGCAAACAGCAGAGGCAGAGGAGCGGTGATGCGGAGCCCACAGAGCCCAAAGACCTAAAGACTCTGTAGCCGACTACGCGGCCCGCTCCGCGGGTAGCTGGGTGTTTTAAAGTGGCTGGTAATGATAATAGAAATAGGACTGGTGACAGTTCTCAAGAGGATAGAAATCCACAGCAAAATCAAAGAGAACCTTCTCCGTGGGACTCCAAAAGACTATGCAGCCGACTTTGCGGCCTGCTCCGCAGGTACCTTGGTATTTTAAAGTGGCTGGTACTGATAATAGAAATAGGACTGGTGACAGTTCTCAAGAGGATAGAAATCCACAGCAAAATCATAGAGAACTTTCTCTGTGAGACTCCAAAAGACTCTGCAGCCGACTCTGCGGCCCACTCCGCGGGTAGCTAGGTATTTTAAAGTGGCTGGTAATGATAATAGAAATAGGACTGGTGACAGTTCTCAAGAGGATAGAAATAGACAGCAAAATCAAAGAGAATTTTCTCTGTGAGACTCCAAAAGACTCTGCAGCCGACTCTGCGGCCCGCCCCGCGGGAAGCTGGGTATTTTAAAGTGGCTGGTAATGACAATAGAAATAGGACTGGTGACAGTTCTCAAGAGGATAGAAATCCGCAGCAAAATCAAAGCGAACCTTCTCCGTGAGACTCCAAAAGACTCTGCAGCCGACTCTGAAGGTATTTAGGAAGAGAGTGTTGGATATAGAGAGGACCACGGCCCCAGAAAGCCTTGTGGATGATGCAGAGGGTCATGAACTTGATCCTTGCGGCCAGTGGAGAGATTTCAGAGCTGGAGAGATGCAGCCCCTCTGATTGAGGCCAAGGATAAGCCTTGCAGTCCTGTTCTGGATTAGTTGAAGAGGGCAAAGACTAGAGTTGGGAAGATTGAGACAGAGGCTGTTGCAGTAGTACAACCTGGAAAGTACCAGAGCTCTGAAGAGAGTGAACTTATGGGGGGAAGGCAGGAAAAGGTAGGAGGTGCAGCTGGAAGGGGGCCTTCTTGGCAAGGTCTGTGATGTGTAGAGGGAAGAAGAGAGTGGAGTCGAAGAGGTCGCTGAGGTTTTTTGCCTCACAGGAGGGTGAGGGAAAGGGGACTAGGGAATTTGGCCAGAGGGTCCCCAATGAGAAGGATCTCTGTCTTACTGGCATTAAGGCAGAGGTTTTTAGAGGCGTACCATCCTGAAGAGCAGAGCGACAGTCAGGAATGAGGGAGAGGAGGCCGAGGGTGGCCTGAAAGAGAGCTGTGTCATCCGTATAACACTGAAAGTTAGAGGAGAAAGTAGAGATCAGGTGGGCCAGGGGGGCCAGGCAGACATTAAAGAGCCAGGGTGAAAGGAGAGAGCTCCAGGGAACAGCAAATGTGGAAAAGGTGGTGGCGAGAAAGGATCCAAGTTCGACCTGGGAGGGTCGGTCCAAGAGGAAGGAGGTCAGCCACACCAGAGCCTGACCAGTGATGCTAAAGTTTACACTGACGTGATTGACCTTGTCAAAGGCAGAGGAGAGGAGAGGAGAGGTAAAGGAGGATGAGGACAGATTGAGAGCTGGAGTCGAGCTTGTAGAGCACATCTTCACAGCAGTTCAGGAGAGCAGTTTCTGTGCCTATGGCCGATCTGAAGCCCTCGCAGGACAAGGTCATGGTGTTGAGCGATGCAGGTGTTTGGAGGTGATGGGGTAGCAGCACAGATTGTGAGCATGGATGATTTCACCCTCCTTTCTGCGGCCGCAAGGTAAGAAGGTGTGAGGAGAGTTAGCACTCCTACTCTCTATGCAAACCCCCTGACTTGGCATCCCTTCTCCCTCTTGCACACACGTTGTTCCCCCTGCACTGATCCTCACTCACTCCGCCCCCGTAGCCACCCTTCTCTCCTTCCCATCTTGCGCTCCCTTGCAACTTAGTCCACATGCGCTCCCCCTGCAACTTAGGCCGTGTGCGCTCCCCCTGCAACTTAGGCCGCGTGCACTCCCTCGCTACATAACCCACACAACCTGTCCTCGCTTCTCTGACCTAGCGCTCCCTTCTCAGCAATGCTCCCCTGCATTCCTGTCCAGGCCCCTCCTCTCCTTTCACTCAGTATCCCTTAAGCCGCATTGTTCCCTACCTGTCTCTAGCATCCTTACGCCCTTCGTTCTCTGACCTTTGTATTGTCATTCCATTGTAGATTTTCCCTGGTCATTCCATTGTGTTGTATTCTCTACTAGATTGTCATTCCATTGGATCGCCTCCATCTCTTTTAATGCTAGGTTTCCTTGGACTACCAGTGGTTGCGTTTAAGCTCTGTTGGGTTACTACTGTAATTCCACACATGCTGTATTTCCTTACTTCCAGGTTCCTTGGACTACCAGTGGTTGTGCATTGTGCTTTGTTGGGTTACTATTGTTATTCCACATGAGCTGTATCGCCTACATTCTCTTCTTCCCATTCAGAGCCCTTGGATCACCAGCTGGTTTTCTGTACTGTACCTGGCATTGTTGCTTGCATAGTATCTCCACCCGCGTTAGGACCTTGCTAGGTCCCATTGTTCTTGTTCTGTATTTTACTACCTGCTCCCCTCTCTGTTACTCTCCCCCCTTGTGCCTCCCTCCTGTCTCCTCCTCCTGTTTGGTCTCCCCACCACACTACTTTCCAACCCACAACCGCTATGGAGCTCTGTCTACCCGATCTTCTCTATTTGCTATTCTATCGACTATTCTATCCCTCTCACTAAGTCTGGCAGGAAGAAGCTCAAAAGAGAAATCCTGATCTCCAAACCAGACCTCCCTATCGCTGATACCTAAACACCAATGCTTCCTCCAGGCAAACCATTACCAACATCCTATTTGTCATTCCCTCTCCAGGCCTATGGACCCCCCCCCCATAAGGTCTCTGTTCTCTCTCCTTTTTCCTCTTCTCGCATTAATGGCGGCACCCAGTGGGAGGCCCTCCTGGCTCCCTTCCACTCCACTAAGACCATCATTAATGTCTACTTAAATGGTACTGTCCTGGTCCAGGGCCCTCAGGCCAATCTCCTCCTTTTTGATAGAAGTTTCCTGCGCCTTAACAACTTGCTTTCTTCTCCTGCTACTCCTATCTACCCCTCTTTGGCTCCTCTGCCGCCTCCTTCCTCCGCCACCTCTCTGGCACCCTCCTCTGCTTCTCTGGCCTCCCTGTTGCCTCCTCCTTGTGTCACCTCTCCGGCACTCTCTTCCTCCTCTCTAACTACCCTGCCATCTCTTCCTTCCTCCTCTGCTCATTCTCTGGCACTTCTAACACTCCTGTAGAACATACCTCATGTCTGTACCCATCAACGGAAGTCCTGCAAAGGTGGCAATCTGTTCCAAATCGCTACTCTTAACTCTCGCTCCGCTGTCAAGCACTCCTCTGACATCTGCTGTCTCCTGGTAGAGCTTGATTTGGATGTACTCAGTCTCACCGAGACTTGGTTCATGGCTAGCTCTGTCACAAGTTTTGACACCCTCCTTCCTGATGGCTACAAGATCCTCTCCGAACCCAGAACCAACCGTCCTGGCAGGGGTGTAACCCTGATTTTCCCGGAGTCTATCCGTGCTTCTGTCATTCAAACGCAGGATGACTACTCCTTTGAATGTCTGGTCTGCAGGCTCTCTATCTCTCCTGGCCTCTTTCTCACTGTGGCCACCATCGACAGGCCACCTGGCCATGTCGCCCGCTTCCCCTCTGAGTGGGCTGACCTCTCTTCCTCCCTTCTTGCCTCTACCTCTCAACTTCTCCTCCTCAGAGACCTGAACATCCACCTGGATGCTACTAGCCCCTCTTCGGGGCTCTTTTGCAACCTCTGCGACTCTCTCTCCCTCTGGCCCGACTCGCTCAGCAGGGCACACTTTGGATGTTCTGATCTCTTCAGACCCCCCCCAACCCTCTCACCACTCCTCTGAGTGACCACTTTTTTCTTTCCTCCCACCTTTCTCACTCTACCCCTCAGGTTAAGCCGACCCCAGCACTGCCACCCACCTTCTCAGTCATCCGGCTCATGAAGCGTGTGTCAGTGGAGGCTTTCACCGTTACTTTCTCTCCTCCTACACCTTTGGCTGACTCACACTGACACAGCCCTCTCCCACCTTCATCTTTCCATCTCTAACACTCTTGATGTCCTTGCCCCTGTCATGAGGATCTGTTTGAAACCCACATCCAGGTGCAACTCTTGGTATAAGTCCGACCTCGCCACCCTTAAGCGCAAGTGTACGGGGGCTGAGACAAAAGCTCCAAAGGCATTACAGACTATCTGTCCTCTCGAAGGAGAGAGCCTACATCCAAGGATGCATCTCTGCGGCCTCCAACAACTCAGACAAATTTTTCCAAATCTGCAAGGAGCTGGCCAATCCTGCTGAAGTCTCCACTTCTCCTGTTCCCTCCAATGACCTCTGCACGGCACTAGTTTCTCACTTCACCACTAACACTCAGGACATCCTGTCCACTCTCTCATCCTCTACCACCTCTTCCTCGTCAACCCCAGGCCCCTCTTCGGCTGTTTCTCCTACTCCTCTCTCCTCCTTTCCCCTGTTCACCCTGTGCAATGTTTCTAGACAAGTCTGATCTATGAAAGTCTTGTCAAAGCAGGTTCTCTCCTGCTCTTCCCGAACCATCAAGGACCACATCAACGCCTTTGCTCCAGCCTTGCCCGACTTCTGCAATCACTCTTTTGCCACTGGAACCTTCCCTTCCCCCCGTAAGCACTCCAGTGTGCACCCCCTTCTTAAAAAGCCCTCTGCCTATCCTTCCTCTCCGGCAAACTATCGCCCGATCGCCATCACTCCTTTCCTGGGCAAACTCATGGAAAAGCTGGCCGTCTCCCAGCTTAATCTACATACTGAATCTGTTGGTTGTCTCCACGACCACCAGTCTGACTTCAGGGCAGCCAGAAGCACGGAAACTGGTCTCCTGAACAGCCATGAAGATGTGCTCTCTAATCTTGACTCTAACATGTCTTCTATCCTCATTCTCCTTGATCTATCCTCTGCTTTTGACACAGTCAACCACGCCATCCTGCTCAATCGCCTCCACCATAACCTTGGTATCTCTGGTCAGGCCCTGGCCTGGTTGACCTCCTTTCTCACTGATCAACACTCCCAGGTCCAACTTGGGCCTTTCCTCTCTTCTATCTCTCTTTCTACTTGTTCCCCAGGGGTCTAACCTCTCAACCACCACCTGGCACTGCTCCCCCACCACATCTCTACATTCTGCTCTAACTTCCAGTGTTATGCGGATGACACCCAGCTCTCCGTCAGGCTCCCCTCAGCCACTTCTGCTCCTTCTCTCATACCAGACGGCCTGTCTGCAATTCAGGAATGGTGCGCCTCCAACGATCTCTGCCTTAATGGCAGTAAGACTGAGATCCTCCTCATTGGGACACCTGCTCCCTCCCTCACTCTGCCCCTCCCCCCCGAGCCCTCTACCTGCTCCTTCTTGTGAGGCATAGAACCTTGATGTCATCTTAAACTCCGCTCGCTCCTTATCTCCTCACATTTCTGACATCTCTAAGAAGTCACACTACGAGCAGCTCAGAGGTATTCTTCCTTTCTCACTTTCCCCCAGAAGCCCACTGTCTCCAGAGCCCCGGTCCTCTCTAGACTTTACCACTGCAACAGCCTCTTATAAAATCTGCCTGCCTCTACTCTTTGCCCTTTACAATTTATCCAGAACAGGACTGCAAGACTTGTCTTTGGCTTCAAGCCCAGGGATCGTTTCTCTCCAGCTCTGAAATCTCTCCAATGGCTCCCTGTGGCCATTGGCCATTGGCAAGCACCAAGTTGAAGACCCTTTGCATCATCCACAAGGCTTTCTGGGTCCGGGCACCGTACCTCCAACTTTCTCTTCGTTAGCACCTTCCTTCTCGAGTCCTCCGCTCATCCACCTCAAACTCTGAGGGTCAGGCACTTCTCCAGGCAGAGAGAGGGGGGCCAGGGGTAGATCCCTTTCCTCTGCTGGGGCCTGCCTCTGGAAGAGCCTCCCTGCCTCTATCAAACTTGAGCAGGACCACCTCCAGTTCAGTTCCAGAAGCAACTCAAGACCTTCCTTTTCGCTTTTGCCTTCTCTCTCCGTCTGCCTTGCTGATGTCCCTGCTGCTCCACACACTGGTCACCTGGTCACCCACTGAACTTCGGGTCCAGGCTCCTGCATGTCCAGTTGCCCTTGGACTGCCTCCGGGCCTCCCAAGCATTTAAGGGTCTGTAGCTGCAACCCTACAGTCCCCTGACTCTCTCCACATATGAGCCACTTACCTGTAGCACATATGAGCTACCTTCACTTTCTCTTCTGACCCCCCAGCACTTCTCTCCCTCCCACCTCCCCCGCACAATCTGAATGACACAAGGCCTAGTATTAAGATCGTTGTTTTGTCCTCCCTTCCTTCCTTGTCTTGTCGCGCCTGGTAACACTTGTGTACAGTCACGTTATAAATGACATATCATATCAGACTGGTGGTCATGGAGATAACCAGAAGATTCAGTGTGGAGGATTAGCTGAGAAATGGGCAGATTTTCCAGGTGTTTGCCAAGGAAAGGAGTGATGGACATCGGGCGATAGTTGGCTAGCCAGGAGGGATCAGCAAAAGGCTTTTTCAGGAGGGGTGCACAAGGGTGTGGTTGAGAGGAGAGGGGAAGATTCAGTGGCAAAGGAATGATTGCAGACATCGGCCAAGGCTGGAGTGAGGGAAACAATGTTGTCCTTAATGGTTCTGGAGGAGCAGGGGAGCACCCGTTTGGATGACACGTTCATAGATCGGACATGTGTAGAAACATCATCAGGTGTTATAGGAGAGAGAAAGGAGAGACAGAGAGAAGAGGGAAAGATGGCCAGAAGGGGCCTGAGAGAGGTAGAGGTAGAGGGAGAGAGATGAGGAGTATAGCGTGGACAGTATGTCCTGAGTCTTAGTGGTGAAATGATAAGCCAGGGCTGTACAGAGGTCCTGGAAAGGAACAGGAGTATAGAGACTGCAGTTGGATTGGCCAGCTCCTTGCAGATTTTAAAAAGTTTGGCTGTGCTGTTAGAGGCTGTGGAGATACAGGCTTGAATGTGGACCTTCTTCTTGGAGAAGATGGAGAGTCTATATTGCCTCTGGAGCAGCCGGAAGGCCAGTTTGTCAGAGGACGTGCCCAAAGCCCTCCACTTCTGCTCGGCAGCTCTGCACTTGCGCTTCAGAGTGGCAAGGTTGGGGTCACACCAAGATTTGCACTTGGAGGCAGGCTTCAGACAGATCCTCATGACAGGCAAGGATATCAAGAGCATTGGCTATAGAGCTGAAGGTTGGAGAGGGCTGTCTCAGAGTGGTAATCAGCCGCAGGGGTAGGAGGAGGAGTGAAAGAGGAGGCAAAAGATGCAACTGACACCTGCTTCATAGGTCGAATAACCACAAAGAAAGGTGGCAGTGCTGTGATAGGTTGTGCCTGGGTGACAGATATCTTCAGGTGAGAGGAAAGCAGAAAGTTGTCAGTCCAAGAGAGTGGAGTAGTGAGAGGGTTAGAGAGGGGGTGTCTGAGGAGATGAGAACATCCAAGGTGTATCCGGCTGAGTGTCATACCAGCGGGACAAATAGAGAGGGAGAGAGAGTCACAAGGGTTGCGGAAAGGCCCAGAGTGGTCAGAGGAGTCAAGTGGATGTTGAAATCCCTGAGGAAGAGAAGCTTAGAGGTAGAGGCAGGGAGAGAGGAGGAGAGATCAGCCCAGAGGGCGATCTTGCCAAGTGGCCTGTAGATGGTGGCCAAAGTCAGAGAGGGGCCAGGAGACAGAGAGCCTGCAGACCAAGCATTCAAAGGACAAGTAAGCCTGGGTGGGAATGGCAGAGGCAGGGACCCACCCACTCACGAAATATCAGGCCCACTCCACCTCGCAGGAGAAGGGAGGATGTTGATAAGATGAGGGAGACGCCTATCCAGGAGGAGGAGGTTCGGCTGAGTGCCCTGGACCAAGACGGTCTCATTTACATAGACCTTAATGATGGTTTTGGAGGACAGGAAGGAGGCCAAGAGGACCTCCCATCTTGTGCCACCATTAATGGGAGATGAAGAGTAAGGAGAGCGAACAGTTACCATATGGAGGGTCCATAGGTTGGGAGAGGGAACAACAGAGGATGTCAGTGAGAGTCTGTCTGGAGGAGGCACTGACATGGGTGTCAGCAATGGGAAGGCCTGGATTGGAGACCAGGATGTCCTTCTTGAACATCTTCCTTCCAGACTTTGTGAGATGGTTAGGGTAGGTGATAGAAAAGCAGTTAGAGAAGATGGGTGAGACTGAGAGCAACATAGAACGGTGTAGGTAGAGGAGATGGAAAAGCGAGAGGGAAATGAGAGAGGAGAGGAAGCACATCACAGAAATACACCACATAGAATGCACCAGGTGGGGATATAAAGAGGGGAGGGGTGAGAGGAGACACAGAGGGAGGCACAGTAAGGAATGGACTGAGAAGCACAAGCACGCAGATTCAACAGTGGGAGTGAGCAGAGGGCGATCTTGCCAAGTGGCCTGTAGATGGTGGCCAAAGTCAGAGAGGGGCCAGGAGACAGAGAGCCTGCAGACCAAGCATTCAAAGGACAAGTAAGCCTGGGTGGGAATGGCAGAGGCAGGGACCCACCCACTCACGAAATATCAGGCCCACTCCACCTCGCAGGAGAAGGGAGGATGTTGATAAGATGAGGGAGACGCCTATCCAGGAGGAGGAGGGTCGGCTGAGTGCCCTGGACCAAGACGGTCTCATTTACATAGACCTTAATGATGGTTTTGGAGGACAGGAAGGAGGCCAAGAGGACCTCCCATCTTGTGCCACCATTAATGGGAGATGAAGAGTAAGGAGAGCGAACAGTTACCATATGGAGGGTCCATAGGTTGGGAGAGGGAACAACAGAGGATGTCAGTGAGAGTCTGTCTGGAGGAGGCACTGACATGGGTGTCAGCAATGGGAAGGCCTGGATTGGAGACCAGGATGTCCTTCTTGAACATCTTCCTTCCAGACTTTGTGAGATGGTTAGGGTAGGTGATAGAAAAGCAGTTAGAGAAGATGGGTGAGACTGAGAGCAACATAGAACGGTGTAGGTAGAGGAGATGGAAAAGCGAGAGGGAAATGAGAGAGGAGAGGAATCACATCACAGAAATACACCACATAGAATGCACCAGGTGGGGATATAAAGAGGGGAGGGGTGAGAGGAGACACAGAGGGAGGCACAGTAAGGAATGGACTGAGAAGCACAAGCACGCAGATTCAACAGTGGGAGTGAGCATGCAGGGCAAAGGGCAGAGGAGGCAGACAGTACAACCAACAGTAAGCACAGAGGGGGGAACCTGGAGAGGGAAAAAGTCCTAGGGGGCACAGCAGAATCAGAATGTAAAGTACAACCAACAGTAACAGAGGTAGGAACCTAGAGAGGGGGGAAGACCTAGGGGCAGAACAGAACAAAAGAAGCAAAGTGAAGGTAACAGCACAGGAACAACACGCCAAGAGGGGGAAAATAAAGAGAAACAGCAGGGAAGACAAAGTGAGGCAACAGCGGGAGAGGAAGCCTAATGGGTGTGTGGAAACAGTGTATTTTGAGACAAGCGTTTAAGTGGAAGTGCACGCGAGGGCAGAGCAGTTTAGTAGAGAGCAGTAATGGCTGCTCGAACCTTTCTTACTGTACGGTCGCTGATGGTTGATGGCTGTGCAGCGTACCTGCACTGTGGGCTGAACCCCTTTGTGGCCAAACACCCTTGGTCTGCACAGGCTTTGCCGCAGAAGGTCCGATGCTCGGCTCTTCAAGGATCTGATGCGTGGAACATAGTGCAATGTGCTACATATCAAACGACCAGCGACTGCTGCGCTCCTGCATCTTACAACACTGTGACCATGGCCTGCGCAGGCATCATGGAGGGCAGATGGTCAAGTCTAGAAGATTTGGTTACGACGCCCTCCTGGCCCAGGCGGAAGCTATCAGGATCATGTTTGTTCCAAACCTTCACAACCTCCTGATGACATGGGGTAGGATGGGAATTGGCAGGAACACGTATAGAAGTAGAAAGTTCCAGTCCATCGCAAACGCACCTTCCTCCGTGCGCCTCTCTGAGGAAATTCCCTGGAGCGGAACAGCTTGCACTACCTGTTGGAACTGGATGCAAACATGCCTACTTGAGGGGATCACCAGAGGTTGAAGATTGCTGCAAGGACTTTGTGACTGAGCTCCCATTCATGAGACATCGAACCCTGACTTTTCTCAGGGCATCTGCCGTTGTGTTCTCCTTGCCTGTTAAGTGCACCACAGACAAGAAGATCCCGTTCTGCAACAGCCAGAACAAGGGCTGCATTGCCTCCCTGCACAGGGGGATTGACTCAACGCCCCCTCTCCCGATGAGGTAGCTCATGGCCACAGTGCTCTACGTTATGATCGGGACAGTTTCCCCCTGTATCGAAGGCAAAAAGGCCCTCAACTCCCAAAAGCTTATGTGAAGTTTAATTTTTGCCAGGGTACTCAGTCAGCTCTTTCATGTGCATGCCCCAGCAATTCACTGTAACTACGGTTGCTTCTGGCCACAGATGCCAAAAAGGTTCTCCTGCCATCAAGTTCTCCCTGCGGGACCACCACAGTAGATCCTGTGAGGCCTTGATTGGGACTTGTAGAAGGTCCATCATGTTCCCCAAGAACTGTGACCACAGAAATCTGAGAGCCCACTGAATTGACCTCATCCTCAGTCTGGCCTCCCCACACCAGAAAAAGAAGTCAGGATGCCATAAGACCCAGCACCCAGGGCCGGCAATGAATTGGGGGGGGAGTTTGGGGTGTTCAAATTTAGTGAACATCTGCAGGACAAGATGTATGAAGCTTTGTCCTTGTGGGGGAGGGGAGAGGCCGGGGGGTGGGGGGAACTTTCCTAAGGAAGAGTCTGGGACCACTCCTAGAAACTGGAGCGTTTGTGAGGGTGTCATGTGAGACTTCTTTAAGTTGAGGGAGAAGCACAGCTTGTGTATAAAGTGGCAGGCGTGCTTTGGATGGTTCCAGGCTTGCACACCGAGAACAGGTCCTGATCAACCAATCTTCCAGGTAACCACCACTGATAACAATTTGGTGAAGACCCTCGGGACGGAGGCAAGTCT
The DNA here is from genome assembly GCF_040938575.1 of Ambystoma mexicanum. Lineage (NCBI taxonomy): Eukaryota > Metazoa > Chordata > Amphibia > Caudata > Ambystomatidae > Ambystoma > Ambystoma mexicanum. The sequence continues at coordinate 390,487,705 of NC_090933.1, forward strand.
GAATGGCAGAACCCAAAACTGATAGTGCAATCTGCTGATCACAAACCTCTACTTGGCATCTTTGGCCCACCTGATCTCTACCACCTTCTCCAACTTTCAGTGTTATGCTGTCTCCCGAGCCCTGGTTCTCTCTAGGCTGGACTACTGCAACAGCCTCTTTCTCAATCTGCCTTCCTCTACTCTCCGCCCTCTGCAACTAATCCAGAACAAGACTTCAAGGCTTATCCTTGGCCTCAAGCCCAGGGACCATATCGGTCCAGCACTGAAATCTCTCCACTGGATCCCAGTGGTTGCAAGGATCACGTTCAAGACCCTTTACACTGTCCACAAGGCTTTCTGGGGCAGAGGCACACACTACATCCAACACTCTCTTCCAAAATACCTTCCTTCTCAAGCCCTTCGCTCAGCTACCTCCAACTCTCTAAGGGTTAGACGCTTCTCCAGACAGAGTGTCAGAGGTAGATCTCTCTCGTCTGAAGGTTCCTCCCTGCCCTTCTCAAACTTGAGCTGCACCACCTGAAGTTCCGGAAGCAGCTCAAAACATTCCTCTTCTCACTCCCTATCCCCCCTGTTGACCTACTTGTCTGCTGTACTGACTGGTTGCTTGGCTACCCTCAGCATCTGGGTACAAACTTCTTTCTTGATCAATCACCTTTGCACTGCCTCCAGGCCTACCACTCACTTAGGGGCTGTAACTGTAACCCTAAAGTCTCTTGTTCTCCTTGCACTACCCAGAGCCGAGCTGCCCTGGCTGCACTTACAGCATTACTGTCCTGGTTTCCCCTCCCCTCTCCCTTGCACTCCCCCCCCCCTTGCACTTCTCGTTCTCACAATTGCATGATCTCAATGACACAAGGCCTAGTAAGATTGTCTTGTCCTCCCTGTCTTTCCTGTCTTGTCGCGCCTAGAAACACTTGTGTACAAGCGCGTTATAAATGACTCGTATCATATCAGAGGTACTTCCTGTGCCTGAGATGTACAGGCACATGGAAGTAAGCATACTGGAGGTCAAGTGACACAACCAATCCTGGAGTTCCAGAGCCTGTAGGATCTGCAAAACTGTTACGATCCTGAATTTGACTTTCCTGCAGAACTTGTTCAAGTGCCTTGGATCCAAGATGGGTTGCGGTCCACCATCCTAGTGCCACAACTGGTTCCTTTCCTCTTGTGGCAAGAATTCTGCAGCATTTTACTTCAGCGGGGAAACAATCTCTTGGTGGAGCAGCGGTTCTGGAATCTGGGGAGTGGAAGCTGGCGGGTTTGTGGGGGAATGACCGCCTGTCTTAACCATGCATCTGTAGAAATCCTGTACCACTGAGGAATGTTGCATCAAGCATCCCCCATCCCCCACTGGGGTGGAATGTGAGAAATCCTCAGAGATTTTGCTGCAGTTGCTCTGCCTGATGGGATAGTGGCAGAAAAGGCTTGTGCACCTTTACACCCTCTCCTCCTTGCAGGCTTTGCAAGCCTCGATCACGGCCTTCCCACAGCTTGCCGTCTACGTTTTTGGATAAAGGAGCCATAGAAGCGATAAAGGTAGTCTTCCAAGTTTAAGGCATAGACTGAGTGGTTTGCTGTCGAACTGAGGCTCCCGAAGACTTGGTCACTGCCTTAAAAGCTTACCATTTTTTTTAGGTTATCATCAGCATTGAGCCTTTGAGCCTGAAAAGATTCAGTTCGCCAAAGGGCATGTCTGCCTAGCAACTTTGTTTGGACATCTGATGTGAAACCAGATTTTCTGAGCCAGGAGAGTCTTCTCAACACTGAGTAAAGTGAAGAACCCCTCGGCCAATATGATATAGTCTTTGTAAAAGTTGTCCATAACATTAGTATCCCAGAGTCTTGAGTTGTTGCTAGTCCGGTTTATTGTCTGGTAGTACCTTGTGCAAAAACAGCCAATACGTGTTTCAACTAGATGTCTTTCTCAAGGCCAATAGATTATTTGTGGATTGTCAGAATTATGAGTTGAAGCGTCCTGTCAGGATTCAGCTCCGGTGATACAAGTGCAGGAAAATCAATATGTCTCCCTCGTTGGAAATAAAAGTTAAGAAGAGGTGTCCTGTAAGGATTCACCTCAGATGTGCTCCGTGTCTCTACAGGTTATTATCAACAGGTTATTATTTCGTCTTCTCAACACTGAACTCATGCCCCTTGCCCTACCCTGGTAATCCGAAGCATTTTAGCCAAAATAAAGTGCTGGCACATTGCCTACTTCCTGTCTGCAATAATATTTTAGATTGCTTTCATTTCTCTCCTTTCTGCAATATGCTCTTTTGCCTCTTTAATCACAGTTCACAATTTTTAGGTGTACTTTGCTAGAGCACATGAAGCATTAATTGCTTTCAAGGACATGCTGCTGGAGGCAAACAACTTTTTTGATAAACCATTGACCTTGTTGTAATCTCTATCCAGGATGAGGAAGGCTAGGCAGCAGACTTTGACCCCGAGGTGGTTGCCCGGAAAATCAAAGTCTATGGGCTAGAATGCCTTGACAAGAATTCAGTGTCTGTGGACGTGGTTTGTATTTCTTGACAAGGTCACCCTGTACTGCTGCTGCTGAGCAGAGCTTTTACCATAGCTCTAATAAGGGGTCCCTTATAGCTGCATGACATTGGAGAATTGTCCCTTTCCGCAGTCCCTTATCTAAAGGCATCAGTTGAGTCATATTCTGAGAATTTCTTAACTGGAGGGCCCTATCCCAGGGCTTCAGAGATTTCACACAACGGATCTATAGGCAGCATTAGGGTGAGCATGGTAATCTGGATGTGAAAAGTCCACCTCAGTAGAAGTGTCAAGTGCTCTTGTGTCCTGGTCTGCTGCCAACCCGTGTATCTAGTCATTCTCTGAGAAAAACTTCTCAAAAAGGTGGGAAAATGCTGAAGATTCAAAGTCAAACGTATTTGATCCCATCGAAAATCCCTTTGAAAGAGGACATGAGATTCCAAAATGGCCGCCAGGAGGAGAGCCCCATAAATAACTCTCTCCTGCCCCCCAGGACCAGTTAAAGAATTTCAAAAGACAAACCCTCGCTTGGCGCAAGAAACCAAAAACACTGCATATTGAAGGGGGGACATAGCAGGCCTGCCTCCGGATCTTTGGGCTGGTGGTCACTTAAAGATTAAGCCCCAATAGCGGGACAGCTGCAGCGGCGAGCCTTCCCTACGCGGGACTGGAACCCGTGAGAAAAGGGAGAGGCGCAGACCAGTAGAAGAGTGGGCCCACCGGAGAGCAGTGTAATAGCCGAGAGAAAACTGCTGACAGCGGACGGGGCTCGAGAGAGAGGAGCGGGGGCCACCTGACTCAAAGGGTGAGGTCGCAACTGTCTGCGTTGGAGGGCGTGGCCCAGTATCAGATCATGGGTGAGGAGCGGAAGAGGCCAGGAACTGTAGGGTGAGTGAGTGAGAACCTCTTGAAGGAGTCACAAGCACTGAGGCGGGTAAGGTTTCCCCCGGACTGGTGTGTTGAGCCCTTAGTGAGCGCAACCCCCTGCAGGAGTAGTACATTACAGGGAAGAAAATCGGCCAAGCTGTGAACAATCAATAGCACAACGCTCCCTCCTTACAGTGGAGATGTGGAATAACCCTGGGAATGGGCTCTGCACTTTTCTGGGGAGAGAGAAGGCCAGGTGAGCTCCAACGAAGGAGCAGACCGCCTCCAGGATAGAGGGGCCTGGAGTGGGGGAGATCGTTGAACAGGACAGAGCACAAACTAAAGTAGGGCTCCCCAGGGAGGGGCCAAGTGAACCCCAAGCCGAGGAGAGTAGGTGGAAGAGGAGAAGGAAAAGAGACTATAAACAGCACGCAGACTCTGGGCTCATATAGAGCCTAAGCTAATGAGGGGACCAGGTCGACATCTTCTAGAATAGGGAGAGTGAACAAGAGGTAAACGGGGAAGTTAGACCTTCTCTTTCCATATCCTTAGATTCGCCATTACCACATTTGACAAGAGAGCTACAGGAGGAGAGAGTTCACCTCTCAATGTTTCAATAGCAAACAGGCTATACAAGGAGCGGAGATTGACCGGGGCATCAAAAATCAAGAACTAAGGTTTAAAGAGGAGGGGGCGTGGCTTAGTGACCATGTATCAGGACGTGACTCCAAGAGCTCCTGCCGATCCGGAATCATCCTGGTCAGAAATTGAGGCTACAGTGTGCGTTTAAGCACATAAACGAGTCGTTGGGCAAATAAGGTGGTTATAGGCACAAACGGGAGCGAGCTGAGGGCTGCCGACGAAGGAATCTTGAAATGCAAGCCGACAGAAGTTTCGGATCCATCAAAATGAAGAGGCAAGATGGTGGATGCTAGGACACAAAGAGCTGGGCTGAAACAGGACACTGCAGCACAGCAAAACCAGGCAGAGAAACACCAGTGGAGGACTGCAACGAAATCGGAAACCCTCAACTGGAGCCGCAACAAAAACGGATGCAGCCTGGACAGTCCGAAGCGCAATATTGAAATAACAAGGAAAATGTGGAGTGCTATGTGACAGCTTGGATCTTGCCTACAAACACAGTGGGAGGCGAGCGGCGAATAGCCCACATTGGTAAGAGTTGCCAGAGACACAGTAGAAATGAAGACTACGGAGGACACATGAATGCCCGTTGCCGCGCGGAAACACGTTCCAACTAAGAGTCGTGTGTTAAAGCAGCAGCACGGATCCTCGGACGTGCCGAGAGAGGAGACAGCGTTTATACGAGCGATTGTGCTGGCCAACACTGATGCAGACCCTGGACCTTGGGTGCATAGCGGATATAGGCGACAACAGCAGCTGTTGGAGGACGGATTGAGGGACAAACGTGAACAGAACTGTACGCCAGAATACAGGACCTAAAGAGGCAAGCCAGCCACACCAAGCTGTTAAGTTGGCAGGGGTGTGCCAGGGGTACCGGCCGTCATTCACACATGCGCTCACACATTCGCACAATGAGCCACGCCGGAGAAATGCGACTTGCTCAGGTCCCCGGGGGCAACTGCCAGCGGGCTGTCTTTATTATCAACAGCGCATGCGCGAACCTCAATCCCACTCGCGCATGCGTACATTGGCGTATTCACTACGCAACATCCCTCCCTTTTCCCTTAAACAACAAACATTATCAAACATTGGAATTAACAGTGTTCTATTCAAACTGCACCTGACAGTGCGTCACAGGTTACGAGGCAGGGTCCATGATAAAGTCTTGGAACCTCTGCGGCGCTTGCGCCCCGCCCGGCTCGGGTACCTGCGTGCCTCAACATTGGGCATCTCTGGTGTCCCAGGAGTCTCTGGCGGTCCATCGTTTCCTCGTGGCACTTCTGCGTCCGGACCTGGACCTTGCGTGACGCTTTCCTCCATGTTCTCCGATCCGCTTGAAGAACGATACGTTCCGGGTGACTGTCCCTCGTGTATTTGCAGCTGTGACCATGGACCCCTTGACGTGCGTCACTCCCAGCGTTTGTGTTTCGTAGGGCAGTGACATCTTTCCTTCAATTCTCCGATTCCGCACTAGCACGATGTCTCCCACCGCAATCTCTTTGTCTGGCAATCCGTGCCGTATTGTGTCTCTCTCGTTCTGAGCGGCCCTCTCCGTTCGCACGTGATTGTTATCGATCTCTCCCGGACGTCGTCCTTCCACTTCTGGTAATAGTCCTCTTGGAACCCGGCTAAAGAGGGCTTCCACGGGGGCGACTCCTGTGGACTGGTGTGGCGGCGTGCGGTATTCTCGGAGGAAGTCAAATAGATTGCGTCGGAGTTCTTCCCACCCATTCATCGATATGCGGAACACTTTGTTGAGCGTTCGCATGAAGCGTTCGACTTCTCCATTCGCTCTGGGCCATAGGGGGGTGACTTTGCGATGTTTTATCCCCCTCGCCTCACAGTATCGAGCAAATTGCTGTCCTTTGAACGGTGCTCCGTTGTCCGAGAATATCTCCAGGGGAAAACCATGGTGGCGAACATCTTCTCCATGGCTACGATGGTGTGGTCACTGGCCGTGGATTCGACCAGCTCCACCTCTGGATATCGCGACCACTGGTCTGTCACCACCAGGAAGTGTGTTCCTCTGCCCGTAGACCCGAAATCGGCATGCACCGTCCCCCACGGGCGGTCACTCCGCTCCATTGCCTGAATAGGTGGTCCCCTCTCCACGGGCGTTGCTGCCTGGCAGGGAATGCAGGCCCTCACGAATACTTCGACCCTGCTTTCCAGATCAGGAAACCAGAACTTCAACCTGAGCCGTGCCTTCGTCTTGGCCATCCCCTGGTGGTCTTTGTGGGCGAGCTGCAGGACTTTATTCACCAGAGATCTTGGTATCACGATCTGGTGGCCCCTCAGCAGGAGACCGTCATCCGCCACCGACAGCTCATGGCGCGCCTTCCAGAGGGCCTGTAGGTCCCTCTGCGCTCCTACGTTCCTCCGGGAGTTGTTCTGGAGGACTTCCCGCCACTCCCCACTGGCTACGGCTTCTTTTATTACGAGGAATGCCTCGTCGGTGTTGGACTCGTCTGCAATCTCATGGCGCGCTAGGGCAACAGGCAGCGCCTACTCCACCACCAGGTGTATAGCCTCTATGCAGTCAGCCACCTCCTGCGAGTCTCTGGGTCGACCGGTACCCGGATGGCGGGACAGATAGTCAGCCGGGTTGTGTGTCCCTGGGCGGTAGAGTAGCCGGACCCCGTACTCCATGAGCGAAAGCATCCATCTTTCGATGCGAGGTGGGGGTTTGGACGAGGTACCTGACAGAATCGGGATGAGATGTTTGTGATAGGTCACCACGACCACAGGCTTCCCTAGGATGTAGATCCGGAAGTGTTTGCACCCCCATAATATGGCTAAGGCCTGCGCCCAGCCCCACCGGGCTGGCATCGACCACAATCTCTGACTCGCGGTCCGGGTTGAAATAGGCCATGGTCTCTTGTCCGGACAGGGCATTTTTGAATGCCGTGAACGCCCTCTGTTCATTTCCGGTCCAGGTCCACGCCACGTCGTTTCTGGTCAGAGCCCTCAGCGGCTCCGACAAGGAGGAAAGGTCACGAATGAAGCGGCCGCAATAATTGACCATCCCCAGGAAGCTTCTTATTTCTGCAGGGGATGTTGGCGGCCCCGCCTCTCGAATGTCTTTCACCTTTTCGGGATCTGGGGAGATGCCCCCAGCATGGAAAATGAATCCAAAAAATTCCAGCCTGTCTCTCAAGAATTCGCACTTTTCTTTGTGCAGAGTCAGACCTAGGTTGCGAAGTCTCTCGAGAGTGTTTTCCAGGCGCTTTAAATGTTCCGCCTCCGATCGTGCAAAGACCAGGATGTCGTCTGACATGTTTATGACCCCCTTGAGTCCTGACAGGGCCCCTCTGATGGCATTTTGGAAGACCTCTGCGGCAGACGAGACCCCAAAACTGAGCCTTTTGTACTGGTACAGCCCCTCGTGCGTTGTAAAAGTGGTAATATACCTCGACTCGGGGTGGAGCTCTAGCTGGTGATAACCCGATCTCTAGTCCAGTTTCGAGAAGACTTTCGCTTCCTGAAGTTCGCCAACAATGTCATCTAGGGTGAGCGTAAAATGGCGTTCCCTCTTGTCTGCTACATTGGGTAGCCTCATATCCACACATATGCGCACCGCGCCCGGCTGTTTGGGCTTCGGGGCCACCACGATTGGGGAGACCCACGGGGTGGGTCCTTCCACTCTTTCTATGATATCTAAGTCAACCAGTGACTGTAGCTCTTTTTCTACCTGAGCCCGCAGATGAAATGGGATGCGGCGATGCTTGAGCGCTGTCGGTCTCACCGATCCGTCGATGTGCAAACATATGGGGTCGGCCTTGAATTTCCCGATGCCGTCGAAAATCGTCTCGAAGCATTGCAGCAGGCGTTCCAGATCGGCATGATAGACCACCAAAGTGAAATGCACAATGTTCAGCGCTTCTGACGCAGCACAACTTAAAAGGGAATGTGGGCTTACGCTGGTAACGAAGAACCGTGCTTTGATTCTGTTCTGTCCATGAGATACTGGAGCCACGAAAACCCCTTGGATGAGAAGGGGTGCATCTCCTCCAAATGCGTATATCCGCGCAGTGGACTCAGTCAAACTTGGCGGGCCCGGCAGTGCGTTGTAGTGTTCGGTAGCTAACACACAGACAGAAGCCCCGGTGTCTATGAGGACCGGAGTGGGGACTTCTCCGATGAGCACTGTACATTTCGGTTGTCGACTTTCGCCAGGACCCTTGGCAATGCTGGAGATGAAGAAAATGTCCTCTTCTTCCTCTTCCTCTTCAGCGATGTTAAGATCTTGCATACCCTGTTCGACAGCCGATACACCCCTCACTCTCCGAGCATTGCCTCTGCCAGCTCTCTCTGGCCCCCTCGAGGCTGCTAGTGGTGTCGCTGCTCTGCACACCCTAGCATAGTGCCCTGGTGTGCCACACCGGCCACATACTCTTGATTTGGCTGGGCACTCGCCCACGTGCAGCAGGTCATACCCACAGTAGGAGCACGACGGAGCAGTGCTTGGAGTCATGGAGCCTTCTCCACTCCTTGGCGTCCACCTCGCTCTCCCTGGACCCGAACGTCTGATCGCAAATGCCTCTTCCTCCTTTCTCGAGTGCATGGCCGCGTCCATCTTCTCCCCTCTGGCCTCAGCAAGTTCGTAGGCTCTCCCCGTGTCCAGAATCTGCTGCAGCGTCAGCCCCGGTTCTCTCAGGACTTGTCTCCTCAGCTTCCCAGAACTGCACCCTTGCAGCAGCTGATTACAAATCATTTCTTCTTCATTCGCCCACCGGCAGGAGCTTGCTAGGTGCCGTAGTCTCGCGCAAAACTGATCTAGCAACTCTTCTTCTAGTTGCTTTTCGGCGCTCATGACAAACCTGTCGAAGTCCACGTTAGCCATGGGAAGGAAGTGGTCTCTGAGTGCTTGTTTTACGGCGTCATATGTGACCACTGGGATGGTAAGTGAGTCATATATTCTGTGGACCTCCGTCCCTGCCGAGTATACCATGATGGCTATCTTCGCCTCATCCTCCGTTACCCCCGAGGCTCTGAAAAACATTTCAAATTTTTTGACCCACAGGAGCCATTTCGGTCCTAATTTGGATGGAGGGCCCGTGGTATCGAATTCGGGCATGGGAGCCAAAGTACTGTGCATCCTGCGTGGTACCGGGGCCATGGCACCCTCTTGCTCTCCCTCCTCACCCATCGTGACGTGTGGTATTCACAGGGGAATGTAGTCCTTCGTGGGTGTCGAGGTGGGCCTACTTGCGACACAGCTTCCGACTGGTTCGCGTTTCTGAAGTGCCACACCTTGGTCTCAAGAGATAGACGAAGTGCAGCTGGCGCACGAGCACCCTCGCGGGCCGCAACCACTGCGATCTGCGTGCGAAGCAAAATGGCGGCTGGCCGTGTGCATGGATCAGTGCCGACACGGAGCGACGATCTTCCCTCCAACGCCGTCAGAGTGGAAAACTGCTCCAGAGTCGTCCACGTCGCCAATGTTAAGTTGGCAGGGGTGTGCCAGGGGTACCCGCCGTCATTCACATGTGCGCTCACACATTCACACAATGAGCCACGCCGGAGACGTGCGACTTGCTCAGGTCCCCGGCGGCAACTGCCAGCGGGCCGTCTTTATTATCAACAGCGCATGCGCGAACCTCAATCCCGCTCGCACATGCGTACATTGGTGTATTCACTACGCAACACAAGCGACAACAGTCCAGCAGCAAAGGCAAGGCGTATCCTGAAGCCGCAGCTGCACACCAGCAGTCCGGCCGCATAACGCATATGAACAGTGACCTGAGACTGATAAGCCCTCAGAAATACGAACGCCGGGCATCTATGAAAAGATATGAATGAAAGGCTCCCATTCGAGTAAGGCACGCAGTTCATGAGACATCCACACAGTTAAACCAGGCACCAGAGCTGGAGCGCACACTTCAAAGCACTATCACTAAAGCCCATTCCATGCAAACGTGACTACAGTATAAAGCAGCATAAAACACAGAGGGTGCGCGCACTGGACACTTACAGAAATATGCACCCAATTCAAGTAACACAAAAGGGAAGGGCATACAACCAGCGAGCACAAAGTGCAAAAGTACACAGACTGAGGAGGCGCTGCTGATCGGGTGGGGGGCTCCCCCACCTGAACGAGACCCGTTGTGAGCAGGAACCTAGAGTCTGTTCTGGTGGCAAGAAATACACTGCGGCTGCTGCCTGAGATCTGCCCGCTGTTGGCTCCTGAGCCCAGAACGCTCTGGCAGCAAAAGTTGCTGGAACGAACACAGCTAGATGTCTGGACTCCCCTGGCCAGTAAAGCAACAGCCTAGCAAAACACTGTAATAAGGCGAGAAGGAAACACCACTGCAATTAACTGGCTCATATCTGTGGTGCTGGGCGGGCAAGAACGCCACAGAATTGTTGTATAAAGAGTGGTGCTTACGGGAACCCTTACACTACGCTAAACAGCCGGCAAGAGGCTGACGCACAACAATCACTGCAGTACAGCCAGGACCATACCTCCTCTGGGCAAGATCGCTGGCCCCAACAGATAAGCGAACGCTGAAGAGGCAGATGTGAGATAGACAAAACAAGCACTGGTTGCGCCAGCGCATGCAATCGTTGGACAGCCTGACCCAAGCCGTCTTGAACTGAGACATACAGTGACACCATGATGGTGTCCAAGTTGACCAAGACAAAAGGGAAGCAACCCACAATGGAGGAATTTGCATGGACCCCACAGCCAACAGAGGGGGCCAGAAGTAAAGAAAGGAACCTACAAATGGACACACCGTCAGCACGCAATGACCAACAGATCCTGGAGGCGAACGCGGACTTGAAACTAACATGGGAAACTAAACTAGAGGCAGCCAATGCCGAACTCAAGGCAACACTGGAACTTAAAGTTGGTGCAGTACAGGTGGATGTCAATCTACTTAACAACGGGGGCGTCCTGGGAGTCCCTCTGCCAGACATTAGTCTTGGTTACGAGAGACTTACCCAGAGTCTTTAGCTCACTATCTTTCACAGAGAAGAAATATCCCAAACATATCAGTCTTTGTCCTGCCCTGGGGCAGTCCAGCACCGAAATGCTAGGCAATTCTCCTCTCAACAAGAGTACCAACAGCAACCCCAGACACGTGTTTCCGTCTGGTTGGACCTCATCAGTAGGGTGGAGCTGTACCTCTCTAAGAATAGTGAGCAAGGGGTCCAGGTCTGGATTCCCCTAGTAACTTAATAGTAATCTGGAGCGAGATAGTGGAAACACTAGGAGACATTGGTCTACCCAAATTGAGTGCTGAGGAGAGAGAGAACTTAGATGCCCTAATCACACTGGAGCAACTGGAAGCAGTAGTAGAGGAATTACCTACTTGTAAGGGCCGGGGGCGAATAGACTCCCTAGCGAGTTCTATATAACATATAAGACGGAAGTGCTTCCCCTGTTACTGGCAATGCTAAACAAAGCTCTTAAAACGGGGACGCTGCCAGAATCCCTAAGGGAGGCGATAATCATTCCAATTCTCAAGCCTAATAAGCCGAGCATGGACCGCGGATCATATAGACCGCTATTCATGCTGAACCAGGACGGCAAGATACTCACGGCGGTGTTGGTGAGAAGATTGAGACAGGTCATAAGTAAACGTATACATCCTGATCAGACTGGATACGTCCCACGTAGAAGTATATCCGACAGTCTTAGGAGGCTCCACTGGGTCATAGAGCAAACAGAAGGAGATGAGCAGGAAGTTGCAAATGTTTCATTGGATGCGTTGAAAGCCTTTGATTCTGTTAAATGGCCGTGGCTAATAGAGGCTTTACAAGAATATGGAATAGGACCCCAGTATATGAAGTGGGTTAAACTATTATATAGCTCACCACTAGCCAGGGTTAAGACGGGAGCAATTCTCTCAGAAAGATGGCAACTTAGCAGAGGTACCAGACAAGGATGCCCTTGGTCCCCGATGCTATATATCCTTGCACTGGAACCCCTAGCGATATACCTAAGACAACAGTACGAGGAGGTTGGGATCTTTACGAAAGGAGGGCCACACCTAATATCATTGGGCCTCATTACAACCCTGGCGTTGGACCATGGTGCTATTAGCACCATGGTCCATGCCGGATTCCGCCATGGTGGATGGCGGATTTACCACCCCATTCCAAGGTTGGCGGGGCGGTAAATCCCCATTCACCATGGCCCCTTCCCCATTCCCATTTTTGGCCCATAGGGCTCAATGGGAATGGGGAAGGCGCTAATTACGGCACCGTAAATTACGGTGCCGTAATTAGCACCAAGGTCCCTTAGCGGGATGGACTTTAACGCCTGCAAAAGCAGGCGTTAAAGTGTGAATCTAGCGTTAAGGGTTTAATGGCGCCGCAGCCTTTTACGGCGCCGTTAACCCCTTAACGCCAGGGTTGTAATGAGGCCCATTGTATGCAGATGATATGCTGCTATATTTGAGCTACCCAGAGGAAAACTTGCAATAAATCCTAGAAGTAATGGAGCAATTTGCATCGCACTCTGGCATTGTAGTCAACCCCAAAAAGTTGTGCATATAACCCCTGGGAAGATATAAAGGGATCCCGCGGGAGCACCTACCCATACTACAAATACCCTGGGAGAGCAAAACCTTTAGGTACCTAGGGATAGATATCTATCACGTAGTAGAGAATGAAAACAAACATAACACAGAGAAGGCCATAGCAAATATCGAGAAAAGTATGAGATTCTGGTCTGAGCTCCCTCTGACCATGGTAGGGAGAGTGGCCCTGTTGAAAATGGTTGTATTACCGGGGCTGATACACTTTTTTGGAAACATACCACACATGATACCTAAACGATTCTTTGTCAAACTCCAGAGCATATGCAGAGGCTTCATCTGGCACAACACTAGGAATAGAATAGCCCTGTGGAAACTACAGAATACATATGACAAAGGAGGCATAAAACTTCCCCATTTTGGGATCTATCACTGGGCCAGCCAGCTACAATATGTGGCCAGGTGGCAATTGGAAGCCCCATCAGCTGAGTCCAGACTGCTGAGGTCAGAGTGTACCCCATTCTTCTTGAAAGATTGCATATGGTTGCCTAAATCTGAGTTAAAAGGGTGTCCGAGAATGCTGGAATTGGGATGGCAAATGTGGCAGAAGGCTTGCCAGGCCATGGAGAACCCGACCCTGTGCTCCCCACAGATACCACTAGAAGCACTGACCAAAGGGGACGTGCAAGTGAGGAAAACGATACGCATGCACTGGGAATCGGTGGGTATTGCAACAATAGGAGACATATGGCAAAATGGGAAAATACTGGAATTTAACGCATTGGCAGAGGAATCGGGCCTACTTTAGGGCAATATATTACATACACCAGACTGGTGAAAGAAACATGGTCTGAAATAGTGCTGGAAGACCAACTAGATACAGTCATTGAAACAATCTATGACATCGCAAAGGGAGGGCACGAGGTTTCCCGGATCTACGAACTGTTGATGAGTAGGGTGGGGGAAAGAAGTGACCCAGTTGAGACTGGATTGGGAAGGGGAAGTGGGGGAATGCAAGAAAGATGGGCTGTGTGAGAGGGCTCAGAGGTACCATAAAAAGGTGTCTAGAAATGCAAGGTTGTAACAAATCCAGCTATATGTAACCCATAGAGCGTACATGACCCCCCACAGGATAGCCCGATTGATTTAAAAATGCAGGAACACAAACATGTCCCAAATGTGGAGAAGTGAAGGCGGGGATGACCCTTATGTTCTGGGCATGCCCGGATTTTGGTAAATTCTGGGAAGAAGTGGCCCATCGCCTTACAGAGAAGGGGATCACGCTTGATGTGGAATCGACGTGGGCATGTATGATGGGTGGGTTCTTTAGACCACGCAAGCTACAGCATGTGAGTAAACTTAAAGACCTGGCTTATATACTTACCAAGCACAGAATTGCCATGGGATGGAAAGCATGTAACAGACCAAAGGTTTGGTGGAACGATCTTCAGAAATGGGCACAGACGGAAACAGCGGTATGGACTGAAGCAGCCAACAGAGGGGGGGAGGAAGAGGCTGATACATTGACGGCCTGGAGGCACTTAGTGGCCACATTGTCTGGATCCACCCAGGTATGCCCAAGCGAAAATAATACCTCCCAAAACACGGAAGAGGGTACTTCCCTAGAGGATATAATGGCAGAAGGCGAACCGGAGTACGCTCAAGTTGGAGGGAGGGTAACGGGCAGGCAGCGGTTATGGTTTAATATGATACGAGATATTCAAAAATGCATAATGTACCGCTAAGTTTGTTTTTCTTTTTCTTTATGTGTTGATTGTATGTCGTAAAAGTTAATACAAATTGTTTAAAAAATAAAAAAATAAATAAATAAGGCTTAAAGAGCATAGCTGCCCTGGAACATGAACAGAAATAAAGAAAACCAAGTGGTTCAGTTGGTGAGGATTGATGAAGGGACACAAGTGCATAATAACTAAAAGTCTCAACCGCAGAGACATTTACCCCCGACCAATTAACAACAGGACCCAGGAAAAACTCCTACTCCTTTGGGGTGGACAGAGGTCATGAATATCTAAAATTAGAGGAAAAGAGACACACATCTGCCAAAAGGAGCAAGGAAACCCCAGGAAAATAACATTCAAAAGATGTGGGGGAGAGATACAGGAACCCCTCCAGAGGAGGCTCAAGGTCTGGAAAAAGCAGAATATGAGGGTTCCCAAAAGGTATATGGGCCCGACCAGGCAGTTATGCAAGACATCCATAGACAATATTTTCAAGACTTTGGCGATAAGATCGCAGGAACAGATACAAATGGACAAAATGCAGGAAGACCTGACGTCAGCACTGCACAAAATAAAAGGAGACATGAATAAGCTTGAGAAAAGGGTAGACAGGAATGAGAATGCGCTTCGGGACCTGGCTGAGGATGCACGGAAAACAGATGAGCGGGTGGAACAATTAGAGATTGTAACTCACAATCTGGAGATACAAACAGAAGACCTCGAAAACAGGTCCAGAAGATCGAACCTCAGAATAAAGGGTCCGTCTGAAGGGGTGACTGACGAAGAGCTAAAAGTGGCGATAAAACAAATATTTGCGGACCTAATAGAAATGGACAACGCTACAGACCTTCAAATCGATAGAGTATACAGAGTGCGACCATTAAGGAAAGAACCGGGAGCAAGGCTGAGGGACGTTGTGGCCGCGCTACACGACTACAGTTAAAAGGAAGGAATTTTTGCAGCATCATGGAAAGCAAAACTGATAACTTAACAGCTTAGAGCTACAACTCTTTCAAGATCTATCTCAAATAACCCTGCTCAAAAGAAAAAAACCAAGCTTGGTTTTGAGTGTTCTTCGGGACAAAGATATCCAATACCGATGGACATTTCCCTTTAGCCTGTTTGAATGGGAAGGACGGCAATACTGTGTCTCATCTTGCAAAGAAGGAGCGAGAATTCTCTGTCTTGATGAGGAAGAGCTGGGACCAAGCAAGCCCTCATCGAAAAGGCAGAACAAAAGGAAGGGATGGGAATGGACTACGGCAAGGCCAAAAAGCATCAGGAGGAAAAAAATCTCTGGTCGAACAGAGGGGGACCAGAGATCAAAAACCGGAGGAACAAAAGATCTCTTTAAACGAATCCACAGCCACCTGATGGGAGAAACATGGATCCAAACAATGTAACAATAGACTAGCCCGGGGAGGGTGGTCATTTCATCAAGGAAGGTACTGGAGGGAAAAGGGAAGGTGTCAGAGTTGGGATCTGGAAATGGGTTTGGGTGAACTCGCACTTGTTAATGCTGTGCTCCAGTTTGGGCTCAATCCCCGAGTGGGAGAATTGGGAGGGGCTAGAAGCTGGTTGAGTCCACGCAGCGAGGGGGGCGGGAGGGCAGAAGGGAGTTGTTGAAGAAGGGGAGGAAGTTAAGAGGGATCCCAATCAAGAAGCCAACGTGTATAAATACATCTTTATGAATTGTCATGACAATGGCCAAGACCAATAATGTATTACTTCATTAAATATTAATAGAGTAAACTCTCCCGTGAAAAGAAATAAACTTGAACGATTGCTACCAAGGGAAAGTCCAGATCTGCTATCCCTACAGAAAACTCATGTCCAAGCCTGAGACAAGCATACAATTAGGCGACAGGGATATTGCCAAATCCTCCAATCCAATGACATGTCAAAAAAGGGAGGGGTGTTGATAGCAATGCGGAACAACCTAGACCTCACAGTATTGGACTCAGAGAAGGACACCAAGGGGAGATATTTGGCTGCAATTTTGCAAAGGAGGGGGGAAATATATATAATAGCTGCCATATATGCTCCCAATACCGGTCAAAATGGGTTTATGCAGGCAATAATAATTATATTGGAGGTATTTGCGAAGGGACAAATAATATTGACGGGGGACTTTAATATGGCTTGGGAACTCGGGGCTGATAGGAGCAGGGGGGACGTGCATACACCAGGGTAAGCCCATGAAAGAATTGAATGAGAAAATAGCTAGGCTTTCACTGGTGGACGCAGGGAGGGAAAAGAGGGAAACTACTAAGGGGTACAATTTTTCTCACATGTTCATAGGACATTCTCTAGGATTGATTATACATTGTGTTGATGTTATTGCTTTGGTATCTACCTTTTTGTCAATATGTGTTACCATGCTTGGAATAGACTGGTATTTTTGTACAGCCTTGAGAACGACCCTGTGTCGTAACACGTGTCATCTGAACCTGTGATTAAACTAGCAAGCACAACTTCCAAAGAAAACGTGCAACTATTTATTTTTTGACTATGCTTGCAACAAAGAGAATTTGACTTTTGGCAGTGCGCGGGTCATCCACAATAACTGTTGGTCCAAGTTCCTTGATTATATATGGGTATCACGAAAATTGCTTGGCCTGGTCTCAAATATAGGGGTGGGTACAATAGCTTTATCTGACTATGCTCCCATAACCATGAGTCTGAGAGGGAAAGACGATTCCCCAGAGTTATGGAAGTGGAGATACCCCAATATATATTTAAGGACGAAACACTGAGGGAAGAGATGCAAATTGATAAAGGGAACTTCTTTCGAGATAATAAACAAGGGGACATGAACCAACATATGAGATGTGGTGCATTTAAGGCTACAATCAGAGGAAGGATTATTGCGGTGTAGACCGAAGAGATAGAGAGTTCACTTCTAGAAAAAGAGCTGGAGGAGAAACTGAAACAGGTTATGTCCAGGATGGGAATAGGAGCAAGCGGGGAAGTAAGAAGGGAATATAGGGCTATAAGGGGCCAACTAGAAATTCTACAGACAAGGCCGGCAGAACGATCATGGTTGTACCTTAAACAGAAATACAATATAAGGCAAACAAGGCGGATCGTCTCCTGGCTAGGTTATTAAGAAAGGAGGAAACATCTAGAATCATATTCAAAATTAAAGAGAAAGAGGGAGGAGAGAGTTCAGAAATAACTAATTTAACCCAGGAATTTTCTACATACTACACAGAGCTATAAAAATCTGACAATCCCCTTGAGCAGTCCTAGCTGTAGTATTTAGATAAATGTGATCTACCTGTAATAACGGGACAGGAGAAATTGGAACTGGAACAAGACATCACAACGGAAGAGGTTTGTAGGGCCATAGTGTTGCTGCCACTCAATAAATCTCCGGTCCCAGATGGCTTCACGGCAGATTTTTACAAAACCTTCAGGGAAAACTTAATTCATCATCTGGTCCAACTTTTAAGGTAAGGATCCAACGAACTGCGGTTCATACAGACCAATTGCAGTGATGAATATAGATGCAAACATATACAAAAACATGTTGGCGTATCGCCCGGACCAGCTCCTCTCAAAACACATCGGCACAGATCAATCAGGCTTTATTAGGGGTAGGGTGACTGGTGAGAACACCAGAAGGATAGCACACTTGATAGAAAAAGTCAATTAAAAGGAACATCCTGGCCCTCATTATCATTCTGAACACTGAAAAAGCATTTGATAGGGTGGAATTGCAGTTTTTGTTCCATACTATGGAAAAGATGGGCTTTGAGACTGAACTTCTATCCATGATAAGGGCAAAATACTACAATCCATTGTTGCACCTGTGTCATGGCCACAGGCACCAGAACACAACAACCACACTATCTAGTGATGGGGGCAATGGGTCACTTGACGCACTTATGTCTCTTTGGGACCTATAAACACAGGGGCCCTGGCTGAACTCAGTCCTGGTGCCGTTGGCGCCAGGCTCAAATAGAGATGTGAGCAGGAACACTTTATTTCAGTGCAGGAGTGCTTTTATTTTACAAGAACTTTCCAGGAGCTGAAAGCCTTTATTCCAGAGAACATCCTCATGTGCTGACCCATCAGGTGTGGCTCCCTAGGCCTGGTCTTCATGTGCTGACTCATCGGGTGTGGCAGGGTATGGCAGGCAGGCTGAACCTGGTAGGCGTGGCTTCAGAAGCTCAGCTATATAAGCTGCTCCATCCTTAAGGCTGGTGCTTCGTGTTACTTTGGACTCGCGTGCAGCGTGATGCTCACCGCCGCTTGGACCAGTTTACTTCACTTTGAAACCAGGCGTTCTCCTGCATACTCACCTCCAGGAAACCAGTGCTTCATCACTTCATCTGCAGACTCATTTCCTGACATCCAGTGATCTTGATCCCGACGCTGCAGCACCGCACTCCGCATCCATGAACTTAACAACTTACCAGCTACTGTACCGCTAAAGCTTCGTTCCTCATTCCCTCCGGCTGTTGCCTCGAGCTCCGCAGCTTCTGCCGGGCTGGCAACATCACCTGCAAGGGAAGAAAGCAAAAAGGGATGCAGAGGGGATAAATTAAGTGTTCCATCAATATTACGAGAGGCTGTATACTACTCACTGTGCTGCGGGTCATGACGATATCACCCAATATCTTGATAGTATTGCTCTGGGATGTTTGAACCCGGAGATTGGGGTGCTTCTCAATGATCCCCCCCCTCAGAGGAGGAACTCCTTAAGATAATCAACTCACTCCCGAAACGGCAAGGGTCTGGGTACGGATGGTATCACGGGCGAACTATATAAAACCTTCGCGGACCTCCTTATCCCCCATCTACATAGTATGTTCGAGGAAGCGGCCTCCTCGGGAGTCCTTCCGGAGTCCATCAGGACTGCCCTGGTTACAGTATTACTAAAGCCTAATAAAGATCCTAAAAAATGCTCCTCCTATCAGCCATTATCGTTAATGAATACTGATAATAAGATTTTGGCAAAGTTGCTGGCCGATCGACTCCTTCCCCATATGCTCAACCTGGTCCTTCCAGATCAAGCGGGGTTTATTCCAGGACGTTCCACTCAAAATAATCTGCAGAGATTTTTTACCCTAATGCATAATGTGAACCCTGAGATCCCTATTGCGGTAGTGGCCTTGGACGCGGAGAAGGCGGTTGATTTCATCGAGTGGCCCTTTCTGTTCGAGGTCCTCTGCCGCTCAGGGGTTGGTACTTCGTTCCTATGCTGGATCCGGCTCCTCTATACTGCCCCACGCGCACTGGTTTACACTAACGGTATTCAATCCGCTCCCATTTATACAACCCGTGGTACGAGGCAGGGATCCCCCTTCTCCCCTCTTTTGTTTGCCCTGGCCAACGAGCCGGTGGCCTGTGCCTTGAGGGAATTCCACTCGCATCGCGGGGTGACTATTCGCTCATACACATCTACCGTATCTCTTTACGTGGATGACATGTTATACGTAAAAAACCTGCGGGGCAATCTGCACTCCATGATGGAAGAGATCTCCGCCTTCCTTTCTGGCCTTCAAATAAACTGGTCCAAATCTGAGATGCTCCCGCTTACAGAGGGGTTATCTCCGCAGGACGCTGGGGAGGCGTTTGCATGGTCTCTGGGGGGTATATGTTACCTGGGTATACAGGTATCTACCTCCCCAATTAAGCTATACGAGGAGAACTATGTTGTGACCCTGTAAAACTTGGAGCATAGGGTTGATACTTGGGTATGTCTCCCTATCTCGCAGGCAGCCCGCATTTCCCTATCCAAAATGGTTATCTTGCCAGAATTATTGTATATTTTTAATAATGTCCCGATATGGCCTCCCGTGGCTTTCTGGAGTCGTATTAAGTCCATGATGACCAAGCTGATCTGGGCCGGGAATCAACCCTGTATTCTGTTAAGTACAATGTGTTCCACATACTCCCTGGGGGGTCTGGATGTGCCCAATCTGTTCTTATACTATTTGGTAGCTCAAATTCAATATTACATTTGGTGGTGGTTCCCCACAAGCAACTTCTCTCACTCACGCCTCGAGAGAGCTATTACCCGACCAGATGACCTTAGGGGTCTTCTGTGGGCCGTCCATGAGCATCACGTGAGGGCAGAAGTGCAACCCCTGGAAATCACCATTAGAGTGTGGGATCAATTAGCAAAGTGGGCGGGGCCTGGTCCTTGGTACTCTCGGTCGATGGCCATATACAGAGTCCATGGTATTCCCCTTACGCATGAACATATTTTTATACAGCATTTTCACAACCTGCAGATCTACACGTTAGGGGATGTAGCACCGGTAGGCAAATTTATAGCATGGGAAGATCTCAAGGGCAGGGGCGATTGGCCCCCAATTACCATGTTGCTTTATTTCCTCCTCCGGGCGGTATTGAGGGCACAATGGCCCGAGTTCCCGACTGCACCCTAGATATCCCCACTGTTGGAGTATGCTGTAGCTCCAACATCCCCTAGAAGGGTGATCTCGACTTTGTATGACCCGGCCCGGTCACTGGGACCTACTCCACCACCCCAGTATAAGGCTTAATGGGAGGGCTGCTTAGCGAGATCTTTGTCGGAGTCCCAATGGGGTTTTATTCTCGCTCAAACTAAAAATGTCTCCATTAACAATAGATTTCGCTTGATCTACTTTAAATGTATGCATCAGCTGTACTACTCTCCTCTTTATTTGCATAAACTGTTTCCACTCAGGTCATCGAATTGCAAGTGATGTAAACAGGCCTCAGCTGACTTATCATGTGGCATGGTCCTGTCCTAGGATGCAACTCTTCTGGTCGACTATAGCTGAGTTTATGGGGAAGATAGTTGAGGCCCCGATCCCATTTGCTCCCGAGACTTGGTTGTTAGCATTGGTTGAATTGCAATCCCGTAGTGACAGGCGCCTGGTTGGTATGGCCTCTGCGGTTGCTAGGTCACTCGTGGCGCATTCCTGGGGGGCGGTGGAAGCGCCCACTGTACAACATTGGCTTAATACTATGTTGTGCTGTGAATTAATGGGAGACACAGTATAACCAGATGCTCCCTCCCACCGGCAGACCCAAGGACTACTGGGTGGCCTTCAGGAGCTACATGGTCAATGAGTCGGATCATGCGAGTGATCCCTCGATGCAGGGCAACTCGGTTGTCACCCCAATGACTTAGCCAGGGCTGCAACTTCCAAAGACTGACTTCGAATAATGTTGTTTATATGGTTCAAGTTGAGCCATGTGCCCCTACTAACATAGAGTTGATGAAATGGGTCATTGGACACTTGTTACGTTCGGGGTATGTGCAAGAGCTAATGTTCACTTATTATTCAACAAGGAAGAAGGGGGGAGGAGGATTGGCTGTTCCATGTTGGAGCTTGTTGTGCTTTTTGTTTGATGTATTGTTTGCAACGCAAATGTTAATAAAAACAGTTTTAAAAAAAAATGGAAGAAAGCAAAAGAGCAAACATTAAAAGTGGAACGGAAAGCAATACAAGACAACAAACTTTACAATACAACAAAAACAGACGAGGGAAGACAAAGGCAAACAGGAACACTTACCTGAAGTATAGTGGCTTAGTCGCAGCCGGACTAGACTACCACATGCAAGGGACCAGTGAAGGAACTCGGTCCAGATCATACAAGCGCCCCTGCCAGAAGCAGCAGGACGGAGTGCTCCCCAAACCTAATCAACAGGTGAACTTTCCAGGGACAGCGCATCCCACGGGTACCACGGTTTGGGAGAAGGGGTCTGGAAGGAGATCAGGCGCACAAGCTGGCATACTCACAACCCCTATTCTCCACGCAGGAGCAGTTCTGAGCAGCATCACCTATTACCACCAGTCACCACATAAGCGCAGTGAAATTATAATCAAGTTTAATATAATTGAATACAGTTTGTATTCAATTATATTAAACTTGATTATAATTTCACTAATTGTAGTTGTGCAGTGTGGTTGTGTAACCCTTTTTGAATTGTAAGTTCGCATGAAACCATAAAAAGCCTAGAGTAACAAGACGAGTGATGACTATGCCAAGAAACGGGGGCGGATTGGGAGAGCTAGACTTTGGGGAACATTACTTAGCAGCACAGACTAAAATGATTAGGGACTGGTTAAAGGGTAATAGGGAAAAGATATGGACGAAGCGGTGGTGCGGGGGTCACATTGAAGGGGGGGTGCTTTGGAAACCAAAGAGGGACAGACAACACAATATGTACAGCAGTAAAATAGGGTCTCTGGTGGGGAACTCATGGGACAAATTAGTAAAATAAGCAGGCTTTACCACCTTTCCGTCACAGTTTACTCCAATATTCTACAACCCTAAATTTTCCCTGAGTGCAAGGGGGACAGGATTTGGAAAATGGGAAAAGAGCGGCTTCATCAAGATACGAGACATAATCGGGGGCAGGGAAATCAAATCCTTCACTCAATGCAAAATGTGTTTCGGGCTGGACAAGGGAGAAAGGTTTTGATACACTCAACTGGGACATTGGCTATTGAATCCCTTAATAAAAGAGGCAGCGATAAGAGCCCTTACACCCTTTGAGAAATGTCTTACATCAGACCCAGGAGATAAACATATGGTGGGGACAATTTACGGGCACATTAAACAAGGAGAAGAACCCGGGAATAGACGCTATATGATGAATTGGGAAGATTCAGTAGGCCAACCGATTGAAGAGGTATTGTGGTCACAACTGTGGGTGAATATTCCTAAACTCACTAGGTCAATGCAACTACAGGAGATATGGCTGAAGTTGATGTGTCAGTGGCATCTTACACCGGTGAAACTTCATATGTTTTTTTCATACCGCCCCATAAGACGTGTTGTGTTGGGGGGAATGCAGAGTGGAGGGGTCATGGAGTCATATTTGGTGGGAATGCCCGCACATCCAACCATTTTGGGAAAAGATCCCGAAAAACTATAGAGGCGATCCTGGGGATCAAGGAACAGGGCAGCAGAGGTCTGGCAATTTTGGGATTAGGAGGAATATTGGAAGAGTTACCCTCAAAAGCACAAAGTAAGGTGTATGGGATCCTAATGATGGCAGGAGCACTGGTGGTGGCACAGAAGTGGAAAGCAAGGGAACCACCCACAGAGCATTAATGGGTGGGAATGGTGTGGCACTTTGCTGCGTTAGAATGGGTATCCTACTCCATACTAGGGGATCATCAGGGATTTTTGGTAGATTGGGACCTAGAAGGATTCTAGAGGAGCCTGGTGCCCGAGGAAAATTAGACTTTTGGGACTGGTATAAATCTTTGTACATCCTCCATAAGAAATGATGAACAATTCACCAAGATGAGTGGACACTCAGTGGAAGGAATAAAAGACTTTGTGGGAGGGAAGACAATTCATCAAGCAGGGAAATGAGAAATAGGACTAAGGTTGAGACAAGAGGGGAGGGGAGTAAGGGGGAACCCAAGGAGGCTTTTTTAAAAAAATGTTTATGTTGTATGAAAATGCCAATAGAAATGTATATGGAAAGTGGACATGAACTCTCCTCTACTTTCGAGACCAATCTCGACATTGAAGGGGGCTCAGCACTATCAAGATGGACCCTTCGGCGGAGGTGCCAGTGCAGTATCAAAGAATGTCGAGGAGGTTGCAGCCGCCAACGATGTCCGGGCCTTATTGCATCTTTTAGAAGTTTACTTTACACCAAGACTTTTCAGCACATGGGATGAGTCTGCTCGAGTCCCCGACAGCTTTGTCGATGCAATGGGCTTAGTTTGTTAGTTTTCTTTTTTGCTTTTGGGTCCGAAGGGGAGGATAAGGAAGCTGATTTGCTGAAAACTTTCATTTTTATATGAAATTACATGAATGTTTCCACCGCAGTGGACTTAGAAGAAAACCTTACCTACCTCCTAGGCAAGGAGTCTAATGAGGAGTGTTTACATCTCTTTTTTCTCAGAGATGAGGAAGAATGATGGGATGCTTTTTTTGGCCTTTTTCATTCTCTCGGGAAACTGATTGGCCAATTCGTCCTCCCCTCCTCCCTCCTCGGCTAATCTTCGAAGTAGTGGCACTCGGAGCTTTGGACGAGGAATGCTCAAGCATCAGCTTTGAATCTCTTCTTCAGAGCTTTCGACGTTAGCGCCAGAGCCGAGCCACAATCGTTCTCATGACTGGAGCCAAGACGCCATGAACACATTTTGTGGGGATCAGTAAGCAGCATTTTGGCGTCGTTGACCGTTTTGAAGTAAATTAGCACCAAGAAAGTTAGAATCGGTTTTTCCTGAGGTGCGAAAAGTTGCATGCAGAAAAAGGAATTGAGCTCATGGGGCGCAGTGTAGGATATTTATACCAACATCAATATCGCACCCGATCCCAATGTCACGAAAGCTCTATGCCGAAACTGCATGGCTCCCCTTGGTGGTGAAAACATTTCACAAGTTTACTGATGCAGGAATATATGTAAAATGAGGAGTACATGGGAGGACACAATCTATTAGAAATGTGCGTACTCTAGATGCCTTTGAGTACACTTATAAGACATCATTTCAGTGTTCCCAGTATGTAGTTGTTTCTCCGGGCTTTGGTAGCTCAATTCTGCATGGTATTCCGCGGCATAGCGCCACCAGGAGGAAGATATTATCGGATGTGCTTTAGATGAGCAGACCGGGTCACCTTGCCCAAACTGCTCCTAAGGAGACCATCTGTGCTGTGGGTACTTGATTCTAGTGTTGTGTACTCCTGACCCCCCATCTCTGCAGAGTTACAGTTCAGTTTACTTAGAGACCACCACCACCACTGCTGCCACAGTTTTGTCTGCTTCCCCTTATTGTAGCAGCTGACTCCTCTGATGCAGATGATGGCTGTATGGTTTCAAGTGGTCTACCCACAAATACTAGCTAACATGTGGGTGTAGGCTTTTACTCCTGCCTGCAGCATCCTCCGTCCACTCACTAGGCACATTCCTGGCTGTTGATGGTTGTTCCCTGGTTTGTTTGCCAATCCTTGTTGTGCGTAGAAGGCTGGCAAAGGATCAAGTCTCTTTGCCAAGCTCGCCCTCCGCAGGACTCTCTTCACTGGTTTGGACTTCCTTTCTCATGTACCTGATCATCTGTGCTTGGCTTGCTGCTTGGCAGCCTGGTGAGTTTAATGTGCAGTTTCTCCCTCCCTCTCTTTCTCCCCTTTTCATTGCTGCTCTCTCCCTCTATGGTGCTTGCCACCCCCTATCTTCTCTGACAGCTACTCTAAAACCTAAGCTCTCTCTCTTTCAAAGCCTGGAATGAAACCGTTCAAGAAAGGTCTCCTGGTCTCCAGTCCAGGCCTGCCCATCATTGATACCTATGTCAGTGCTTCTTCCAAGCAGACTGTCACTGACATCCTCTTATTCATTCTCTCGCCGGACCTTTGGATTCCCCATGTGGTCTCAGTGCTCTCACCTTTCTCTTCTTTGCCCATTAACGGTGGACTCGGATGGGAAGTACTCTTGGTATATTTCCCATCCTCTAGTGGCATCATTAGTGTCTACCAGAATGGCACTTTCATGGTTCAGGGCGCTCAGCCCAACCTCCAATTTCTTGATAGGAATCATCTGTTTCATCAACTTGCTCCCTTCACCTGCCACTCCTCCTTCTGCCACCACCGACTGGCGTACCACATTTCTGTACCTCTCCTCGGAAGACCTTCAAAGGTGGCAACCAGCTCCACTTAACTTCCCTTAACTCTCTCTCTGCTGTTAAACATTCCTCCGACATCTGCCACCTCCTTGAAGACTTCGACCTTGACGTCCTCACTCATCGAGACGTGGTTCACAGCCAGCTCTGTCACTATTTTTTGACACACTTCCCCTGGAAGGCTACAAGATCCTCAACTGGTCTGGGATGGAGTGGCCCTGATCTTCCCTGAATGGGTCCCTGTGACTATCATACCCACTCAGTCCTACTCTTCCTTCAAATGCCTTCAAATGCCTCGTCTGCAGGCTTGGTGTCTCTCCAATCCTCTCGCTGACTCTTGCCACCATTTACAGGACCCCTGTTCTGATCTCCCTCTTCTTGGAATAGTCTGAACTCACCTCTTCTCTCCTGGCCTCCACCTCCAAGATTCCCTTCCTCAGAGACTTCAATATTCACCTTGACTGCCTTGATACAGAGTCTGGACACTTCTGCAGCCTCTGTGACTTTCTTTCCCTCAACATTCTTCACTCGGGTCCGACGCACTCAGCCGGACACACCTTGGATGCTTTAATCTCAGCAGACATCTCCAACCTTCTCACTACACCTCGCTCCTGGTCTGATCATGCTCTCATGTCCTCTCACCTGGATCTCTTCTGTCCCCGGCTAAGCCTCTGCCCGCCCTGCCAGTCTACTTCTCCGTCATTAAGCTAATTAAGCAAGTGTCAATTGCTGCTTTTGCTTTAATTTCCCCCTCCCACTCCGGCCACTGACTCTCACATTGACGAAGCCCTTGCTAACCTTCACCTCTCCAACACTCTGGACATATTTTCCCTGTCACGAGGATCTGCATGAAGCCTGCCTCGAAGCGCAAATCAAAGTTACTCACCGTAGTGACTACAGTGTCCATAGTCCCCTCTTTTTCATCCTTGTGGGGCGTCCCACAACATGGGGATGGTCCCGGGATCCTTTGGCAGCGACAAATTGAGCTTCCCCTTTAAATTAAGTATAGTGCTCGGGGGTGCGGGCAGTGACCCCTCTAACCCACCTCCGCCAGAGGCCCCACCCTCTGACACGTCCCCTTTGAACACATCTGATGCTTAGATACCTGGCTACACTTTTTACATATTAGCCCCTGGCATACAAGCGGGGGAAATTGAGTGGGTCGTATGGGGGAAAGGAGACTATGGAATATGAATACTCTAGTCACTACGGTGAGTAACTTTAATTACTCATACGTCCAGTCCCCTTTCCTCCATCCTTGTGGGTGATTCCAGCAAACAAGACCAAAGGGCGGAGCCGTGATAAACTGCCTTATATACACAACAAAGCAAAAAGGTTCTTCAAAACTGCCTCACCAAACTGCATTGTGCCTGGAGCTGGTATCCAGGGAGTAGTGCTTACAGAAAGCAGACAAAGTGGCCCAAGTAGCCGCCTTGCTGATGACATCCCAAGAAGCATGCCTCTGTGTTAGGAATGATTTTCTATACTGTGGGCTGGTGGACAGATGTATAGACAGGTAACCTATATTGTGACAGGGATAACTCTGGACAGCTGTAGCCAAACCAGTTCGGGTAGCAGTGACATGCGGTCTAGGCTAAGATCTTCAGAGGTGGTGAGCTTGTAAAGGACCCACAATGAGGTCACACAATTGGAATCACAGATTACACAATTAGACAGGATGTATAAAAATACAGTTATTATTTATTGGCCAAAAACACACTATGAAAAATGACTACTAGTAAGTAGACTTATCACACAAGACTATTAAACTAAATACATATATACATTCACTTTGTTATAGGGCATAATACATATCAGAAACTCCTGCAAAGGAAAGGTTAGAATAGTATTATGCACTTAAGGTCAACAGAGATGATCCCCAACTAAAATTGTCCAGTCCTAAATTGTCTGTGGCCTTTTGCCCAATAGTTCAGGTAAAAGTTCCACAGACATTATGAAGAAGGACAAAATGCAGGTATGGTCTCTGGGGTCCAGTGAAGGGTTCAAGTTGGACTAATGCCCAAATGTAGCCCCAACAGTCAGATGTCTTGCGCAATCAAGCAATGGCAAAGCCAATAATGTTCGAATTTAGATTATAATCCCTTTGATTTATAATGGGAGTATAGGGGTAGGTAAGAAGCTCTGTAACTTACCCCCCGTACTCCGATTCTTCCCCAGACTTGGCAGGACAAAGAAAGATGGTTCGAGGTTGCTTTTCCTGCTGAAAGTCGCAGTCCTCGATTCACAGGGGGTGCAGGTGCGAGCTGATCTCGGGTTGGTGTCTTTCACTGTTGCAAGGACTCTCGATTGAAGAATGCAGCAAAACTCGATGCAGGACCCCTCTGAGGAGTGGACTCTGGTCAGGTAAGCTATTTTGGGCAGTGGTCACCGCAGCATGGTGATCCAAAAGGAATCGGCAGTTGCGGTTGGACTTTCCCTCTTATCTCGGGTCCCCTCGATGCTAGGATCCTGAAATTCCACTGGCTGAATTCAGTGACTGTGAATGTGGATCTTTGCTTACGGACTTGCACCCGGATTCGATTTCTACAACAACGAAAGAAAGTGCTTTTGCAGCATTTCAACAGCGTTTCGTCAGCGTTTGCTAATGACCTTGAATGATTGACATTTGAAGAATTTCTAATCCGGCCTTGAGTTTGCAGGGATTGGCTTTGGCTCCGACCAATCTTAGCCCACTTTCTACATATTGCCTGCGCACGCGCACACGTGCAAGTACCGGTATAAGTACCGCTTTCCCGCTCGCTACGCTGCTGAATCCAGTGACTGTGAATGTGAATCTTCGCTTACGGACTTGCACCCGGATTCGATTTCTACAACAACGAAAGAAAGGTGACTTTGGTGGCCACTAGTTACTAGTGACCTGCTTGAACATTGTGACAATCATTGATGCTGGCATTTTTTCCTTTTTTCAGCGCTTTTGCAGCGTTTGAACAGCGTTTCATCAGCGTTTGCTAATGACCTTGAATGATTGACATTTGAAGAATTTCTAATCCGGCCTTGAGTTTGCAGGGATTGGCTTTGGCTCCGACCAATCTTAGCCCACTTTCTACATATTGCCTGCGCGCGCGCACACGTGCAAGTACCGGTATAAGTACCGCTTTCCCGCTCGCTACGCTGCTGAATCCAGTGACTGTGAATGTGAATCTTCGCTTACGGACTTGCACCCGGATTCGATTTCTACAACAACGAAAGAAAGGTGACTTTGGTGGCCACTAGTTACTAGTGACCTGCTTGAACATTGTGACAATCATTGATGCTGGCATTTTTTCCTTTTTTCAGCGCTTTTGCAGCGTTTGAACAGCGTTTCATCAGCGTTTGCTAATGACCTTGAATGATTGACATTCGCACCGCTTCCGGTTGCTTTGGCTTTGGGGCAACAACGATCGGGGAAACCCAGGGCGTCGGCCCTTCAACCTTCTCTATAATGTCTCGTTCTATTAGGAGTTGAAGTTCCTTTTCCACCTGGGCCCTCAGGTGAAAAGGGATACGGCGATGCTTTAGCGCCGTTGGCCTGACCGACTTGTCGATGTGCAGCCGCACAGGATCCGCCTTGAGTTTTCCTATCCCACTGAAGAGTTCCTGAAAGCGTGCCAGCAGGCCATTCAGGTCCGACAGATATACGGCAAATGTGAAGTGCACCAAGTTAAGTGCTTCCGATGCCGCACAGCTCAGCAAAGAATGCGGGCTCACACTTGTGACGAAAAATCTCGCCTTGATGCTGTTCCCGCCGTGGGACACTGGGGCTATGAACACTCCTTGTATAGGTAGGGGTTCCTCCTCACCAAACGCATATATTTGTGCTCTTGATTGAGAAAGTTTCGGTGGGCCCGCGAGGGCCTTGTAGTGTCTGTCCGCGAGCACGCACACCGACGCCCCCGTGTCGATGAGGACTGGGGTGGGGACTTCCCCAATATTCACGGTGCATGTGGGTTTTCGTCTAGTTCCGGGGCCACTTGCAATGCTGGAGATACAGAAGATTTCACCTTCTTCTTCCTCTTCCTCTTCTTCGGCGATGTTCATGTTCTGTATCTCTTGTTCCAAAGAGGATACGCCCTTCACATTGCGGGCCCCATACCTCATGAACCTCTCTGGTCCCCTGTTGGCTGCTACGGGCACAGTGGCCCTACACATTCTGGCATAGTGTCCGGGGGCCCCACATCTGCCACATGTCCTCGACTTGGCTGGGCACTCACCCCTGTGAGGGAGATCGTACCCACAGTCCGAGCAAGATTGAGACAAGTTCGATCTCGTGGTCCTTTCCTCCGTCTTTGGTGTCCATTTGACCTTCCCCGGCATGAAACGCCTGACAGCGAGCGCTTCCTCCTCCCCTTTGGGGATGCTGGCTGCGTCCATCTTTGATCCTCTGGCCTCCGCCAGTTCGTGCGCCCTTCCCATGTCTAGGATCTGCCGGAGGGTGAGTCCAGGTTCTCTGAGGACTTGCCTCCTGAGTTTTCCAGAGCAGCATCCTTGCAGTAGTTGGTTTCTGACCATTTCCTCTTCATCTGCCCACCTGCAGGAGCTCGCCAGACGCCTCAGACGGGCACAGAATTGGTCTAACGATTCTTCGCTGCGTTGTCTTTCAGCCCCCATAACGAATCTGTCGAAATCGACATTCGCAAGTGGTAGGAAGTGATCCCTTAGCGCTTGCTTAACTGCGTCGTAAGTTGCCACCGGAATGTCGAGGGAGTCGTATATTTTCTGGACCTCCGTGCCTGCCGAGTACATCATGATGGCAATTTTTGCCTCATCCTCTGTTTCCCCTGAGGCCCTGAACATCATTTCCAGTCTTTTAACCCATGTGAGCCATTTGGGGCCGAGTTTAGATGGTGGGCCTGTAGTGTCGAACTCGGGCATGGGCGCTAGGGTGGTGCGCACCCTGCGTGTTTCCGGGGCGGCGGCACCCTCTTCATCACCCATCTCCCTGGGTACTCACAGTTGGGTCTTGACAGAAGACTGGTGATCCGACTCCAGGCTGTGGCGAAGATCTCCTGTGTTGACCTTTGTCCCTTCTTTTATCACAGCCCTGCTCCTGCTGGGCTGTGAAGTGTCCAAAAATTATCTAGTGTGATGGCTGATGACTCACAGATGGCGCACGAGCACCCAGAACGGGCCGCTACCACCGCGAGTGACGACTTCACTCAAGCGCTCAAAATGGCCGCCGGCTGTTTTCGAGCGGTCCGCGACTGCATCGCGCTCCGTTCGTTCCTGCAGTGACTTTGGAACGAGGTCGCGGGTCGTGTCTCCTCCTCGTCGCCAGTTTTAGATACTCGCGGCGATCCGCAAGTCAGGCAACCCACGCGTGCACTCGTACACACATGCACACCAAGAACGCACGCCGGAGACGTGCGATGGCTCCGGTCTCCGGCTGCAACTGCCGGGCACCGCCTTTATTTGTTAACCGCGCATGCGCGAGCCCCTAGAGCCTCGCGCATGCGCACTACGTGTACGTAGTACACAACAAAACGCACACGGGCAAGTACCGGTATAAGTACCGCTTTCCTGCTTTCACGCTTCCCCGCTTAACTGCGGACTGTGATAATTCCGGTTTGTTTTACTTTACTGTACTATATTTATCACCTAATTTTTTTGTTTATTCTTTACTGGTGGATCTATTCTTATTATTTACAAGCAAGTGACCACAACTGTTTATCTGGTACGTTAACTTTTGAATGGTGTTATTCACCTATAAACTCACATGAAGCATACCAGACTCTGCGTGCACTCTTCTAAATCTGGTCGCTTGTGGCCAGGTGGAAGCTGCCTCATCTGGATTTTTTACTGCTGTTGCGCTAACTCCTTTTTAGCGCCTTGTACTTCTGGCCCTATAGCCCTTTCCAAATTCCCTTTTCCCCCTGTTGGGCGTGAGGCACTTCTGATGACTCAGCCCAACCGTCTTCCAGTCTCGCACACACCCAGACCAGACGCTTCAGCCCGCAATACTAACACATTGCCTTCTGGCTGTTATACTCCGCAGGTCCAAAGGAATACCCATCCACTGTCCGATGTGACCATGCTCAACTCTGTCAATGGCGATGCTTTGGCCTCACGCCAAGGGTCTGTGCCTTCACTGATTAAATTTCCTTCTCTGCATCCTGACTCCTCCGACATCTCCATACATGCATCTCAAAGTGGACCCTGCTTCCCCTCGAAGTCAGAGGAAGATTTGGCTGGGATTTCTATCCACTCCTCAGTACCTTGCTCTTCTTCATTCATTCGCCTTGCCCACACCAAGAGCAGTAAAAGCACCACCTATAGATGCCATGCCCCAACAACTTGCTTTTATTCAAGCTGCTCTTACCTCTATTAATCTGGCGATTTCCACCATGACTAAATTATATGACACTATTGATCATAAACTTTCTAACCAGTCTGCTCTCTTTGAAGAACTTGCTACATGGCCACATGTTCATGACCGTCCCTCCATTGCCCCCCGTGCCCTAACTCTCCTAATTTCCTTCTCAAATCAGGGCTCTTTCCAACATGGACGTCGCGGTTGCTGATGAACGAGTTTCTACCTGTCCACCTTCAGACTGCTTCATTGTCCCAGTGACTAGTTTGCTTCCGTCCATTCCAGGTGTCATTCGCCGAATTGTTGCTCTTTCTTCTTCATTGGCTCCACCCCCACAAATTGCCCTTGTTAATCTCGATCCGATTCTTGCGAGTGTGTCTATTGCTGCTCCCGAGCCCCAGGTGATCTCTGTATCCCCTTCGGTCCCTCAAACCTCCTCACTTGATCTTTTGTTTGGTCCGCCCTCCCTTCCCGTCCCATCTTCTTTTTTTGACCCCAACTCAACTCCAGGAGATCCTTCCCTTGTACCAATTTCGCTTCCTGCTCCAATTTCTTCTCCTCACGTTTCTGCCTTTGCTAATGATGTGCTGTCAAAAGACATCCCTATTGCTAAAAAAACAAATTGTAAATCCCGGCCTGCAATTAAGAAGACGAAAAATCTAGCTGGTCTGAAACACTCCAAACACACTCTTGCAGCTTTTTTTGAAGCCCTAGGACAACCTCCCAAACTCCTCGTCCCTATAGCTCAACTTCCTTCTGCACATATTGACAAGGTGGTCTCGCCTTCCATCACGAGCTCATTCCCACCTTCTTCTTTTAACCATCCATTTTCTTTATCCCCACTAAGCGAACTGGTACAATCACTTGAACAACGTGAGACTCCCCAGCTGGTGACTGCTGAGTCTCTTCTCTACCAAATTCAAAAGGACCCCCACGAACTTCCTTGAATACTGTTACTTCACATCCCAGCTCTGCGGCAATGATCACGCACTTTGATTACAATGCCAGTATTGACGCCAACTTAGACTCATGCTTGGATCGCTTTCAGGGCCCCAAGGATCAGCCAATTGCATCATCCTCGATGGCCTCTGATCCAGTCTCTGTTTTGCAAGCTCATACAAACATAGGGCCGATTGTTCCACCTTCAAAAAAAAAATGTCACTTTTCAACCCTCTCCTATTTTCACCACTTCCCAAATACATCCTGGCCATGATTCTGCCCTCTCTGATCTTAAAGCCAGTGTTGATGCATATTTGGCCTCACGTATGGGCTCCACGAAGGCTCATTTCGATACATCAATATGATCAACCAACATGTTTCCTCCTCAGTGATGACAATGCAAGATGAAGAAAATGCCTTGCGGTCATGCCTAAGAGCAGCCCTTTCGGTGTCCTCTTCAAAATGTCCAGTGTCAAACTCCTCTGTCAAGACATCTATGAAACCTCCAATGTCAACTCGGCCTGGTTGCTATTCCTTCATAGTTAAGTGTCGAGACGGGAACTTTCCAAAGTACGACCTGAACCGATCGAGTGTTTTGAACATATTTGGTGAAAAGAGAGAGTCGAGAGTGCACAGCTTTTTTACTGATGATTTTTTTTTTTTTTCTAGTAGTTCATGATCCTGTAGATTCATTTGTTAGTGGGGTGCAGCCCACTATCTTGTGCCACCACGTAGGGCACAGAAAGTGAACATGGAGAAAAAAGACCTAGGCTATTGTGCCTTTGGTGTGGGCTGCACACCCCAAATTCCCACTTCGGGTTAATCGATTACTCTTTGTTTCTTAATAAACTCAAAAGGCCAACTTTGGTGATTATTAAAAAATATAGTCTTGTTTAATGTTCAAAAATATGAATTCTTTAGGTACAAAAAAGTTTTGCGCTTAATTGGTTACATCACCAAAAAAGCTATTGCTGTCTGTTAAGGCAAAAACAGAAAACCCATCCGGCTAATGCATTTCGGAGTTAATCTTTCTTCAGAGCCAGGTTGTTACTGTACTACATACATTATGGTTGTTATATATTACAATATCCATTAGACAGATCCACAATGTTCAGTTCAAGGTTCAACAGTGCACCGTGCACAAAACAAGTTTTTAAAAAAAAATTGTTAATTAAACAGGGCGCCCACAAGGACAAACAAATGTACAACATAAATTTGAGAGAGAGAAAAACAAAAAGAAACAGGGGAACTTTCATCAATGTGTATGCTCATTCCGAGGTATTTTACGTCATATCAAGCATTTAATAACGTTTATCATGCGTGTGAACTACAGTGTTTAGCCCCGTGACCTCTCGTGTTAATTGAATTGCCAAATATTCTAACTTTCAATGTGAGTCTTAACATGCTAAGGTGCTTAATGGCCGGTATATTTAGCAAGTGTTTTTCGCCTTTGTAGATCTTCATGCGGCGTTTGACTCTGTTAGTACACCTCTTTTATTTTCCAAATTACTTCGTGATCACTGTCCGTCTACTATACTTGATATAATATGTGCACTACATACTGATAATTCTGTACAAATTCGTCTCTGTTTAGACGGTCGCTTATCCTCAAGTATCCCCACGGCTTGCGGTCTTAAACAAGGCTGTATTCTAGCCTCAGCTGTTTTAAACTATTTTATCCAGGATGTGAAATTTGCCTTCGACAACATCATTTCAGATTCCCCCAAACTCAATAGCCATCCAATCAAAGCATTGATGTATGCCGATGATTTGGCTTATCTCCAAAACGCACTCAGTTTTGCAGAATCTGTTGAACGCCTTCCACAAATATATTTACTGTAATGAATTGAGAATAAATACAGCTAAAACTCAAATTTTTTCGTATGTTCCAAGAAGGTACAAACCGGTGACTCATCTATAGCATATTAATTAGATTCCTTTATCCGTGGTTTCTCAATACATATATCTTGGAATGATTTTCGAAGGCAGGTCACGCATCCCAGGCCAAATAATGCATCTGACTAACAAATTGAATACAGCCATTTCACAGGCCTCCATTATTTTGGCCAAGTGTCATGATCTCTGCTTCCAAAAGGTCAGGGTTTTCCCAACTCCCTTGGAAGCAGATCCATAACCCAGGTTCCGAGTGCCAACCAGTCCCAATTGGGACCTTTTGGACCCAGTCCTGGCGCCAGTGGCACCAGGCTCATAAATATGCCCAGTCCCAGCGCTGGAAGCGCCGGGCTCATAATGCTTGGGTGGACTTACCTTCAGCAGACCATGCTGCTTACTTGCCTGCCAGTTGAGCCTCTGATCCTCTTCTGTTTGGAACTACTTTTCCTGTTGGGTGGGGCTGGAGCCACTCCCTAGATTCAGAACACTGGAACTCTTCTGGAAGGCAGGAACTCTTTTCTTACCAGGAACTCTTTTCTTACTTAGGCGTGGCTGTGGAAGGAGACACCTAAGCACTACAGGAGGCTATTTAAACCACACCCGGTGGATGAATCTTGCTTTGCGTTATTCTGCAACCTCTGCAGCAGAACGCTCATCGTGTCTTCTGCATCCGGTCCTGGGCCTAAGGAAAAAGGCTTACCATCCTGAATCCAGTCTTCAGCAACACCTATAAAGACAAGAAAGAACAGGTTAGCATTCCGGCATCTGAAAGGCAAAGGCTTACCATCCTGAATCCAGTCTTCAGCAACACCTATAAAGACAAGAAAGAACAGGTTAGCATTCCGGCATCTGAAAGGCAAAGGCTTACCTACTCTTCGTGCGCTCCGGAGGTCTTCACACTGCATTCCGGCATCTGAAAGACAAAAGTTTACCAACTCTTCGCACGCTCCGGAGGCCTTCGGCGCTGCATCCCGCATCTGAAAGACAAAACAAGGTGCGTTTAAAGACATTGGGGAACTTTAATACTCACGTGCCATTACTCGTTTCCACATCTAATCCAGTGGGTATTCCGGCACCCTGCAGCCGCTCCGAACTCGTACCTGCAAAATAAAAAGACAGTTAGAGCGCATAGTGAAGCAGGCAACAAGCGCTTACTTACGTGCTTCCAGGCGCTTCTATTCATCACACGGGCTCCATCTTCAACTCACTTCAGCCCGTCATCCGCCATCGCCGGAACCCTGCAAAACAAGAGACATCATTACTAAAGACTTTAAAGACATTTGAATGACTCGAAACTTACAGTTCGTGCAGTAAACGACGGACAGCAGTCCTCTGAAGTCAAGAGGCCTGCGCTACCTATCCAGTGAAGAAACTGGTTACAGCACCCTGCCCCGAGGCAGATGGAGAGCTCGGCATTCACTTACCTAAGGTGAGAGCGTTAACCTTTGGGGGTCTACAGGAGAGGAGAAGAGGAAAGAGATAGGGACACCCCAATAACCCCAGTTCATTAACCCCATATTTTCTATCTGCAGACATCTTACTCTACACGTCAGGCATACAGTGCACAGAGGTCCAGCCCAAAGAGCCAACCGGGTGCTACACATCACCTTTGAAGATACGGTAGTCGCCCAGTCAAGACCGGCGCCTCTGCGAGAATCAGGTCAGCGTTACACCAAGCATGTCAAATTTTCAGTCAATCCTGCCTTAGAATTTTGGAACTTGAAAGTTGTACCTGCTTTACTTTATGGCTTGGATCAGGTCTTCATAATTGGCGAGTTTGTGCTCTCTTCAGGAAATGTCTACTTTCAACTCCTCACTCTTCAATTCTGAAATTGTTTTCCAACTATATATTCTCTGTCACACATCCCTTCATACATACCTGGCTAACAAAAGCTTACCTCATTCTAGTTAATGCAGAGGTAACCATTGAAACTTTAATAGCAAATCCAGATAGAGCCAAACTCCAAATATATCAGACCGATTGGATTTTGACTAGAGACCTTTGTCTGCGTTACAAAGATGGATGCCTTAAGGTTTCCACACACAAAAATTCGAACTACTGCCTCTTATTTGCTACTCTCTCCAACTCCAAAATATCGATATAGCATCCTTCGGTTGAGGTTTAACTTGTGGCTTACAAGAGACATATTAGCCAGGCGTAATCTATTACCATCTATGAACAATGTTTGTCGTTTCTGTATGTCATCCGATGCATGTGAAACACTAATACATCTGATCACTGAATGTGTTCCCCTGCGTGCCCAACGCGAAATCCATTTTGCTAAATACTGTAAATATTTGGGTAACTTAGATTTTCGAGATTGTTGGGGAGCCATCCTGAATTCGTTATGCACACCACTACAAATTGCAACTGTTAATTTTCTCAATTGCTTATTGCTAGAACCTTCATCTGGTTAGCCTCATAGCCACATTTTTTTCTAAATGATATATGATGTGTTATGCTCTTCCCCTTTTGTTCCTCTTTTTTTTCCTTTTTCTTTTCTCTGATGATGTAATTATGTTTTGTTGATTTTAAGGGTTCTTAATGAGTGTATTAATGAATTGTTTTATATTTGAAAGGTTGATTAAGTTCAGCCAAACAAAAAAAAAAAAAGTAGTCTCGTGGGACCAGCTGAGGATCCCCCAGGCTGAAACTCGGAACGGTGATGCTGGCAGCACGGTAGCCCAAAAATAAAGCTGTTCAGCCACAGGACAGTTCCAGGGCACCTCCGAAGGCTATTTTTGGCAGGGCACCAAGCAGATGTCAGGAATAGATGGTCCCTCCACTCCAAGTGTTGCAGCTCCTTCGCAGGACTGCTAAAGATCACAAGCAAGACAGGGTTCCTGCGGAACAGCAGCAGAAGTTGGTTACCAGGCCTCCTTCAGTCGGATCTCAGGTTTCTTCGCGGTTCTCACAGCTGGACAGGATACTTGGCTCCTTCAGGTTTCCACAGGATCTCTGTAGAATGGGTGCATGGGCCCTCTTATCCTAAAAGCCTGGTAAGAGCTGCTGTCCTCACCAGCCAATAGCAGGACTAGCCCAGACACAAACCACAGCAGTGGTCCAATCAGGATCACTGGTGGGAACATTCATGCATACCACTCAGACACACTGAAACCAGTTTGTGGATTAGGATCAGAAAGACCCAGCCCACATCCTGCCCGCAAACACACACAGCCCTCTAGTAGCCTGCCAAAAGCTCCTGCTTTCCCGGGCACTGGGAGTCCTTATAAGCTTTCCTAGTCTCTAAGGCCAGGAAGAAGGCCAAAGAAAAAGATGGCAAAAGGACAAGCGAAAAATCTTGTGGCATGGCCATGTTTGCCCACTAGCCACAGTTAGTAGCAAAATGCGGTAAATGCAGTAAGGCTAAAACTTAAATTCCCAAAAAGTGGGGAAAAGCCACGGCTGTCATCATCTTATCCTTTTAGCAAACCAAGTAACCAAAAATCCTCTGAGTGTTAGTCTAGGGCAAAACAAAAATGCACCCCATTGTACTGCAGTGTAAGCTGCTGTGCACACTGATAAAAAGTTACCACAAGTGATACAAAAGTAACTAAAAAGTAGTAACACAGTAACACGACTAAGGGAAACAAAGTTTCCCAGTACTAACAGCCTGAAGGACATGTCATTTTCCCCATGACATATGAGCAAAAGCCAGTTTAGTGAAGCTTAAGGCTTCAATGCACTGCAAAAAGTACAGGACAGATAAAAAAATAAAAGCAAAATGTCTGGGTGTTCCATAAAGGTGGAAGGAAAGGTGGTAACGAGAAATCTTTCCTAAAACTCTGAAACACCATGGCCTTGGCCTTATTCTGATCGCATGGGCATGAATCCCCTCAGGAACTGGTTTGCCCATGGCCGTATACGCCTCGGAAATGGCCTGTACCATCCAACGGGCGATAAAAGATTGGGAAGTCTGGGTGCTAGAAGAGGAGCCCTCGAAGGTGATGAACAATGCCTCAGACTCCCTGAAGGATTTTGTCAAGAGAGGTAGAACTTGAGGACCCTCTTGATGTCCAAAGAATGCAGAGCCCTTTCTGCCTCCGAATGCGGTTTCGGCAAGAACATCGGCAAGCAGATGACCTTGTCATGATGAAACATGGTGAAGGGCTCGTATGAGGACAACACCTGCAGCTCGCTGACTCTGTGCGCAGAGGTAAGTGCCACCAATAGCTCTGTCTTCTGTGTTACCAGCCTGGTCTCCACAAGGACATAGGCTCAAAGGGCTTGCGCTGCAAGGCCACGAGAACCACATTGAGGTCCCAGAGCCGATGTGGCCTAAGCACCAGAGGAAAGAGCCTGGACAACCCATTGAGGTGAGCCTTGACCACCAGATTGGCTGCTGAAAAAACATGATCAGGGAATTCTTTTAAGCCCCAATGGCTGCCAAATAGGTGCGGCAGGTATCCACCTGAACTACATAACGAGCCATATGAGTGGGAAAAGACAATGTCATCTAGGGAGCAGGTGAGGGGGTCTAGCCCCTTGTCACGAGCCCAGTGGCAAAATCTAGTCCACTTGCTCTTATACTGGGATCGCGTGGACGCCCCCCTGAATGATATCACAGTTGACCTCTGAAAACTGAGCATGCTGCAACCTCGGCTGGTCAGGAACCAGGTTGCAAAGGCCACCCTGGCCGGGTCCGGGTGCTCCACTGCCCTGGCCTGCTGCTTCAGGAAACCCTTGCTGGGGACTGGAAGATGGACAGGCCTCTGCGAGCGCAACTGAAGAAGGCCCGAGTACCATGCCCTCGACAGCCAGTATGGGGCGATCAGGATGAGGCTGCAGCCCACTTAAGTCTGGAATTTGAAGAGAGTCTGCTATAGCTACAGTGGTGGGGGAGGAAACGCATTAAACCTGTGGCAGAGCTGGAACATGCCCCCCAAAAACCTCTGACCTCGACCTGCCCAGGAGGCAAAGCGGGGGCACTTGGAACTCAGAGGAGATGTGAACAAGTCTAGATCCGGAAATACCCATCTCTGGAACAAGGGCAACAAGGTGTTGATGTGTAACTCCCACTCATAGGTATTGAACCGCAAGTGGCTCAGCTGGTCTGCTTCCGCGTTGCTGTCCCCCGGGAGGTGGACTGCTGAAATCTAAATCCCTTCCATAAGGGCCCATTCCCATATTGCCACTGCCTCCATGCACAGGAGTGGGGAATGGGTGCCACCCTGCTTGTTCAGGTAAAACATTGTTGTGGAGTTGTCGGTCCTGACCAGAACCACAGAGCCCCTGATTAAAGGAAGAAAAGCCTTGAGAGCCAGGCCCACTGCCCTGAGCTCAAGCCAATTGATATGCAGGAG
The DNA here is from genome assembly GCF_040938575.1 of Ambystoma mexicanum. Taxonomy (NCBI): domain Eukaryota; kingdom Metazoa; phylum Chordata; class Amphibia; order Caudata; family Ambystomatidae; genus Ambystoma; species Ambystoma mexicanum. Next base: position 390,527,969 of record NC_090933.1, read on the forward strand.
GGCCTCTGCCCTGGACCATGCACCATGAATGTAGCGCCCCCCCCCCCCCCAGCCTGACTGCAATGAATTAATCGTCACCACCAGGGTGGGCTCTGGTCAGGACAAGGGGGCTCCCACTACCACATTGCGGCCCATCAGCCACCAGTGAAGATCCGAGATGAGGATTGGGATCCTGTCCGACTGAGTTCCTGTTTCCTCGTCCCATTTGGCCATCAGGAGGAACTGTAAGCGCCTCATCTTGAGGCAGGCGTGCTGGACCGTGAGCATGCAAGACGCCATCAGCCCCAGAAGGAGCTGGAACCACCACGCTGAGGTGGTTGAGTTCGCCAGAATGTGCCCTATCGTCTTGTGGAGGGAGAGAAGCCTCTCTGACATGGGGAACACCCACTGCACAGCTGTGTCTCAGCGCATTCCAAGAAACACCAGATCCTGGGCGAGAGTCAGCTGGAATTACCGCTGGTTGAGGGAAAATCCCAGCTGGTGAAAAAAAAGTCTACCAACTGTTGCCATGAGTGGACCGCTCCCTCGGGGGAGCTGGCGCTGACCAGCCAGTCGTCCAGAAAAGGGTACAAGTGGTTGCTCTCCAGGCGGAGGAGACCAACCGCTGCATTCATCAGTTTTGTGAACAACTGAGTGGCTGAATTGATGCCAAAGGGCTGTACAGGAAATGGTACAACATAATCGTGAACCGCAGAAACATCCAATGCGCATGGTAAATGGGGACATTAAGGTATGCATCCTTGAGGTATAGGGAACACATCCAGTCCCCGTGCACAGTGAGTCCGTTATGTGCATGGGAGTAATCATCCAGAAGCATTCGAGCGGTAAAGACATTTTGAGGAAAGACAGGTCCAGGACTAGCCCTCAGGCCAGCCAGATTGTACTTGGGTAGCGCAAGCATCCTGGAGTAGAAACCGGAGCCCCTGTCTGACTGAGGAATCGGTTCCACCACCTGCATCTCCAGGAGAAAAGATTTCCAGTAAAAGGGCCGGGTACCCTATCTGACGTAGAGGAGGAGAGTGAGAAGAGGGTCCCTGGAATGGCCCTCCTGTCCCCCATTTGCATGACAGCCCGAAGACAGAGAAATGAGAGATGTCCGTCTATATTTAGCCAGCCCCCTGGAGGGCCAGTGCATTCTACATGTGAGCAGATATTCCCTTAGACACCCGTTCAAACCCTATCCAGCTGACATCTTCGCGGACACAGGTGCCACATCACTGGAGCAGGTTGACTAATGATCAATATCTATCCGTGCTGACGTCATTAGTGACACCACGACGTAGTAACATTAGCCACAAATCAAACTTGCATACCTGCACGAAGTCACACAGACACGCATGGGCACACACTAAGAACATGCATACACACCTCTGTAGATAGAAGACAGATACATGTACATACTGTCAGAAGTTTTTGTCTTTCATTAGCCAAATGCAGAAACGCAAGAGTCGGACAAAAACAAGCTTGCAGCTGCTTATTGCAACTAACCATATGGAACTTCAGAGACGTATATGGAACCTGGAAGAGCCGAATATTAATAACCTTTTTTTTGAATTTTTGTTTAAAATTATTTTCTTAAACAGTATGCAGCACAGTTACTCATCAAATAAAGAAATAGTGAGAAGCAATGTTCCACACATTGAGCGACCACCTCCCTGTCCCATACAATATGTTGTCGGGCCCTTCTTTGCCAGATTCCCACCAGTTATTCGGTCTGCGATCCAGACCCTGGCAGACCAGGGTTATTTCCAGTTGGGATGCGGGTTGTTTATCCCCCCAATGCGGGATATATGTTGTGGCTGGTCTCCCTACTTTCAAGGACTGCCATTCCCCCCTCATTTATCCCGTTCTGACTCTTTGCAGGAGTTTGCTCAACCGAATACTAATAACCTTGAGCGAAAGCAATATTATATATTACACAGTGGGCGGTAGCGGCCATGTAGTTATGGTTAAGTTGCTAAACTCATAGGAAGAGCTCTTTTTCAGCGGTTTATAACTTCGCTCCCCCTGGACGAATCCTCCCAAACTTTGCAAAAAAAGTATATGTACAGCTCTGAATTTTTTCACCAAGTTGGGGGAGGTTTAGTGTGAGGGTGGGAGGGGGGTTCCCAAATGTTTTGTTTTTCCATAGACTGAATGGACTCATTTCCCTGTTTGCTCCGCGGACCGAAGTGTCATTGGCCTGCGGCACGCTGTGATGTAGGCGAACGTTGGACGCGGCCGGTGGTTGGCTGGAGGGAAGCGTGCTGTGTGTCAAGGTTTTTGGGAAACACTGCCATGGAGTGTCGGAGGACAGTGCGCCGGCGAAAGGGACTGACAAACATAATGTAGGGCATGTGGTGGGAAGCAGGGATGGAAAGGGTGGGGGAGAGAGAAGTGGTTCATCACAGATAAGTGATTATTAGGTGAACAAAGACGGAGGAGTGCCTGCAATATTAGTGCGTATTGCGTGAATTCGCCGGTACGTAGATAGCCAACTACTTTGTGTGGTGATTGTAGACAGCAGTTGTTACGGCCCAATAGCTTGTGCCGCCACCTGTTTATGGCGACCACTTTCCGTGGTGAGGGCTGGCAGGTGAGTTTTAGGAGGGGAGTGAATTGCATATGGCATAGGCTGGGTGGGAGTGCAGATGCCTGTGGTATGTGAATGGATAGCAGACGTTGGCCACATAGTGGCGTGCATGATGTATCGGTGGGTCTGTTGACCGATTAGACTATTGGGTGCATGGCCGAAGGCCAGCAGCCATGCACTGAAGAGCCTAGGGCTTGAGCTCACCAACCGTAGCAATGCCTGTCAGACTCTGTATCCAGTAGAGGGGCGTGCGTGCATAGTGTGGTGTATGCAGATTGGAGTTGGTTTACTGTTGCAAGATGTATGTGGGTAGGTTGGCAGTGACACAATACTTAGTGAATGGAAGTCCGTACGTCTGTACAATGTGACTCACCGTGCGTAGGGGTGCAGGAGACTGTTTTATGTATACAATATGGTAAATGTGTCCATTTAGTACTGGATAGCTAAATGGCGGTGCGGCGGTTGGGTAGGAGTGCTGGGCAGAGTGTTGTGTATGTGGATTGTGTGAGTTGGTGATATGTATGGTGCCATTATGTTGGGGTGGGTGTGTGCAAGGCCTAGACTATTCGGTGCATGCCCGAAGGCCGTAGGCCACAGGCCATGCACTCAAGGGCCTAGGCGTTGAGCAGAATGACGCGTTAATGTATTGTTGCCTCTGCATCCTGTCAGGATGGTTGAATGGTACCTTATATGTGCTTGGAATGTGTGCTATGTGCAGATTGCTTGCTCTGCAGCCTTGCAGGTTTGACAGTGAATTAGGCACAGGGATGTGATGTTTGGAGAATGGGTGTGGAGCACACTGTACACGTGCTACAGCAGCACACGAGACTTCCAAAGGGTGTATTGTGCGTTGCATGGTGATAGTTTCAAAATGGTATAGTATTTGGTGTACTCCAGGAGATGGTGCAAGTTGTGTAGTGTGGCCACAGGGTGAAGTGTTTATGTAATGTGAGTATGGAAGAGGGTATGGCTGAGGTGCCACTTACATGTGCTTGGTTACTGTGCTGTGTGTAGATTTCTTTGTAGTGGGTATGTTGAAGGATGGGACTATTTGAGTATTAGTGGCTCTGTTGAAAGCTTAGACTATTGAGTGCATGGCTGAAGGCCGTAGGCCGGCCGCCATGCACTGAAGAGCCTAGGGCTTGAGTGCACCCACCCTAGCAATGCAGGTCAGGCTCTGTATCCGGTAGAGGGGCATGCGTGCATAGTGTGGTGTGTGCAGATTGTTTGGAATAGGGTTACTGTTGCAAACCGTATGTGGGTAGGTTGGCAGTGACACAATACTAAGTGAATAGAAGTCGGTACGTCCGTAGTATGTGAATGAAACTGAAGAGTTTAGGGCTTGAGTGCACCCACCGTAGTAATGCATGTGAGACTCTGTACCCGGTAGAGAGGTGTGTGTGCATAGTGTGGTGTGTGCAGAATGTTTGGAGTAGGGTTACTCTTGCGAACAGTATATGGGTAGGTTGGCAGTGAGACAATAGTTAGTGAATGCAAGTCGGTACGTCCGTAGTATGTGAATGACAGTGCACAAGGGTGCAGGAGACAGTGTTTTATTTTGACAATATGGTAAATGCTGCAGGTTTGCACTTCATAGCTGAATGGCGGTTGCAAAGTTTGGGTAGGAGTGCTGGTGGGGGTGCTGTGTATGTGGATTGTGTTATTTGGTGACATGGTGACATGTATGACGGCATTACTTTGGGGTGGGTGTGTGCAAGGCCTAGACTATTTGGGTGCATGGCCGAAGGCCTTGCACTCAAGAGCCTAGGCATTGAGCAGAACAATGCCACTATTGTATTCTTGAGTCTGCATCCTGTCAGTATATTGAGGGTATGGTCGAAGGGCACCTCATATGTGGTTGGTTAGTGTGCTATGTGCAGATTGATTGTAATATGGGCACTGTTGTGAGTAGTTTGTGGTTAGGTTGGCGGTGATACAACACATTCTAAGTGGAAGTGGGTAAGACAATAGGATGTGAATGAAAGGGTATAGGAGAGACAGTGTGATGTCCGTACATTACGGTGACTGTTGCATTTAACGCTGCGCATATGCATTGCGGTGTGGAGGTTGGGTAGGAGTCCTGGTGCCAGTGGTGCATAGTGGCACATGGTGAAAAGCTGACAGTGCATTAGGTACAGGGTGGTGATGTTCGGAGAATGGGTGTAGAGCACATTGTACACGTGCTACAGCAGCACAAGTGAGTTCCAAGGGGTGTATTGTGCGTTCCATGGTTGTGGTGAAAGTTGGAACATGGTACAGTATTTGGTGTACGGCAGGAGATGGTGCACTGAGAAGTTGTGCAGTGTGGCCACAGGGTGCAGTGTTTATGTAATGCGAGTATGTAAGAGGCTATGGTTGAAGTGCTGCTTACATGTGCTTGGTTACTGTGGTGTGTGTAGATTTCTTTGCAGTGAGTATGTTGAAGGATTGGACTATTGGGTGTATGTACGGTAGGAGATGGTGCAGTGCGAAGTTGTGTACTGTGGCCACAGGGTGCAGTGTTTGTGATGTAAGTATAGAAGAGGGTATGGTTTAAGTGCAGCTTACATGTGCTTGGTTACTGTGATGTGTGCACATTTATTGAAGTAGGCCCAATGTTGTGTAGCTGCTGTGAATAGGTTGCCAGTGACACAATACTTTGTGAATGGCAGTGGGTAGGGGTGGTGCGGGCTGTGGTATGTTTGTGGATTCTGCTAATTGGGATACTTTTCAGTGAGTGGGTGTTAATCAGTGTGGGGGAGTTGGGTAGAAGTGGTGCCACGTATGTTATGTTTGTGCATTATGTTAGGTGGCAAAATGGTGGTATGAATGGATCCATAGTGTTTTGTGGGTGTGCAAAGGACTGCACTGTTGTGTGCATGGCCAAACGTGTGGTGGGTGCGCCTATGGATAATTGTGGGTGCTGCAATCGTGCATTGTGTAGCAGAGGTTTCTGGTGGAGGGGCTTTGCAATGAAACGGCACGTGTACTGAGAGTGTGTAACAGTAAATATGGAGTGGTGTGCAGGAATGATAGTGTGCTATGCAGAGGTTTTGTATGTGAATGCTTCATGCATGTTTGACAATTTGCCAAATGAAATGAAAGTGCACAGGGGTGCAGGAGACAGTGTTTTATTTTGACAATATGGTAAATGCTGCACGTTTGTACTGCAATATGGTAACTGTTGCAAGTTTGTACTGGATAGCTGAATGGCAGTGCAGAGGTTGGGTAGGAGTGATGGTGGGAGTATTGTGTATGTGGATTGTGTTTGTTGGTGACATGGTGACATGTATAGTGGCATTACGTTGGGGTGGGTGCGTGCAAGGCCTAGACTATTGGGGGAGTGGAGCAAAAATGCTTGTGCAAAGGGAAGTAGTATTGTGTGTGTGTTACTGGGCCGTGGCCCTAACGGTGGATGAGTAAGCACACGTGCCACATTATGAGCATGGTACTAGTGGAAATGGAACTGTGGGAAATAGGCAATTAGGTGTTTAGGGTGTGGTTGCCAAGAAGGGGCGGTACCAAATCATCCCAATGCTGTCTCATGAGGATGGTGGAGATGGAGAGACGCACAGTGCTTATTGTCGGTGACACCTTTGTGCGCCATCTGCACAGGTGTTGCATGCAAAGAGGCGTTGCTGGTAATTTCGAGTTGTAAGGAGTGCACGCTTTCTGGTGCTGGCAGGGTGACTGTAGTGTCGGCGGAATGGTTCCACTTTGCAGATATGTGGCCTCCATCACGAACATTGACTTTGTCGTCGTGCACTAAGGAAGTCTACCTTTGGGTTATGTCGTGTGGACGTTTAATCCGCCAGCTGAAGAGGTTACTGAATGCAGTGAAGGTCATTTTCTGATGCATTACAACAATAGGAGGATGGGCCCATGACGGTGTAATTTGTCCACAGCCAGAGGTCAGAAAGCGTGTTATATATAAACCGATTTATGCGTGATTTTATGCATACTGCTGGCATGTTGTCCACCCATTATGAGGTGATGAGGTTGCACAACATGCAGTGGTTCTGTAGAAATGGCATTTATTTGAGCGCCATTGGCAATGCTGTTTTCTTTTACACTGTGCAAGAAACATTGCGCAGAATGTGGTAAACAAGCGAGGAGAGGCAAACAAAAAAAGAGGAAAAAAGAAAAAAGTTGCTCGCACACCCGTTATAAACAAAACACTAAATAAAACCTTTACACATCTACGACAGAAGATCCAATCCCATTGTGAGGTTCATATTACTTACCCTGCCCCCCCCAACCCACTCACTATCACGAAAAGGTTGCAGATTGTGTGGTACTTTTAGGATTACACGTGCCACATTCTGGGTGGCCATGTGTATATACGCAGATGAAGAAAGCATACATAGTTTTACAGAATTTTGTAGTGGACGTGCTTTGCAATGGCACGCCACTTGTACTGTAAATGTGTGATGGTACATTTAAAGTGTTGTACAGGGGTCACAGTGTTGGATGATGGCGGCTTCAATGTGATTGGTAGTTGTGTGTGTGCCTATTAATGCATAAGCCAATGAGGTAGTGCCGCAGACAAGATAGTGCCAAGGGAAGAAGGACTCCTCCTGCTTTACTGGGGCGCAGCCATGGCACTACTTGGGGAAAGGCACGTGCCACATTCTGCCCTTCTCACCATGCTGGACAATGGAAATGGGACTATAACATTCGGCCAATCAGTTGTTCAGGGTGTGCGTGACAGGAAAGAGCACCAATAGGGAGAAGGACGACTCCTGCTTCACTGGGGCGCAGCCCTTGCGCTAGTTCAGAAAGCGCACGTGCCACATTGTGCCCTTGTAAGCATGCTGGGCAATGGGAATGTGCCTGTCGGGATTAACCAATTAGCTTCTTAGGTTCCGCCTCACAGGAAGGGGCAGTAACAAATTTTTACAGTACTTCATGCAGTCAGATTGGTAGAAATGGAGGGACGCAGAGTGCTGTTACTGGTTGATGGCTTTGTGGTAGATTTGCACGGGTATGCCCAGGAAAAAGACTTGGATGGCAATTTCGGGTTGGAAGGAGTGGCGGCAGGCCTCCAGATAAGGTGCGTGCAGGACTTTTCACGCATGAAAATCTTGTAAATACAGCTTTATTATTTTCCTGTGTACATTTACACACAGGTTTAGAGCAGAGGGCAGTGCAACGTTCAGGTTACTTGACAGAAACCAGAAGGCTCCTTTTTGATTTGTATCTACATGAATGTAATTGCAAGCCATGAATAAAAGCCTTTGAAACAGAATGTATTTCTCTGAAGCCTTTCAAAAAAAGAAACTGCACACTGTGATAAAAGGAATGGTTCATTTCCATTCAGCTTCTGCTGTGTTGCTGCTCATGGAGCAAACAGACGTACTGTGCATATTTATTGTCCTAGCATTTTAGGATTGTAAAATTAATAAAATGAAAAACTAAGTTGCAATTGAGAATTAATATTTTGTAACAAATTATGCTTTTTTCCCCCCAGTGAAAGCAAACCAGTAATGCACAATTGTATTTTTCAGAGTTTCTGTGCTGTGTGCATAATCATGCAGATGCAGATCATTTTTACACTTATAATTTAATTGATGGAAAAGGGCCCTAGGGCTTCCATTAAGTACGCCATTTTGGAATTTGCTCTTTGAATTAGGCCTAAGATCACTCAAATGCAATGCCACGTGGAAATTGATCACACTCTACTGGTAGATTGTCACCAGACAAACTACCACACTATACAGTGACATCAAAATGCATCTTGAGCATTCTAGATCAAGGATTCTAGCAAACCTTGACAATAGGGTAAAAGAGGCTTTTGGTAAGGGTTGATTTAAATCTAAAGACCCTAACGATGAATCCTCTGAAGGTAAAACGTGAGCTTGAAGCCCTTGATTGGATAGAAACAATCGCAAGGGTGAGGCAGTTTTCACAACTTAACCCCCTTCTCTCAGCCGAGAAAACATTAGGTTGTCTCCCACGTTACCTGGTGATATTTCCAGACAGGTCAGTGAGAGATAACTTCTTACAAATCAGACTCAACCTATTGCACATTGGCAAAGTATTGTCACAATGGAATCAATGGGACAAAGCCATAAAGCTATGCAAAATCTGCACTATTCCCTAAAATCAAACACTTAGGCATCTCCTGATGGAATTTGAGGGAACCTGGATGGTGCGCTTGGCCCTCTTTAGAAGATTTGTAATTGAGGAGTGGATTTGCGCAGGATATTTTTGGGATAGATTGATTTCTGGTTATAACATAGGTTTAACAGCAGCCATAGTGCAGGTTTTGAAAAAATGTAACATCACTGGAACATAGGGGGATTGCAGAGAAGCATTATAGCCTTGAGCGGTTCCTCTGGTTTCCTAGTTGTTGGCCTCCCTTACGGTGGCTATTTGAGAAATTTGTCTTGTGACAATATCCCTAAGTCCCATGACATTGCCTGCATTTTGAAGAGGCCTGTATTCTGTTAACAAAAAAGGGAAGAAATTGCACAAATTTTATCTGGAATTTGGAAGTGTTTAAGTTTTCTTGTATGTTAGCAGAAAATTAGATTTTGCTTTTTTTTTGGCTTCAAAAATTCTATGATGAAATGTATCTATTGTGTACATTTTATACGTTTTTTCTTATCTGTAACAATTTATTAAATTTGTAAAGGTTTATTCTTTTTTGTTAAACCAAATACAATAAAAAAGAAAACATTTTTTTTTATTTACTCACTAATTATAAAAACAGTATGTAAAACTATGACTATGTACGGTCTAGTTTACATCCATTCAACCTTGCAGTCAATGGTGTACATTACTATAAATGGTCAGTGGCAGCAGAGTAAGTATTTTGGCTAGAGCGCGCCTCTCTGAGCGCCCACAGGTGGCACCATTAAACGCTGCGTTTACATGTGGCGGGCAGGAGTCCGTGGCACACACCTGCACGGCTCTCCAAGGGGGGCAGAGGGTGCTACCATATTGCCCTGCAGCCCCACCCTTCTCGGGGCGGCTGGCTGCGTTTCTAACCATTATGGTGAGCCACAAATCAGTCTAAAACACTTTAAAATGGGGAATGCACCACTCAGCGCCTGATTTGAATATTCAGGGCCGGCCCATTTCATTGCTCAGTCACCTTGTTGAAGCACATGTTGACATGACTAATTGGAACAGATGGGCCATTATGTAGCTTCGGAAAATCCGAGATGTATATTTTGTTGGGCTCCATAAACCTCGGTTGATTCAGGTAGAGGAGCTGCATCACCAGCCCAACCAATGCCTTCATTAAAGCAGCGAGGGAGAGCGATTTATTTTCTTTCTTTCTAAGCCGTATTAATTGAGAAACGCCCGAGGCATGCTGAGGCTGTCTTCTGTGCCATGTTTACAAGATTTTAACAGAATGCACTTCACTTTTTAAGGAAACAAGTACAGAGAGTTCGGCTTCAAGATGTTGTGCATAAAACATTAAAAACAAAGACAAAAGCGTTACAGCATAGACAAAAAAAAACACGATACAATAAAGACAGGCAGAGGCCAACATGATTAGACAATAACATCAATCTTTGCACCTGTGGAGTGCCCACGGGGACTTGCGTTTGCTTGCCTGGTAAATGAGTTCTGGGAAGGTGACGTCTATGTAGACAGAGGTAAGCGTGACAGGCAGCCTTGCATCGCAGATGGAGAGAATTGCCTCCCAGTGTTTATGTCGTTGCTGAATTACAAACACTGGCTCATATTATGCATTCTAATCTTTACTCTGAAACCACAGCAGCAAAGAAAAAACTTTTTCAAACAAAAAAGTTTGAAAACAGAACTAAACAGAGTTCAGTGTCAATGCAAGGGGGGGACTCCCCAATCCATCATGGAGGACAGGTCATGACCTGCAGGAGACCAATGAGCAGGGACCCTTCCTTATATAGGTCCATTACTCTAATCCCAATTGCTCTTTCTTTGCTGCTGAAATCCACAGCTAAGTCACTCCTCCTAGTTATTGACTTAGCGTTGCATTTATGGAGTTTAGAGTGCTATTGTATGTTATTTATGTATATGGAAAGAGTTTGGTGATTTATTGCACTGTGCCAGTGAAAGGGTCATGTATTTTCATGTCATATTGGTAATTGGCTGAGTGCCGTTTTCGCGTTCAAACGCTTACTGCCAGGTCACATTGAGACATTATGGCGCTCCGCTGGGGACGTTCCACCTGCGCAGTGTTTGTTTCATCTTCCTTGGGCGGCGTTTTTCGCCGTGTTCACTGTAATTGTATCGCTTCGCCTGCCTTCATAAAACTCAGGCGGCGACGCGGGGAAGTTTGTTTATCTTTGCGTGCGGCTGCCTCCAGTCAAACCGGAGTCAGCGCGCGCATTGCCCACATGTTATTTAACTTTTTTTCCCCTCAGGGGAAGTTGGTTTATCTTGGGCGGCTGCCTCCAGTCCGGAGCCGGCGCGCATGGCCTGCATGTTCGTTGGTGACGTGCGAGGTCTGTTAAGCTCAGCTTCTTACCGATGCGCATCACGGCTGTAAAGCAGCTCCGAGTAGATTAATTTTCTTCACACGCATCGCGTGTGTGTTTTTTCTATGTATACGCTGCTCGCGTATAAAATCATGTACACACAGGCTATGCCTGTTCTTGGGACCCGGCTGGGAGCCAGTTTGTTAGACCCTTATTTCGTTGGTGAAGCTCTTGATTGAGCATTTCTACAATGTGCAGCTGTGTCCTCGCTCTCTTTTAAGTTGAACACCTCCATGTTTTCTTGGTTATATTCATTAGTATATATATATGTATATGTATATATGGTTCCAGGAAGGCTTCTGTTTCAGCACACAAGCGACATAGCTCAAAGGGAAGGTTGCAGGTTTACCATGCAGAGGGACCTGGGTTCGCTGCCTGCCATTGGCAGGGTACACAAATGGATGTGTATTTATTTATATATTTATGTATATGTATATATATATATGTATATATATATATATATATATGTATTTATATATATATATATATATTTAAAAATTGATATTTTATTTTGTGTTTAATTTGATATTTTTGGATTATATTAACACCAGTTTGCCTACTGAAGAGCCTCATACGCTTCCAATCTGCTGTTTTTATTTATTTTCATATTTATTTAAGAGCTGCACAGGGCATAGGTGATTTGCCTTCACGTTAGGTGCCATAACCTGTTCGGTTTCAGGTTCTGCCTGAGTTCTATGATGAGGTTAACGCCTCGTATACTGCTGGTTCCACACCCTGCTAGGGTGAGCGGTTTGAGGTACATTTGCTCAGTGTATTCCTCACTTAAAGTTGACAACTATGTTTGTGTGCTGCATATGGCGTTGGTGATTACCTTAACTGTTTGTGTGTCATAACCTGCTTGGTTTCAGGTTCTGCCTGAGTTCTAATGCGAGGTTAACCCCTCATGTACTGCTGGTTATTACGCCCTGCTCGGGCGAGCAATTGGAGGTGCACTTGCTCAGTGTATTCCTCCCTTAAGGTCGGCAGCTTTGTTTATGAGCTGCATATGGCAGATGTCATTATTTTTTTTCTGTAAGCATGCCATAACCTGCTTGGCTTCAGGCTTTGCCTGGATTCTACTGCGAGGTGTTCCCTCGTGTACTGCTGCTTGCCACACCCTGCTAGGGTGAGCAGTTAAAGTGCACTTGCTCAGTGTACTCTTTTGCTAAGCAATATGTTTAAGTGTTGACTGGAACACATTTGCGTTTTTCAGAATTGTCAGTAGCCCGGATAGCTCAGTGGCAGTTTCTATAAGGGCCGGGGGTTCGGACCCCTGTGAGGGCGTAACCCCTCTTCCTTCATATTTTATATACTTTATATATTTTATGTTGTTTATTAATTAAGTACTTTAAAGAAAAGAGTGTGAGGAGGTAGTTATAAACAAACTCATGTGGGGCTTGTACCTCCCCTCTAGCCATCTCTCTGGTGTTAACCTTCGTCTTTCAGTTAAAATTCTGTCGCCCTTTACCTTAGTTAGTTTCAGGACAACTCAGTCCTTCCTTAGGTTTTGCTTTCCCCGATATCAATTGCTCCACCCAATACCTGTGCTGATTAAGCTGCAGTATTTTCTCTCAACATGAGGAAGAAAAAGAGGATGCGTTATGCCTCTATTGAGGTCTGCAGGGCTTGAGGCTCTCTTTAGTGGGGACGTGTTTTCCCTTACTATTTGTCCCATTGGACATTCATTATTCTATTGGACTATTGGTGAAGACAGGGTCAGCTCGAGGGTAACTGTTCCGTTTTGGTTGCATGGCAAGTTGGGCAACCATGTTCTACTTGGATAGAGTGTTTGGAAACTCTTGAAGGTATCAGATAGACGAGTTGACAAGTAATAACTTCATGGCGCCTGCCCCATGGTTTCCTCCCAAAGCCTGGCCTGTGGTTCAGCTAACCGTCTAACAGTGTGTTGCAATTTCTCCTCTGCTCCAGGAGTTCAAGCAGGCTCCTGTACCCGCAAGAGCGTTACATAACCTCTTTCGTTGTGTATATATATATATATGTATGTATAGACATATATATATTTTTTTCTACAGTGCGACTTATAGAGTGCTGTTTTCACATCCGTGCTGACCCTACTGATACAGGTTCCTCTTTTGGAAAGGTATAAATCAGTCTTTATCCTGCTGAGATCGATAAGTGGACACCTCTCACCACACACCGTTTGTAGTAGTGATGAGCACCACTCGTATACCTGAGGGGCGCAGTACTATATAAGTGCTATTTTGCTATAGACTATGTGCTTAATTTTTCTTTCCCTGATTCCCTTAGTGGCCAGTCAGCCTCACACGAGACTCGAACCTCTGGGTTTTAGGGGACAGTGGTCCCAGATTTCTTTCACAACCTTTTATTTCTGGGTCATTGAAAATTATCCAACATTCCTCCCCCCGCCCCCTTATTCCCCTTCCCACTACCCCCCAGGGGTTGATTGCATCATGATATACACCTCTTGGAAAAACTCCCAATGGTTTCTGTTTCCTTTTTACAGGAGTTCTGGCCAGTGACTAGTGCAGACTCGCACAGAGCATTTTATTCCCGTCATTTACTTTCCTTTGCGCTAATTCCTGGTATTTCAATAAGTTAAGCAGAGCCCGTTCACGGTTAGGGGATTGGTTAGAAGTGCAAGAGTGTATTTATTCTCTTAAGGGTAAAGCGGGGCTTTAATGTGGTCCTCAGGGTAGCATTATTCTGGGTTGCAAGGATTTCCCTTGGATAAGTGGGGGAGGGTTCTCCTCCTTTGGAAAGGCTCAATATCCCTTGGTGGGATGGAAGGGTCTGGGAGTGATGCTAATCTCCCATCCAAGTTATTGCGACCCTCTATCACGATGCGTTCCAGCGTTGTTACATTAACTATCCGATGGGGTCTGCCAGTGCGATTCCCAGAGGGCTGGGATATATATTTAGTTAATGACTTGATTCTCCTAGTCACCTGCATGGCGGGTGGACCTTTCGGTTTTAACAAGTTTGTTTTTGCAATAAGGTGCCAGCTCAGGGTGCTGTGAGCTTCAGGGATCTTCAAATGGGCTGAAATAGAGGTTAGACCTCTTCTGGTGTGCAACTTCAGTTTGACTGTTTAGTGATCAGTTCTTTGCAGTTTAGAGTCTTGCTAGGACTTTGGAATTTAGGAGTCCTCCTTCGGTTAGTTTTGGTCCTTTATGGGATTTATCAACCAGGGAGGAGGGAACAAGGTTCAAGCACCGGGCATATCTACAAAGGGGTTTTCATATCACTATAATGGTATCTATTGGTTGTAAGATACATTTTTCTCCTTGCCAAGTTTGGCCTCTTAAGGGTCAGGTTTGTAAATATCTGCCTTTTGTCATGGCAGTAGAGTCCTTCGTCAAGAGCCCGGGAGGTCTGAAGGTTTCCGTGTTGGCTGTTTGACAGGTTTAGCTTCTCAGGTGGGGCCCTCTCTTCCATTCTGCTTCTGTCTCCAGAAGACTTCCTTCCTGAGTATACACATATGTCTGAAGACAATTGTGGGTTAAGTCTATTGCTTTTCTGCTCCGCTCAGGATGGGTCGTCCTATTACAAAATAATAAATTACTTTTTACTTCCATTTGACCTTTTTGTAACGCTCGCCTGGCTCCCACGGAGGCGCTGGTCTGGGTTGCTGTGGCCTCTTCAAGCGTGATGCGCAGAATTCGGACCACCGATTGAACAGGACCCCCAAATCTTGCTTGTCTGGCCCGTAGGAATATCCTTCTGCAGATGAGAAAGGGGATTAACTGTCTGCTGAATAATGTGCTTGCTCCCCCCTTTCCCCCTTCGTTCTCCTCTGACTTCCTCCAAAACCCCCGGTTTAAGCTCACCTTATGGTTTGGAAGGATGAACTCTCCATCCTGCTTCTGGTGCAGGGGCGCGCGTTCGTCGAGTTACTTCACTGGTTTTCAGAATGGCGCTGGCAAATCCACTTGACTTTACTGAGCGATACGCCGTAGGTATGAAGATGCAAAAGTTCAAGTGTGAGCCTCCTTTTATGTTGTCTTTTTCTGTCCTTTATTTCAGGTGCAGAACAAAGGCGATGCGTTGAGGGGTTAAATTGCCGGGGTAAAATCAGGTGAGTCAGTGATGAGGGCGACCCCTCTAAATGTCTTTATAATTCCCCAGTAATGTCTTTTGTCCTTTCCCCATAGGGGCCGGGGTGCGGTACCTGCCAGAGATGAGGCGCCGACCCGAGATGTGGAATGGCTCACCAAGAATAGCCGGTAAGTAATATGGCTGAAAATCTGGCTTTCCTCTTGTGTTCCCTTGCTCACCTTTTGTCTCTTCTTCTTTCCCTTAGGTGTGGTGCAGAGATGTGGCGACCGGCACTGAGAGCCGCGATGGAGCCGGGCGGCGTCTCGGGAACAGGTGAGTGAAGCGCGGCGCTGCAGCGAGCAACGCAGTGCTTTTAAATGGAAGTCTTCCTTCAGGAATGATGGAGTGAAGATTCTGGATGCAGGTAAGAAGGTTGAAATAGTTCTTGGTTTTCACCTTTCTCTTCTCTTATTCCCTTACAGGTGTTCCAGGTTCGAGGCGGGCGTGGCTGGAGTCCAGGTGCAGGAGCAGACACGGTGAGCATTCAGCTGCTGGGATGCAGAACAACGCGAAGCACGTGTGGCTAACCGGGTGTGGCTTAAATAGCCTTGGAAGAAGTTCCAGGTGAGTATTCTTCCACAGCCCCACCCAAGTAACAAAATAGTTCCTTCAGAAAAATAGTCCCTCCTAAGCCTCATTTGGCTTGGTTCTTCATGCAGCATGGTCTGCATCAGGTGAGTGTGCAGCATGGTCTGCTTCAGGTAAGTGCACCAAACACTTCCCTTTATGAGCCTGGCGCCAACGGCGCCAGGACAGAGTCCAAAGAGCCCCTATAAAGGGCCGCTGGGCTTTTACCCGGGGGCGTGATGCCTGCTCCCGGGGGTGCTGGGCCTGGCCTGGTGCTCCGGGGGTAGGCATCATGACACTTTTATGAAGTTTGTCTTTCCCACTTGGTTCCCCAGTGTAGTAATGTGACGTGCTCTGTTTCTAATACAATATCTTCCTTTAACGCATGGGATGGAACCTACAAAACCTTCACCCCTATGGGGTACTTTTCTTTATCTCCAGGAGAGCTGGGTGCTTATTTTCTTTGGTTTTGCTATCTAGGTTCCCAAAGAGGGTATGAATTTAAGCGTTTTAAAAAGTTGAATTGGAGGCGTTTATTCCAGATGTTTATTTTTCCCCCTAACCTATAGTATAGGAACATTTTGTTCAATGTTCCCCTCTTTTAACCAGTTGGTTTTGGTGGCCTGTAAGGAATGCTGGAATTCGCACATCTTCCTGTTGCCTTTTCTTGCAGTGGATTTGTCTATGCCTTATAAGACAGTTATTCGGGCAGCCTAGTCTTGGGCAATTCTCTTGTGGTCAGCTGATGGAATTAATGAAAGCATTTACAACATTTGTCTCTATTGTATTGATCATGTTGTACTAAAGGGATGCAAGGGCTTTGAACTTGCATAATATGAGCCTCCTGTCTTGTCATAGAATGGCTAATCCACCACACTAACGTGAGATGGGGGTTTAGATTCTAATAAAGACAAGGAGGCGATTTTATATATATATATATATATATATATATATGTATATATATATATATATATATATATATATATTTATATATATGTTATTATCCCTCCCACCCACCCTGGATATGTTATGATGTGACATTTTTGACACGTTTGTACACAGGTGTTTCAAGAAAGAACATTCTTTCGTTTGTTGTTCTTCCCATCCACCCACCCTTCTTGCTTGTTGTTCTTACAGCTTCGAGTTGAGATTCTGATCAGGAGTGTGGCTCGCAGTTATAAGTTATGGAGTGCGTGTTACGAGAGCTTCGCTGGACTTGCCTTCATCGTTTATCATCTGATCTGTGCAGTGGACGTCTGGTTCAAGACAGCTACAGGAAGAGGAATTGGGATTAGAGTAATGGACTTATATTAGGAAGGGTCCCTGCTCATTGGTCTCCTGCAGGGCATGACCTGTCCTCCATGATGGATTGGGGAGTCCCCCCTTGCATTGACATTGAACTCTGTTTAGTTCTCTGTTTGTAAAAGTTTTTTCTTTGTAAAAGTTTTTTCTTTGTAAAAGTTTTTTCTTTGTTGCTGTGGTTTCAGAGTAAAGATTAGAATGCATAATAATCGCCTCCTTGTCTTTAATACAATCTTAACCCCCATCTCACGTTAGTGTGGGGGATTAACCATTGTCGTCTAAATTGCATCCTGCCATTCTAAAAGCACATTAGTATACCGCCAAGAGGAGGAAAATCCGGGCACAGGGTCCCCCGAAATGCGGGAACACCTCTTGTACATCTGCCAATCATGGGCCTAACGCTGCACGTGTTAAGAAACTGTTCCTTCCCTCTAATAAAACCTCCCCAACCCATGCCGGCCTGCACTGCACGGGGGGTGGGAGGGGGCACACACTGACTTTGACTTACATTTAGTAGTACGGCTAAGAGATGTAGATTCTGCAGCACGAATCAAAGGGCTGGGACTCACAGCCAAGGACAAGGGCAGGTGGAACATTCCTGACTCCAGGGGCAAAGAGCCACCTGCAAAATAACAGAATAAACCCTCACTAATTACAGACCAAAACGTTCAGTTTTGCAGTCCTCACCCACATGACTAAGCCAAGCAGAACAATTGCCCTTTACCTGTGGTGGGAAGAGAAGCTGTTCCCAGCGAAGCAGACGAGAACCGATACATGTGTTGCCCAACAAACAATGCAGTCCGCAGGCACTATCAGGCTAGGTGGCAACACCTGTGGCAACAATTGGGGGATAAACAGTCTCATTACCTTGAGAAGGTACACTGAGAAACTGAGCAGGGTCCCAGGCCTGGTGGGACCCGCTCCAGCCAATCAGGGAGGCCGAATCCTGGGGTGATGTGTAATTCCCAAGGGCCAATGGTAGTCCTGCGACCCTGCAACAATGCAATAGTTAGTTTTTGGTGAAGTCTCAGGCTAGGCCACCTGATATGGAAGGATCAGTTAGGCCATTCATATAGGAGACTTCCATAGGTACCACCACCCAAATCACCTAATAGAATGGGCTCTTTCGGTTTTTGGGGATAGGTTTGCTTTTGTGATGCCATTGCATGATGACACAGGCTCAGGAGCTGTGATTGCTGGAGACTTTTGGTTTCCTGAACGGTGACTGTGTAGCACAAACCTCGGTCCTCTGGCATACCTTTACAAATTGGTAGCAGAGGACCGTTTGCTACGTTGGTTCGGCACAAAGCCGCCTTTCCCGTTGCAATGCCAAGAGGACTGTGAGGTGACTCACAGAGCACGAGAGTCACACATTGGTGCACCCCGTGCAGAGGCCTTCAAGAGCCACCTTGGACAAAATCCTGGCCGCGGTCTGTGAGAAGCCCAGCAGACCAGAAGGGCGGAGTGGCAGCTTTGGGGTGAACCAGTGGCTGAGCACCATCAGCGGATCACGGAGTGTAAGTATTGACTCAGCTATACAGCAATTGAGGGGGGTGGCAAAAAGATACTGGGTGAGGGGTGATGTTGAACAGTGTAAAGTGTTGTCGAGTAGTGTTGAGTATTATAGAGTATTGTGGAATAGGTTACTGACTATGTAAGGGAACATTCGATCTTGAGGTAAAAGGTTGAGGCAGTTAGCCAAGACTATTGACTTAAAGGTACGGATGACAGAAGTTATGTAAATAATGGATTCCCTGTGTATTGGGCACTGTAGCTCAGATAACGGATGATGGCATCCCCGTGTGTAGGGCTTAGCAACTGAAGCTAGCTTGAATTATGGAAGGTGTTCTTCTGGTTAAGTCTTGCAGAGGCGTTTTATCTACAAGGTGATGCTGTAGTTACAGGTTGAGCATGTGAACTATTGGTATCCCCTGTTAGGAGGCAGGACGACAGACGTGGGTATACGTTGGTTGTGTTCGTGAAAATAGCAATGTCACTAGGCAATCGTATTGTGAGCTCTGTTAGAAGTTTGATTCCTTCACGTATGCATTATAGAGGTGACATCACCAGTGAGGTTTCTGTGTAGGACTTGATAAGCACGAGAAGGTGCGAGATAGTTGTGGTGTGGTGTTGTGAGGCGGTGCGTGGAAGACACATGCGCAAGAGTAGTGAGTGTGCTTGAAAAGACAGAGGCTTGCAAAGGGGAGGTGCGCGGAGCACTTCCAGGATATTGGCTGAGAGGCTTGCAGAGTTGTAAAAAGAACTGATAATTGTAAAATTGAAGGCAAAGTGATATATATATATTTGTTGAGTAGCAGCGGAAGTGTAGAAAGCCCCGACTTGGGGTCAAGTAAGTATCAAGAATAATGTATCATGGAAGTAACGTGGGGGACACACCCCTTCTGTATATGTGCCGGTCCCTTCCGCGATATAAGGATAACATTTGTAAGTATAGCGCGGAATGGCCACGGAGCACAGAAGGTAAACTGCCTAAACCACAGCCAAAGTGTGGGAGCTTCCCCAAGTATGTGCAGCAACCATTACGTACACATATACAAGAGATCTACAAGGGGAAGAAATTGAGCTAACGAATGGCAATATTTGAATTGTGGAAAATGTTCCAGGAGGACAGAGGGGGCGTGGCATCAGCGAAAGCTGAACCAACAGGAGGCCCTGGGCAAAAAGCCCTCGGCCCCCACTACCGAACATGGAAACGAAGGGGCAACAGCAGGGGCACAAGGATTATATCCAGCAAGGGAACTAAAAGCAGTGTCAGGGTACACAAACCCAATATTTGCACTTCCAGCATACAGAAGGGAGGGGTGGAACGAAGCTGGGCAAACATCCGCAGGAACAGAGGGCGCAGGAGGCGAAAAGAGCGCAGCGAGCTCCAAACGCATGTAAAAGAGAATGACCTGAGAACAGGAAGGACTGGAGAAAATAGCAACAAACGAGTGGGTAGGAGGACAAATAATGCTTAAACAAGATGGGATAACAGCAGGAGAAGCAGGAGGACCAACAAACGACGCAATGGGCTCTAAGGACAGGCGTGAAGCTAGAGAAGGGGTAGAGATAATGGAAGAGGTAGACAAGAGAAGGAGGAAAATGAAGAACGCGAGAGGGTGCGAAGAGACAAACAGAAGGCAGAAGCACGAGAATGTGAAGGAGAAATACAGAGACAGCAAGAGCTTGAGGAAATGGCAAGGAAAAGGGAATACTAAGAAAGGGAAAGGCAAGTACAGATAAAGAGTGAGAGGAGAGAGTTAGAAATAGAGCAGCTTGTAAGAAAGCGACAGCACAAGGAAGAGGAAGAGCATGCAGTGAGAAATGTAAGGATTAAGCTGGCTTTAGCAAGTTTTGAGAGGGAAGAGCAAGTAGATAGAGACCAAAACAGGAGGTGTGATAGGACAGCTACGCTGATGAGCACAAGCAATATCGGGTTCTCTGTGAGGGGGGACTGCGGGAGCACAATTGATGTAGAAGGAGGACAGTGGGGAGGCATAGTGTTGAGAAGGCTAAGCTTCCAAGACAATATTGACAGTGAAGGCAGAGACACAGGGACGGATGATGACTTCAGAGGAATTGAGGGCGAGGGACTAGGATAGCCTGCCCAAGGGAGTTTAGGGAAGGGCACACACCGAGAGACGATAGGGGGATTAGACAAAGACAAGGGTGGATTGCAGGGTGACAAAGATGGAAGGGCACATTGTTCTGGGGCTATATCATGCAGCATCGACAGCGTTAGCCCGTATACACAGTGGCTCAGAGACATTCCAGCACGCAGGAGGGGAGTATTATCAAGGGCGTTCACCGCCATCAAAAAATACTGGGAGACGGCAAGGGGAGATTGGACTGACACAGTTCCCCTTACTGGAGAAGGGAGGGGGGCGATTTCAGTACATACCATGGCAACAGATAGACAAAGACAACTTGAGGTGTAAGCTACCCTTGTTGACTGCAGAGTGGGAAATTGGATATACAAGATGGAAAAACTAACAGCAGGTCAGACATTAGCGGTGAGGGACATGAACAGTTTATTCTCAGCGATTCTCAGAGAGGTTGCTGATGACATATGGAAAAGGGCTGGCTACCCTAGAGTAATTGACTAGAACATGGCACACAATGGGGCGCCCTTGAACAACTGCAGAATGGCTATATGGCAGGCTCTACGGGTGCAGCACCCAGACACTTCTGACATTAGCGCAATCATGGCATGCAAAATGGGGGAAGACAAAGACCCCTTACAGTATATTCAGGCTATTCAAGAGCAATAGAGACTTGAAACGCGAGAACCATGGGACGAGACAGTGGGATTATTCTATCATGTACTATGTCGAGGGTTGCCAGAGCAGGTGCAAAAACAACTCAAGAAGTTAGTGGGGATGGAAGCAAAACCGTGGTCAGAAATTAAACTCACTATAGTACACTATTACAGGCTAAAGCAGGAAAACGTGAGACAAAAGCACGAGGAAAGAAAGCAGGAGGGGGTAAAGTTATTGCAGAAGAAACTGTCTAAGTACGCAATTGAAAGGGCAGTGTTAACAAGTACGGGAAGTCACAAACGCAGTACACACTGCCACCATGGGAGGAGGTTTCATGGGGTGGGGGATACGCAGCATGGATTCCGAGGAAGAGGGGGGCTGCGGGTTCAGGCGCCCAATGCAACAAGGCCCATAAGGTTTCCCTGGGGCGGTACCCGAGGCAAATGAGGGAACCACAGCAGTGCTGGGCATGCGGGCAGATAGGGCACATCTCCAGAGTGTGCATGAGCAGAGGGGGGTGCAGCAGAATGGGGGAATGCAATACCAGCCCACATATCAGGGGGAACAAACTGAGTATTATGCTCAGGACCAGACACGACAAGGACAGACATCGAACGCATACAAACACATATAAACACACCAACACACTCTAAGGGTAGGATCCTCGACTGGATTGCTACATTAAACTGTGACACCGCCATCGCTTCCAACCAACCATGTGCATGGACCGACCACCACCTCATCACCTTCAGCATCCCTACCAAATTGATCCACACCACCACTGATATCGCTCCTGCCACAGCCACAAGAAACAAGCGCAACATAACCTGCGCCAAATTACTTCCACTTATCCTCCCTGCTCTCAACGGTCCTTCCCGCTCATGCTCTGACCCTACTGTCCTGGTAGATATTTACAAACAGTCCATGCTAAAAGCCCTTGACCTTATTGCTCCCTCCAAACTTTGTAAACCTAAACCTCAAGCCCACCTCAATTCCTGGTACACGCCACAGCTAAGAACCCTGTGCAAAGAAAAAAGGAGCCTTGAATCACGTTGGAAAAGTAACCCAACTGAAACTAACAAAGCTAGCGTTATTCTAGCAACTCTAAATTACAAAGAGGCCATACTTCAGGCCAAAAGAGATGAGTATAACAAGCGCATCGAACAAACTCAGACAAACACCAAGGAGTTATTTAAAATCTTAAAGGAACTGGAGTCACCAGCTACCCCTCCTGACACCTGCTCCAAAGACAGTACCTGGTGTACTAACATTCAAAAGGCCCTCCTTGGCAAAATTACCACTCTCCAAAACAAAATCAACGACAAAAAAAACAGCCTGCAGACTAGCGCGCAGCACAAAATCCATCAGACCAGTGCCAACACTAACTGTGATACTCTAAAACCATTCTCCTTCTCTCCCTTATCCATTACTGAAGTTGAGCACATCATTAATAACCTCAAACCGTCCAATTGTCAGGGCGACTTATGTCCTCCCACCATCATTAAAGAAGCATCACACAGTCTAACTCCCTTCATTACCACACTCATAAATTCTTCTTTCAGTACTGGGATTGTCCCCGACAACCTAAAGGATGCCTGGGTCATTCCCCTCCTCAAAAAGCCCACCTTGGATGCTAATATACCCACTAACTTCAGACCCATAACAACAATCCCCTTCCTTCTAAAAATTCTTGATCGCTCTGCATACCTGCAGATCCAAGACTACCGGGAAACCAATAATCTCATGGGGCTGAGACAATTAGGCTTCCGACCTCGGTATGGTACGGAAACTGCCCTCCTAGATTTAAAAACTTAGATCGAAGACCTAAAAGACAAGGGCAAGCTTGCCCTACTACTCCTTTTAGATCTCTCGGCAGCCTTCGATCTAGTTAATCACCAAATCCTCTGCCGTCACCTCAAAACCGCTGCCAACTTCTCGGACAAAGCCACGGCCTGGATCACTTCCTTTTTGGAAAACAGATCCAACAGAGTCTTTTCCCCTTCTGCCATGGCTGATCCCGCGCCAGTCACCTGCGGGGTCCCCCAAGGTTCCTGTGTTTCCCTGACACTCTACAATGTGTTCACGAAACTACTCTTTGATATTTTGGACTATCTGGGTGTCACATATACCAATTACGCCGATGACAACCAGATACTCATCCCTATCACAGGCAACCACAAAACTGACACTCTAGCCATCAACTCCATCTATCAAGTCATCCAGGCCTGGATGGCTCAGCATGAATTGTGCTTGAACGATGAAAGGACGGAGATCCTCATGCTAGACTCTCACCAAAGACTTAGCAAGCTAGATCCGTCCTTCAAATCCTTCATAATTGATGGTAATACCATCAAAGTGGCCAAAGATACTAAAACACTTGGTATCTATCTCAACGCCACCTTATCACTCTCGAGACAAGTTAACGCTGTCTCCTCTGCAGCATCATATACATGCAAGCTCATCACAGCATGTCGCCCATTCCTATAACCAGCCAACTGTACTACCTTAGCCAGGACCCTGGTCCTGTCTAAGATCGACTATTGTAACGCTCTCTACCTTGGCACTAACCAATGCAACATTAGCAAACTACAGATCATTCAAAATAATGCCATTAGAGCGGCACTAAACATCCCCAGAAACCTCCACATCTCAGACACCAGACGGAATCTCCATTGGCTATCAGTTTCCCAAAGAGTTTCTCTCAAAGCACTTTCGCTAACACAAAAGCCTCTCGCTTCAAGCACCTAGCTACCTGGCTAGTAGTTTCTCTCTACACACATCCTCAAGACCACTCAGAAGTGCCCAAACCAACTGCCTCTCCATCCCCCGCTTCAACCTCCAGAGATCCGGCGGGAGCAGCTTCCCAGTCCTGGCTGCAAAACTTTGGAACTCCCTTCCCAATCCACTCAGAGCAGAACCATCCTTCCTGACCTTCAAGAGCAAAGCCAAGGCCTGGCTGACTGCCCAAGACCAGCCTGATCACTAGCATCCATTGGCACTCCGCTACACCTGCTCAAACCTGCTAGGTGCCTTGCTTGATTGTTAATATGTATAGTACTTGTATATTGTTCTAAAAACTGCATTTATTTCATTATAAATTGCCTTTTATTCCCTTCCTTTGTTCTTTTGCTGTATATACCCTGTAACATGCAACTAAATCATGCGCCAGGATGCCCTTGGGCCTGGTGCGCTTTTCAAATAAATAAAATACATATACAAAAAATACAAATACACGTAGTCATTCCAACTCATGATACAGATGCCACAAATGCAAACGCCAGTGCAATCCTACCCACATGCACTGCATGTACCACAGATGCAGAATAATGCACAGCCACTGTACTCGGCACAACAAGGTGATGGGACACAGACGAGCACAGACTCCATGGGAATGACTCCCATTTGGAAATTAGGAGGAACTACCGTGGTGGGGGGGGTAAACCATTTGCAGGGAACAGAATGTCATTATATCCTCAATAGGACAGCCCGGATAGAGCTGATATGTTCCATCCTATCAATTACACCCAACCCAACAGAGCAACCACGTATAAGGGTGACAATAGGTGACAAGACTTTCTCCTTTCTTGTAGACACAGGGGCAACTGGATCCTGCATCAAGAAGGGGAGGTATAGAATGTCAAGCAACACCATGAATGCGCGGGGATTTTCTGGGGCGACGGAATTGCTTCCTTTCACAGACGATTTTACACTTTCTATAGGGGAGCATTACCTTGCTCTACCCTTATTGTATTCCTGACAGACACCAGGTAAACATAATGGGGAGAGATCTCATGAGTAAACTTAATATGACCATCTCATTCACTGACAAAGAGATCGTGTGTTCCATAAGTGGGATTCAATATATATATATATATATTCAACCAAAGGAAGGGATAGATAAACTATAAATGACACAGCATAATGTACTCTACGATAACAAGTATCTTCACGCAACCACTTAGCAAATATGGGCTGCGTACGGTGTAATCAATAGCAAACAAGATGTTTCCTAAAATATTTTATATTTAATTTACTTATTCAAGCACAAGTACCAAAAACATTTTAAAAACATATATACACAATATAGCAGTATACAATAATAAATAATTATTCCACCTCACAGAATCAAGTTCACAAATGCTTGATGTACCAACACAGTAGCAACTTAATTTCTCTTGTTCCCCACTGTGTCAACATAGCCCATCGTATATAAGTTTCTGTCCTCAATGTTGTAAGTAACTAGACATTCTTCAGGGGCAGAACATTTGTCTTGTGCTTCAGGTAGATCTTTTTCATTCCTCTACACACCAGATTCTTATATCTGAGCCAACATGTTGTAGAGACAAATATCCTAAAGCTTTCTAGCAGTTCCAATTCTTGCGCTTCACTTTCTAGTAGATTAGAGTGTTCACTCTGATGGACCAATACCCATAAACATGAATAGGTCTCTTCTCATGGAGAAAAATTGGCGGGGAGTCTTCAAATGTAAGCTGCTGACCCTCTGTGCCAGTCGTTTGAATTCTTTATTCGTACTGGCGGCTTCCACATCTGAGAGGACCAGTGTAGAACCATTATTGAATTGCAGCATCCACCTATGAAAGGCTGGTTTGCGAGATTGTTTGCCTTGAACGTTCCATAACTGAGTGGAAGGCATTGGAGACAGACTATCCCTGAGTAGTGCAGTCTTTTCTGGCTGAAAAAAAGCAGCCAGTACGAATAAAGAATTCAAACGACTGGCACGGAGGGTTAGCAGCTTACATTTGAAGACTCCCCACCAATTTTTCTCCATGAGAAGAGACCGATTCATGTTTACGGGTATTGGTCCATCAGAGCGAACCCTCTAATCTACTAGAAAAGTGAAGAGCAAGAATTGGAACTGCTAGAAAGTTTGAAGATATTTGGATCTACAAGCTTTTGGCTCAGATATAGGAATCTGGTGTGTAGAGGAATGAAAAAGAACTACCTGAAGCACATGACACATTTTCTGCCCCTGAAGAATGTCCAGTTACTTACAACATTGAGGACAGAAACTTATATAAGTTGGGCTATGTTGACACAGTGGGGAAACAAGAGAAATTAAGTTGCTACTGTATTGGTACATCAAGCATTTGTGAACTTGATTCTGTGAGGTGGAATAATTTTTTACTATTGTAGACTGCTATGTTGTGTATATGTGTTTTTTAAATGTGTTTGGTACTTGTGCTTGAATAAGTAAATTAATTAAAAAATTATATTTTAGGAAACATCTTGTTTGCTATTGATTACATGGTACGAGCCCATATTTGCTAAGCGGTTGCGTGAAGATACGTGTTGTCGTAGGGTACATTATGTTGTGTCATTTATAGTGTATCTATCCCTTCCTTTGGTTGAATATATATATATATATATATTGTATCCTCACTTGGTAGGAGGGATCATCACCCTAGTGTGGGGCAACCCTGGTATGAAATAATCCATAAGTAGGATTCACCTTCTAAATGTGAGGTAGCTCATCAAAGCTTATTGTGGATGCACAGTACAGAGAGCCAGCGGATGAAGGACTATTCGGTATGGAGCTGAAGTAATAATAGTATGGCTTCCGGGAATACAGGGAACACTGTGGCGCATTCCAAATGAGTACATGTTCAGACCATAGTTACCACTAGACGAAAAAGAGGGGACAATAATGCCACTAGAATTAGAAGCGGTAATAGTGGGAGAGGACAGCAAAGCAGTACACGTGACAGATGACACCAGACGAGCATGGAGGTCCGTGATAGCGGTAGCAGAAGGTTACAGGTTAACTACTGTAACGGACAAAGAACTGTTCAAAGACAACTGCTCAGATCATGAGGTAGTGTTTGACATTAGCATTACATACTGGGTAAATAAATACTGCAGGGAGGTACCACAGAGGACGGTGATGATGCTACAAGCACCGCCGCCATTTCTCGAGGAAGACATGGCAAAGGTCCACAGCGTCTTATGGACCACAAGCCCCTATGACGTGGGGTTTCTGAAGAGAATAGGAGCAATTGTACCAAGAGCGAAACAATATCCCCTGTCAAGGGAGGCAGACCAGGGCATTTACTAGACAACTGCAGCATTAGTAAAGCAAGGCATTCTAATACCATCAGAATCGGCGTGTAACACAGCAGTGTAACCTGTAAAAAAGGCAACAGGGGGATTGTGGCGGTTTACACAAGAGCTGCGCCCTCTGAACCATATTGTTGAGGCAGAGTTTCCTTTAGTTCCGAATCCAGCGACAATTCTGTATAGCATTCCTACGGATGCTACCTATTTCACGGTCATAGACTTAAAGAATGCCTTCTTCTCTATATCACTACATCCAGACTCACAAGACCCAACTTTGTTTCTATATAGAAATAGCAAGTGGAAACACAGAAGACTTCTTCAAGGGTACTGTGAGTCCCTGTCCATATTCAATAGGGTTCTCCAAATGGACTAGGCAATGTACAGTTAGAAAGTGTTGTTATACAATACGTAGACGCGATCTTGATTTGCAGCAAAACAGAAACACAGTTTAGGGATGACTGTGCACATGTTAACTGTCCTAGCAGACAAGCGTTACAAGGTAGACAAGGCCAAATTACAATATTGCCAGAAGGAGGTATTGTACATTGGGCAGCTGATAATGAAAGATTGGTGAAAACTGACGCCTGAAAGAGCTGAAGCAATACACAAGAACCCAAAGCCCACAACCATAAGACAAATGCAGCAGTTTCTAGGACTATGTAATTACTGCAGAGCGTGGGTATTTGACTACAGCACTTACAACAGGCCCCTGTTAAGCGCACTGAAAGAAGCACAAAGAGGGGAGGGCACCTTACAGTGGCCGGAAGAAATCACAGAAATATTTGAGGAGCTGAAGATAGCAATATGCACAGCTCCTGCGTTATGGATCCCAGACTATAAAGACTAATTCTTCCTGTTCTCGCACTCCAATGGAGTAGTGATGACTGCAGTACTGACACTAAAGGCAAGCATGGGGCACAAACCATTGGCATACTACAGCGGGAAATTGAACCCAGTAATGAGGACACGACGCTTCCGAGCAGGCACTAGCAGCTGACGGATTTGCAGTGGACAAGTCAGTGAGTATTACCATGGGATGCAGCACCAATGTTTTTGTGGAGCATTCTTTCTTCGCAATACTGGAAAGGCCCAAAAGTACAATGACAACGCAGAGAGCTTCAGGGTGTGAGGTGTTACTGTAAAACCCAGCTCTCAAGATCATGAGATGCCGACTTGTCAACCTGGCGACATTCGTTGCTGAACCCATAGAGAATGATGACTATGTGCACGACTACACCACCAACATAGAAAACCGTGATGATATCCCAAAGGTACAGGAGAACGCACTTGAGGGGGGAGAGACGTACTTTATATCGACGGGTCATCAACAATTTACCAAACGTCAAGACATACTGGGACAGCAGTTGTGAGGTTAAAAGAAGACGGGATGAGCGAGGTAGTGGCACTAGTAGCTCTAATATTGGCACTGGAACATAGCAAAACCAAAGAAGTGACAAGTGTATTCAGTTTCAGCATAAATCACATCCACAGTGCATTCTGGACTGTCATGTTGGCTGAGGAGGGGCTTCAGACGTGCTGATGGGTCACCAGTGCAGTATGCACACCTATTGGGCAGACTAATAGAGGCGCTCCAACTCCCACTGCACATGGTAGTGGCGAAGAGCCAAGCCCACGCGAGGGGGAGGATGCCGCCTCTAGGGGCAGCAAGGCAGTGGGCGCAGAAGTAAAATGTGCTGCTTATTTTGGGGACATTTAAAAAATGGATGCTTCGCCCCCAGCGCCTAACTATGTACAAACAATCGTATTAAAAGAAGGATATAATACATTACCAGTGACAAATTATGGAATTACAGGGGGCAGCACCAACGGAGGAGAAGAAATTGTGGGTAAAAAGGGGATGCTCAGTGTTGCTGTCAGACACCCTATGGCGGCAAAACAACATAGGGTAGGTAGCAGTGCCATTGTCATTATTGCACATTGCACTAACACAGTTACATCAACCTACATATATGGGGAAGGATGTACTTGCCGCTCATATTGGAGAAGACTGGTTCTGTCCTAATTTAGCTGAATATATAGCATAATGTATGACTAATTGCATTTTGTGTAAAACAATTCACAGCAGGTCACACACTAAGGGTAGTGAGAGGAGCCATACCTCGCCCAATGGGTCCTTTCCAACATCTTTATGTCAACATGCTCCAAGTATGCCAGGCTACTGCTACATGATAGTGGTTGTATGCCCATTTTTGGGATGGATCGGAGCTGGTCTCTGTTCCCATCCTGATGCCATTAGAGCAGCAAAATTCCTGGTTAGGGAAATTTTCACACAACGGGGCATGTGTGAGGTCCTGCAGTCTGACAACGGTCCTCACTTCGCCAATGACATATTTCATCATATCACAACCTTGCTAGGGATACAACACACATTTTCTTGTGCATATCACCTGCAAGCAAACTGGGTGTGTGAGTGCCTCAACATAGTGCTCAAAGAAGGCGTTGCTAAAATAAAGCAAACATTGGACAAAAGCTGGTTGCGTGGTTTACCTTTGGCTTAATTCGCATTGCGCAACAAACCAGGGTCCGACCACCATTTAACCCCACATGAGGTGGTAACTGGGCGGCGCATGAGACTGCCCCTGGTTCCTCCCACTGGGCCGTTGTTAGATGCGGGAAACATTTCTGATGAATTGTGACAGGAAAAGAACGCCACTTCATTGATGGCTAGTGTCTCTTATTTCTTGTCAATTGCAGGGACAACGGGAGAGGCCAGAAGCAAGAGAAGAAAACAACCCAGAAGCAAACAAACTTTTGAGAGCTCCAAAACTTTATCCACGGAACATCGTCCTTTTACACAATTTCACCCGTAAGTGGTTCAAACCACGCTTTACAGGACCCCACGTTGTGGTACAAATAACAGATCGAGCTGTGAAACTGTAAGATTAGAAGGCCTGAATTACCTTGGAGACATCAATCCCTGTCAAGCAGCGGCCTCTCCTAGAACCGACAGCAAAAGGGCCAACATTCTGCAAACAGAAGAACAGGGAGACCATCCAGGAACATCACAGCCCAACAGAGGCCAGTCTATGATTAATCACTCCAGAGCAAGAGAGATAGGGAAAGGACTTCCTACACATCCAGAGTAAGGGCACACTGTCTATAATTTTTCTTTCCGTATACCGACAGCATTCATCGTAAAAGTTGCGATTGTTATGCCTCTCCTTGACCCTCATCCCACAACCTTCCAAGGCCAATTTGTCCAATTTGTCAGGCGATCCAACCGTACTAGAAGAGGCCATCCTAGTGTAATTTTCCGTGTTTTCCTGGCATACTTGTCCCAAGCATACCCACAACTAAACCCTTCAGTGCTCGCAGTACTTGGTGATATTATAATAAGCACTGTCTGGGAACAAATGTTTTTCTGTGTAATGACCCAACATCACGTTCGCAGTGCTTGAATTAATAAAATATTAACGCATTTCTGGTGCATTACAGACGATCAATAAACATCTTCAAAGCTGCACAAGATTCCAAAGCGGAATAAGTAATGGGTGCCATTATTAAAAGAGTGATAATCATGTCTTGTGTCTTCTTTTTGTTTGGTATTTATGCTCTTATTTTTGGGCGAATGTCCATTGTTATAGAAAATAAAGCTGTAACCCTTACTAACACAACCCCGAATTCGGCAGGTGGAACTACCATGTAAGGTGGAGAGGTAAGGGCTGCTGGATCAGTAAGAAGAGGTAGATGCAGTGCTGATGTATATATGGGAGGGGTTGATTTTTTATCAACCCCTCCCATATCCCATTTATTTTACCACATCCAATAACAAGCACATGACTGAAGTAGGCAAACAAACCACTGGGAAGAGCAGCTATGTTTGCTCTCTTATCCCCTACGCCATGAGTGCCTCCAGAACGTTTGTGGCAACTGAAATACCAGCAGCAAGAGCACAGTGCCTTATGTACCCGTCGATGTGTACTATCAGAGGATGGTTCCAAGGGAGAACAGCAACTTTGAGATGGTTGTCCAAAACAACATTCCCCTATGAAGATAGCTGTATAAAAACACTTGACATGATGGACAACTACTGGAAAAAAAACAGGCTATACAATACATAACTGACGGCCCACAAAAAGGAGACAAAAACGATAACACTGAAAGAATTATGTCCTAAGAAAGGATCTAAGGAAATAGGAGAACCAGGATGCTGGGAACGACCGCAGATGCTTGAATATAGCCAAGTATACACAGCTGAAGTATGGAAAGAAGGTGTAGTGGGAATAAAAGAGCACATGCTCCTAACCGTTCCAGTGAACACAGTACAGGAAGAAAATGACAAATGCCTAAAATAATGGGACACACATGCAAAGTTACTGACCTGGGTGGAAAATGAAGCTGGACCAATGTCCATAATACCACTGACGAAAGCAGCATTATGTTTTCCAGATCGACTTAGCAGTAAAGGTTGGAGAAAACAAGGACTGCAAGCAAACAAAGGCTACCGGAATGAAAGTTGGAACAGCAGTATTGATGGATCATTACTGGGCTTGTGGATCAAGAGCATACGAGAAGCTGCCACCCACCTGGCGAGGAGTATGCTCGTTGGTGCACATCAACACACCAGCACTAGTAGTTCCACAGAAAGACATCAAAACGGACTACTTCCCTAAAATGGATGACGCCAGGCGAAAGAAGAGGGCAGTAGAATTGACTAGGGTGAAAAGGCAGAACTGCATATCGTCCGCATCAGAAGCTTCTCTTAACAACATACCACCCGAACACAGGCTGTTCAGCAGGACAGAGCTATTCTCTGCATCAGTAGTTGCAGCAGTACAGACATACAAAAATGCAAAATGGCTCCAGATTACGAGGTGGGAGCTGTCCCAAACAAACTCTACTGTCAACGGCCTTAAAGAGCTCTGAGCAGTATGGTTGATGGCCCTCCAGAACAGATACGTTCAAGATATTCTCACAGCGATGGAAGGAGGCGTTTGCACCAAGATTGTGTCTTCTTGCTGCACATTCATGCCAGCAAATGATGAAGCAAACGGGAGACACTAACTGAAGCAATTGCCAGATTATCAAAAATGCATACCAAAACTGAGGAAGAAGCAAACGGTGCAGGAAAAGATGAAAGTTGGCTGTTATATATATTCACATGGATACCGACATGGATGGAGAATTAACTAAAAGTATTAGTAGCAGCACTAATACTAGCATTACTGTCACTGTAGTAGAAGCTCAAAATACAATAAGGTCATAGATAAAGGAGTGCCCACTGTTCCCGACTGAAATTATAGTATTTAATGATCAAAATGACAATAAAAAATATTGTCCTAAATGGGTATAGTGCAACCCGGAAGGAGAGTGCTGTTACATGACATGGAGTTTAGATGACCATGCAAACTATTATGGACGTCTTGGAGGAGTAACAATAATATGGCTCCTGAGAGCAACAGTGAATAGGTTTGGAGATGTGGTTGACAGGTCGACCAGAGGGGGGACTGAAGAGAGGGTCCCTGGAATGGCCCTCCTGTCCCCCATTTGCATGACAACCCAAAGACTGTTACGCTCAACTGATATCCCCGGGGGCATCTGGAAGACTCTGAGATCTGGAACCCTGGATGCGTAGTTGCCCAGCACTGAATAATAAATCTGCAATTACAGAAGGGAGGATTTGTGATAACTGTCTCTAATGGATGAATCTCCCACCTACCTCTGACCGATTCCCTTCACACTGGGTTCTTTTCTCACCTTAGTTATTTGCAGGGTGAGCTATCCGTCCTGCGTTTCTTGTGCAGGGGCGCTTGGCGTTTGCTGGCGAGCTGCCAGCGTTGCTTCACTGGTACAGTATGCCTTCCTTGGGCCCAGGCCTGCTATGACCCGAATCTGCTGGTAGGTTTGTTAATTGTAAGTCTTTGTTCTGTTTATGGTGGACATTTGTTAATGTCTTTATCTCCTCCTTTTCAGGTGCAAAGGTCTTGATGCTGGCATGCCGGATGGAGAGGCACGTTCCTAGGTGAGAGAAAGCGCGTAGCGCAGCGCCTTTATTGTCTTTTAAAGCTAACCAGAGTTTTCTTCTTCTTCTCCTTACAGGCCGCTGTGGTGCTGCGAGTGGATGAGAGCGCGATGATAAAACAGGCCCCCGGAATCCGTTAAGGTAAGTACAGCGCTGTGCGGTTGTTTAATATTGAAAGCGAACCTGAATATGTCTCTTTTCCTTTGCAGATATTGCTTTGGTGCTCCGGATGGAAGCGTGGCGTAGCGCAATGGAATTCAGGTAAGACTGATGGAATTCGATGTTTGGAAACGCGCTTTCTAATATTCTTTTTCCCTTTCTCTTATTGAAGGTCGCAATGTTCAAACAGCAGCTGTGGTAGCGGTTCGCCGGAAGTCCTTAAGCTAGTACTCACAGGTGAGTGATGTTTCTTCTTCTCTCGGTTTCCACAGATTGCAGCCCAGTTGAGATGTTGAGTGCTGGATGGTGTTTTCTCAGGTAAAACAGAATAATCTTGTTCTTGTTCTTGCAGGATTACAGGAAGATGCTGAAGACCAGGAGCTGGACACGGTGAGCGTCACGCTGCTGGTTGCAGAATAACACGAAGCGTGTTCTGCAGTCAGGGTGTGGTTTATATAGCCCAGGTAAAGTAGTACCAGGAAAAGTAGTTCCAGGCCTGCCACATCCAAAACACTAGACCGCATGGCTTGGTTCTTAGAACTAGACTGTGTGGGTGCTTCCATGTTCGATTTAAAGGCCCATATACATAAATGGGACCTAGTTTGAACAGCCCTTCCTTCCTACATATGAGCCTGGTGCCAAAGGCGCGAGGACTGGCTCCAGGAGCCCTTTTGCAGTGGTTTTAAGGCCCTCAGGGTTCTGGTGGGAGCTTGCTTGTGGCACAACTTGTGCCCCCTCACAGTGGTCATGACAAAGACCGAGAAACGAGAGATGGCAGTCTGTGTTACTTGCCCCCAGGAGGGCCAGTACATTCTACATGTGAGCAGATATTCTCTTAGACAACTGTTTAAACTCTATCCAGCTGAAGTCTTCACAGACACAGGTGCCACATCACTGGAGCAGGTTGACTAATGATACATATCCAGATGTGCTGATGTCATTAGTGACACCACGACATAGTAACATTCGCCACGAAGCAAACTCGCATCCTTGCACAAAGTTACACAGACAAGCATGGGCACTCACGAAGAACATGCACACACAGCTCTCTAGATAGAGGACAGATACATGTACATACCATCAGAAGCTTTTGTCTTTCATTAGCCAAATGCAGAAATGCAAGACAGTAAGAGTCACACGCGCTTGAATCCGCTTATTGCAACTAACCATATGGAACTTCAGGGACGTATAAGGAACCTGGAAGAGCCGAATACTAATAACCTTGAGAGAAAGCAATACAATATATATGAGATACATTACTCGCCTTAATCGTATTTCTGATGCTTGTATCTGCTTAGATTCACATGCTATGCATAGGCTGACATCTAATGGAAGCTGCAGAGTATTACATTTTTTGTTTTCAAAAATCGAAAACGGGACAGCGACAGGGCGTGCCAGTTATACTATCCCTAGTGTGACGTCCACTGAATATATGGTCCTTCACGTGTCGAGGTCTCTCAGATTGTTTTGTTTCTGACATGAGGTAGCATGAAGTGTAGGACGAGTACAGATGTAATAAAGCAGATAAAATTAAATAAGCCAGAAAACATCTAAGCACCTTCTACTCCACAGTGGAGGAAGGGTGGACGCATGTGAATATAAGCAGATACAGGCATCGAAAATACTATTGCAGTGAGTAATGTATCCATTCTGAGGCTTGTGGATCTGCTTAGATCAGATGCTATGCATAGATTAGCAAGCAGTGTCTGGTGAAGGTGGTGGGTTGTGAGAAGGTACAGTGGCAAATAGATGTTTAGCACCACTTGTCCCACCTGTGAATCTGCTTTAGAGTATCAATGCAGTAGTGCGGAGTCAAGGTATGAATAGAGCTCCATGTAGCTGCTTTGCAAATGGTGTCCAGCGGGACGTTTGTAATAAAGGTTAAAGTAGCTCCTGTACCCTTGGTAGAGTAAGCTCTAGGTGTGAAAGGCAGTTTTGTTTGATAGAGAGTAGCAGAGCTGTATGCATTTCACTATCCACCTGGAGATGGCATTTTATGAAACGTGATCGCCTTCCCTGCCAGGAGCCATGGAGACAAACAGTTGATATATTTTTCATAGCAGTCTTGTTTTGTTTACATAGTAAAGGACCGCCTTTCTTACATCTAGTGCATGGAGGCGTCTCTCAGCTAAGCTTGAAGGGTTTTGAAAGAAAGATGGTAGTTCGATGGACTGGTTGACATGGAACTTCGATATGAACTTAGGTGAAAACCTAGGGTGTGTTACTCAATACCAACTTCACTTGTGGATAACAAAGAAAGGGTCTTGGACTGACAAAGCTTGTAGTTCACTGACTTTTCTTATGGAGGCGAAAGCCACTGGAAAAGCAGTCTTATATATAAGATGTTTAAGGCTGGATTTATGCATAGGCTCAAAGGGGGTCCCATGAGCTTTGCAAGTACCACATTTCGGTCCCACCCTGTAGGCGGGTTAGAAATGGGAGAGTAAAGCCTTTTTTTACTCCTTCCATGAATGTCTTAATGACAGGGACCTTCCACCAGTACACCTTGCTTTAAGAAGTGGCGTACGCGGATAGAGCCGCTAGGTGAACCTTGATGGAGTTAAAAACTAGCCCGGAGTCTAGTAAGTGGAGCATGTAATGGAGAATGTGTGATGGAGTACATTCAATTGGGTTTACATTTTTTAACTGGCACCATATTACAAATCTTTTCCATTGGTTAAAATAACAGTGTCTGGGGTTTGGTTTGCGTGCCTCCTTGAGTATTTCTATACACCTTTGAGGTAGTTTTAAATGGCCAAATTCTATGACTTCAAGAGCCAAGCTGCAAAGTTCATAGACTGAGGGTGAAACATTGTCCCCCCCATGCTGTATGAGCAGGTTCTAGGGGCACAGGAGTTGGATTGGATCACACATCGCCAATTTGTGTGGATGCAGAAACCAAGGTTGTCTCTCCCACACAGGAGCAACTAGGATTAGTGTCACTTGTATCTGGTGCATTTTGTTCACCAACCTGCTCAGTAGCGGTGTTGGTGAGAAAGCATAGGCAAACTTCCCTGACCAGTTCATCCACAGGGCGTTCCCCTTGGATCCGTGTTGGGGAAATCTGGTCGTGAAGTTTGGGCATTGCGTATTTTGGCTTGTGGTGAACAAGTCTAAAGGGGGGTACACACATAAGGAGAAGATATCGTTTAATATATCTGTCGAGCCGCCACTTGTGCTCTTTGGGTAGAGGATCTCTGCTTAATGAGTCTGCCAGAGAATTGAGTTCCCCTGGAACATTTTGCCACATTAGGATCATGCCCCGCTTGAGTGCCAACTTCCAAATGTTCTGTGCTTGCCTGGACAGACTTGGAGAGTGTGTGCTACCTGCTTGCTTATGTCAAACATGGCAGTAGTGCCGTTCGTGAGTGCTTGCACTGTCTGACCCGACAGGTGCACTTGGAAGGCTTGCAGGGCTTTGAGCACTGTTAGCAGCTCCAACAGGTTCATGTGATTTTGGGCTGTGATCTGAGTCCACAGTACATGCACTGTGTGGTGAAGGTAATGGGCTCCCCACCCCGTGAGAGATGCGTCTGTAGTGACATCCGATTGCACTATAGGGTTGTGAAAAGGTTTTCGCTTCGACAGATTTTCCTTTGTCTACCAGCGTAGCTGCTGATCTAGGGTTAGCGAAACAATCACTAGATTGTCCCACTGACCGCTTGCCTGAGACCATTGTTTCGCTAACCACTCTTGCATTGGGCGCATGCGCAGTCGTGCGTGCGGAACCAGATTAATTAATGATGCCATCATCCCGAGCAAGCGCATTGCTTTGCATACAGTTATTTGGCGACCAGCTAGATACTCAGGTATTTGCAGCAGTATGTTTCACACTCTTTCGTTTGATGGAAAGACTAGACCCTCTACTTTATGACAGCTCCTAAGAACTGTTTTGTTGTACTTGGAACAAGACTTGATTTTTTCTTGTTGATTGAGAATCCCAATTGGAACAGGAGATTGATTGTTCTCTGGGTATTTTGCTTGCAAATTTGGGGGGACAATCCTGTTATCAGTTAGTCGTCCAGATAAGGGTACACTGGGATTGAGTCTCTGTGTAGATGCGCTGCCACTACCGCTAGTACCTTGGTGAATACCCTTGGAGCGGAGGCTAGCCCGAAGGGTAGCACCTTGAATTGGTAATGTTGGTTTGCTATTTTGAAGAGCAAGAAACTTCTGGGCCCTGGGAACATTGAAATATGAAAGTATGCATCTTTCATATCCAAGGTTGCCAAGTAGTCCCCCTGTTTCAGCAGAGGCATTACTTCCTGTAGCGTTATCATGCAGAATGTTTGTGGCTTGACATAGGTGTTTTTAGGGCGCAGGTCTAGGACAGGGCGCATTGTAAGGTATACCCTTGTTTACCTGGTTTGCCGGGAATATTTCTATGGTGCCCTTTAGTAGCAGTGCTTTGATTTCTTTCCAACAGGATACGTTGTTCTTCCTGTGAAGTCTGTCTTTATCTTGGCGGGTGATTGACTGCCGTTTCAATCGGCTCTATGCAATACCCCCATGCCACGGTGGAAAGTACCCACTTGTCCGACGTGACCCGCTCCCATGCGTGGGCCAAGTGTGAAATACGACCCCCCACTGGAGTGGCGTGGGAGGAAACCTGTAGTGGGTGGTCATTGTTCAGGAGGTGTTGAGCCCCCTCTTGAGGAGGAGGATCTGCTCCTACTTCTAGATCTTCTTTGGCCTCTTTGAAATTCCTGTTGGGAGGACTACACTTTTAAAGAGCCCCAGGATGAACTTTGCCCACCCTGGTTGTAGTTAAAGGCCCGCTGGGAGTTTTGCCCTCTAAATCAGCACGAGTTTGAGCCTCCTCTTTGGCCCAAGGGTTTGTTAGTGAGCTGTCCCAGGGATTTGAGGGTATCATATTCCTCATTTGCGCTTTTAAGTGCATCCTCAACTGCTTTGCCAAATAAAGCATTGGGCTCAATGGGCATGTTTAGGAGGGTGGCCTGGAGTTCCAGTTTGAAACCCGATTGACAGAGCCATGCGTGGCGTTTGATCGGTGTGCCTTCTGCCACGATACTCCCTGCGTTATCTGCTGCGTCCAGGTTATTTTTAAGAATACAGCTTGCTACGCTTCCTAGTGACTATTTCAAATGACATTTTTTCGAATGCCTTAATGTCGAAAACATGTAACCGAAAAAAAAAAATGTGAATGTCTTTTTTTTGTTCTTTTTTGTTTGCAATGGGGGGAGGGGGTTTCCCCCCCAGCACCCCTCTTTTTTTTTTAGCCCTTTTTTTTTTTTTACTCGCGAAACAAATAAAAAAACATGTAAATTAAAAAATAATACATTCTACATTTTTTTTTCGGTAAAATGTTTGACATATTTGTCATTTGAAAAAATGTTTGACATATTAACATGTTTCCCCACAGCGATGGTGAGAGCTGTGTTTTTAGGGGCTGTGGCACTGAGTATTTGCTGCGCTATCTCGTCCCACTTGTGGCAATTGTAGCTGTATAATAGTGTGGTATATTTCGTGCGTGAGAAGGAGCGCGCTGTGATTAGTGAACGGTCCAAATTGCCTGCATTCACTTTCCTTACTGCAGCACTGCGAGCAGAGCTCTTGCCGTGATATCTGCTCCCTGAAGGGGGCGGGCCCCTTCGTGGACACGTGAAGGATCACGTGACTTGTTCTCAAGTGAAATTGCTGGCCCAACCGCCCGAGCAGGGTGTATTTTGTGAGTGTGAAGGAGCGCGCTGTGATTTGTGAATGTTCCAACTTGCCTGCATTCACTTTCCCTACCGCAGCACTGCGAGCAGAGCTCTTGCTGTGATATCTGCTTCCTGAAGGGGGCGGGCCCCTTCATGGACACGTGAAGGATCACATGACTTGTTCTCAAGTGAAATTGCTGGCCCAACCACCCTTGCAGCATTAAGTCCTGGAGGCAGTAAGGGCTGGAGCTTCTGTTTTGCAGTTTGGCTGTGACCTGTGCCCCTGTGCAACGGCCATTATCGACTCACCAACAGTGGCTTTCTGAGTATTTAAGAGTGGGCTTCTAGGTCGCATTGCCTCACGCTCTAACTAATACTTGTCACCAGGGTAGAGGGGGGAGAGTCGGACTTTGGCAGCTCCTCAAGCTGTTGGGCGTTCCTCACCCTGTGACTTGGGGCCTTATTGGTTACCTGCAGATTCTTGAGACGTCTTTTGTTTTATTCATATAATACTGATTTCTAATA
The DNA here is from genome assembly GCF_040938575.1 of Ambystoma mexicanum. Classification (NCBI taxonomy): domain Eukaryota; kingdom Metazoa; phylum Chordata; class Amphibia; order Caudata; family Ambystomatidae; genus Ambystoma; species Ambystoma mexicanum. The sequence goes on from NC_090933.1 coordinate 390,567,607, forward strand.
CATTCCTCCCTATGTATTTCCTGATTCTATGGTAGGATCCATATATGTGTGTTTTATTGTGAATCAGTGGTAATGTTTTCTCTTAATGATTTTTTTAGCTACTGATTCATTTTAGCTCATACTTCTACTCAGTGCATTTTAGCACTGTGTTTTGTCACAAACATTTTGGGTATTATTCTTACAAACTGTACTGAACTTGCTTGTGATACTGATTCCAAATATCTAGTTCTGAAGTTTTTTCCCACTGCTACCTACAGAGTTGTCTTACTGCTAATTCTTTTGTCCTCTTGTACCTGATTCTCTAGGCTCAGTCCTCTCTTCTGGATGACACGTAGGGGCCTTAGGAGTCAATCAGTTATGGAGGCCTCTATGGACTCCATCCAATCTGTTGCAGTGGTTCCTTCTCCCATTTCTAAAGTAGTTACTCCTCCTCTGAATTCTCGCCCTATCTCCATTGGTAAGCTCCCCCCTACACCAGTGGTAGGCTCTTCGGACTCTACTTTTTTGAAAAGCAAGATTCATGCTCAAATTCACTCACAAGATAGGAGTGGGGTACTTAACATGATGGACATTATTCCTCGTACTCCAGCTGATAATAGCTGTATCTTCAAAGGAAAACAGGATATCTCCATTGATGCCCAGGAAGATCGTTTAGCAGCTACTATAGCTCTGAAATTGGAGGATGGTGGCAGTTCATTGAGGGCAAGGACCTGCTCAGACTATCCCATTAGTAATATGGTGAATACTATCCATCTGACACCCATCCCACCACAAACAAAGCTGCTTCCACCTGCCTCTATGTTGGATGGCTCTGGTTCAAATTCTACAGAACCTACTGCTGCCCTCATGGGGTTATTGTGCCACAATCTCCCTTTTTAGAGGGCCACAATACTCACACTATTCCCGCCGCAAATTTATCTGGGGAGGTGTCCTCTTCTGGTGGGGTTGTTAATCATACCACTTCTATTCAGGTGAACCTTTCTGCAATGCCTGCTGGTAACTCCGGTACTCCTACAATTAAATCTACAGTTTTTAAAACACCACTTATGAAACCGGTGATTCATACTCCCAAAATAAAATCTAACAAGGGCACTTTAGGTCAACCAATACAAGGGAAAAAAATCTCCAATTATTTTGGGAAAATAACAGCTATTAGTACCCTTATTAAACCTCCGCACTCAGCTTTTACAGTGGCTACTCTGGACCATCTACACTTGGTGGACGTAGCAAAGAAGTTAGAGACTGATGATCCTGCAGACAATGATATTGATGATATCAATATTATCGAATGTGCAGATAAGGCAATAGCCGAGAGTGAACTAGAACCTAACTATACTAATAATAATAATGTAACCCAACAAACTTGTGATGCCTCCAATGTGGGCTCTCCTTCTGAACTTACTAATTTCATTGATGAGTATACAGAGAAGCAAAACTGGCTCAGAGAAAGGGGTTTACTCCCAGATATGAAAAAGGAACATGCCAGTGAGTCCATACTGCATCATACCCTCAAAGAGGCTAATGACAGAATAAAACTGATGCAACCTACAGTCTCTGCCCTGAATATGGTCGTAAGCTCTTTTGTTAGTCTTTATGACAATATTTGGCCGAGGTTAGATCACATTCTCTTTTACTCTCTGAAATTTATACCAGGTTGGAGGGTCTTGATAGGTTTGAAGAGTTGGTTAAAATTATTAAGGAAGACACCCCTTCCATAACTAAAAACTGCCCGGATCTTGTACTGCCCAACCAACTTATTATGGAAGGTCTGCCAGATAAGAAGGGCCTTACTGTGGAAAAGGTTAGCACCTTGGGGGAAGACTATAATAAGAATCCAACTATAATCGCCTCATCCTGTCCAGAGAGGGGAATATGTGCTCAAACTTTTTCGACCCCCTCCTTGCAGGATGAGGGACTTCACTTGGAGCACACCCCTGGTACAAAACTGCCAATTAGTCCTGTAAAAGCGACTGTCACTCCCCCCCTGGAAAGCTCCCCAGATGGGTTGGCCGTCATTCCCACTGGTCCCATTCCTACTGTGCTTGCCTGCGAAACTTTCACATTAGAAACGGCTAATTTACAGAAGGGAGTTATTGTTGCCTCCTCTCTAGACTCTAAACCTTATTCCAATTTGGAGAAGTCTTCTGACTTCATGGACCTTACTAAAGAAAAAGCACACTTGAAGGTAAAAGAAAACCTACTCAACAAACAAAGAAAACCCAAAATCAGAAAAATATGAAAAAAATTAATTCATTTACCAATCAATTTTTTAAAAATCTGGTTTTGCCAAGCACGTCTCCGTGTGTAACTGCTATTATCCCTTCTAAGGGGGCTATTATTCCAGCGGAATCAGCAACATTTCGATTGTCATACCTATTGCTGCTCCCGCCCCCGTTGGGACAACTTTACCATCTATCACTTCAGCTGCAGCTAGTCAGACTGAATCATTGATAGTTAATTCTGTGCCGAATGACAAGACCCCCCCCCCCTAGTTTCGGACAATGTTGGTCCGATTAAGGAAACTCATGATATTTGTTATTCAAAAACAATTTCACCCCTTCCTGAGCCTATAAGTAATAGCACTCTAGCTATTCCGAATATTCAAACTGAATGCAATTCCATGGCTGCTTCTTCGGTTGCAGAACCCCCAATTATCCATGGTAATCTGCAACCTGGTTTAAACCCTACTTATCCTGTGTCTACTACTACTCCTATATATGTGCCCCTGATCGACCTTGATATGGCGAAACAATTATTTCAGGAGCTTTACAGCACAAAACAACCTACTGCGGTGGACGGCAATTTAACTATGGGTTCAGTACAGACCACGGTCCCCATAACCAGTTCTTCTACTTCTTCTGTTATAGATGGTCAGTCACTTTGCCCCCCTGAAGGTCATTTGGCTAATGCAGACTCCCTATCAGGGGAGCGTGTTACGGGTTTTAGATCAGTGGGGGATCTCTATTTTCCTAATTTTCTTAACCCCACTCATTTAAACTCATCAAATGGGGGTTCTTTGAATGGTCATGAAAGATCTCCAGTGGGGCCTTATATATCTCAAAATAGGACCTCTCTCAATGGTCATGAAAGATTTCCTGTTGGGCCCCATGTATCCCAAAATAGGACCATCTTAAGGGGTGCAGGGGTACTGACCTGGAAGCTGACCCTTTAAGACAATTTACTAAATCTATGGCTGATTCATTACCCCAATCGTTGGGGGCTAAAGACCCCTTGGAGACCCTGGAACTCATTAGTCTCTGGGGTCAGGAAATGCCTATTTGTCTGAATCGTGGAAATATCCTGAAAAATGTTCATCAATTTACACCTCTTTCTCTTATTTCTAGTTATGATATGGAAAGGATTTTCTTTCCTTCTAAAGAACGCGTAGATATGAGCAATATTGTTCTAAAATCCAGAGTTGTATTTGATTTAATTATGGGCCAAAAAAAGGGCCTAATGCAACTCGGTTTTGAAGTAAGTTTGCTACAATCTAATCAGCCCTCCGTTAAGTACAGAGGGTCTGAAGAGTATAGGGGAAATCTTACAATGGTGTATCACCCGGAAAGGGCTCCGCAGCCCCAACGGAGGCAATTTACGCCCCGATTCAATGGTGATGCCAGAAACTGGGCCCAAGTCACCTCTGGCCTCTGGAAATGAGCATTCCCTTAAGAGTCTCGTTCCAGCAACTAATCTCGTGGCCCCAAACAAATTTACTTTTCTTTCATGGAATTCCAGGGTAAATTTACATCTTTTTACTAATACTGACACAGTAGCCATGGTTCGCGGCTCTGATTGTTTCCTTCTACAGGAAACTTGGCTGCTCCCCCCCCCCACTCTTCATTGATGGCTTTGAAATGTATTCCAAAAATGCTAAATCTTGTCTGTGTGGGAGGGCTTCAGGGGGACTTCTCATTGGAATAAGGGCTTCTCTTGGTTTTAGGAATGAGGTTCTTGTGGACACGCCATATGGTATCTTGGCCCTGGAGTCCACTTTTGGCGATGGGCTGGTTAACCTTTTATTGATTAATATCTATTGGCACAAGGGCATTGCCACCCTTAAGCCCTTTCTGGAAAACTTAATGGATATGGTTTTCGCTTGGAGATCTCTCCATCCCAGGAGGAAAGTGATCCTGACTGGAGACCTTAATTCGGACTGCTCTATATCATCTGAGGCCAATTTCGGCGATTTAGGACCGGTTTTGGAGGATAATCGGATAGGTCAGAAATGTGCCTGGGGCAGACTTTGGAATCTCGCCTTGGAATCGGTGGGTCTAATATGCCTTAACGGCTCTTATGATTCTACTCTTCCGCTCTGCCCCACATGGCATAGAGGTGTGTCATCATCTACTATAGACTATGTCTTTGTAGACCATTTTCTGTCATCCTTCTCACCTGAGGTTCAGGTTTCATTTAACCCCTGGAGTGACCATGGGTCATTGTTGGTTACATTTCCATCTCCTTTCCCATCGAAGTTATTGCCCTCTGGCGGACCACAACATCTTAACACTGTGGGACAAGGGACCGGGGTACGCTGGTCATTGACTAACATTAATCTCCTCAATTGTCAACTTATTTCTTCATTCAATCATACTTCCCTTTTGTTGAAAAAAAAACACCTTACACTTTGATACTTTCCTGAATGCTCTCCACAGTAGTATCTATGACTCACTCAGGAAGGGTAATCCTAAAAGATCTCATGTCCATAGGTATGATCACGAGTTAGCCTATGAAAAGGCCAATTTTTGGAAACTTATTAGAGAAGTACAATTGCTTGATATTGACTGGGACAACAAAAAAGCAAAAATTAAATCCATTCGCCAAAAATATAAAAACTACAGTAAATCAAGAAAAGCTATTCTCTTGCAAAATGATGCAGAGTTTATGTTAAGGGTCCTGGTTAAAAGAGATCTTAGGGCGTTTTGGGCTATCTTTTCAGCCCAAGACCAGGTTGCGGTTGTTGACCAACTTAATGCCATCCCGGAGGTTCAATGGGTAGACCATTATAGCAAACTTTTTGGTAGAGGGGAAGAGGGGCTGGTACTCTGTACAACCAGGGAAGATGTACCAAACGTTAGGTGGGAACCAATTATTGACTATGAGACAATAGTAGGGTTAATCGCCAAAGCTAAGAAATCTAGGGCTCCCGGTCCTAACGGCCTGAGGAACAATACATTGAAAGCGAAGCCAGAAATTTGGGGAAAACTTCCATTTCTGCTATTTCAAGATGTAGTTGATACCGGTAAGGTCTCAATTAGTTGGCAAACTGCCCACATTGTTCCCATTTTTAAGAGAGGTCAACAAACTCTGGTCAAGAACTACAGACCAATCTCTCTTATTGATGCGGACTGTAAGCTTTTTGCTTCCATGCTCGTTTCTCACCTTAATGTTTGGATTAAGGAAAATCATATCCTCCCGAAACAACAAACAGGCTTCAGGGTGGGCCATTCAACTAACCTTCACAGCTTTATTCTAACTGCCTTACAAAGCACAACATGGGAAAAATTTGGTGGTACTCTTTACAACGCCTCAATTGATTTGTCAAATACATTTGATCTGGTAATTAGGTCAAGGCTCTGGGCAAAACTGTCAAAGTGGGGGATCCCGTCAGGTCTCCTCAACCTAATTATGGCAATGTATGTGAACTCGGGGGTCCATATTAGGATTGATTTAGAAGGACCCCTCTCCAGAAGAATAAGGACACGTATTGGGGTTAGACAGGGTTGCTCCTTAGCTCCATGCCTTTTTATTCTCTATTTGGCAGATGTAGAGGAGTTTCTCGGAAATGCAGGTTTGGTAAATGCAAAATTGGGGGATCTCAGGCTCTCGTGCTTGGCATATGCTGATGATTTCCTTCTCTTCGATCAGACCAAAGTGGGCTTGCAAAGACTTATTTGCAAGTTTGAAGAATACTGCACACTTAACGGGCTAAAAATCAACCCAAGTAAAACCCGCACGATGGTTCTTTTCCAAAGGGAAAAAAGGGAATAAACAAGTGTGGAAAATTGGCAGTGAAAACATCAGAAGAGCACATACATTTCTTTATTTGAGATTCCTTATTTTGGCCCAACCATCGGCCATTGAATTAAGATGCTCACTAATACATAAACTTCTCCCGCTTATCTCACAATCCATTACATTAGATAACAAATACGGCAGGTTCTCTATTAAGCCAGTGGTAGATTTCTTCAAGGGAAAGGGGACTCTGAAATTAATATATGGAATTACATTATTTGGTTCTCTTGACGTTTTGTGATACCCTTGAGGGTATCTATTGGAGAAAGGTCATGAAACAGCCCAATTGTGTCCCGATAGCGGCTATAAGGTTTGAATTGGGTTTAGTTTCTTTCCGAGCTAGAATCCTTTGGAGGTCTCTTGCATTTTTTTCTGCCCTGCTCAGTCCTAATCATGACACACTCTATGATGATGTGGGCAAGACTCTCTTAAAATTCAGGGACCTCTGTGACAAGACTATTAGATTTGTCTGTTGACAGGGATACCCTGCTGAACAACCCGAACAAAGTCAAAGAGCTCCTTTTTTGCAGTGATTGGAATGATACGCTGGAAAAATTACATACTTATCCTTCGCTCTGTGATTTACAATTTGATCATAAGAAGCAGAGGCTTCCTGTCTTATTTTGACAAAATTTCCTAACCACCATTACCGCTCACTGCTCCTGAAGCTTAGATGGAATATTTTGCCTACCAAGGAAGTTTTACATAGAAGGAAGGAGACTTGTGATTTGGATTTTACATGTCGTTTTTGCCACAATCCTGGGGTTATTGAATCTTCCCGTCATTTCTTCTTAGATTGTAAAGCATTGAAAGGTCTTAGAGCCATTTACTTAGGCAGATTCAATACTCTGGGACTATTGGGGGCAGAAAATCTTATTTGGTCTTGCTGTCTCTCTATTACTAAAACTGTAGATGGACTTGCGGTGGCGGGTTTTAATAAATATTTAGATTTGTTTGGGCCCTCTCTCTGATCTTCTTGTATGATGCATTACTAACTCTTTTAAACCATTCCATGTACTGTATATGTATATGAACTTGACATTCTATTGATTTTTTGCATGTAGGGGGAGGTATTATTAGGAACTTGGTATTTGGTTTTAATTCTGCACTGATTTTATTGGTTTGTTTTATGTTTTCTACTTTTAGAAGAAGGATCCTGGGGTTGTTTTTTTTTGGTATTTGTAATCAATTTATGGCAATGTATGTATATATGAATTTTAATGTTCTTTTTCTCTTACTGAACATAATTGTAAAGGTTTCTTTTGTAAACTGTATACAATAAAACCTTTTTGTTTAAAAACGTGTGGTATTATTAGTTATTCTAATTTGGTAGGCAGCTGAGGAAGCTACCTTCCTGCCCAGGTTGTAGATTTGTGTACTCTCCTTGTCAGGAGGGGCTCCAGCAGAGGCTAGGGGTGTTCCTGCACTCTTTCTTGTGGTGGGGACTACCAGAGAGTCAGGCGTCGGCTGTTCCCTAATGTATAAGGGGTCTGAAGGGGCTGGTCTAAACATCTTTTCGATGCGTGTGTTGACTGCCCTCGTCAGATTGGGAGTAAGTAGTGAGGGCTGAATACGCCTCTGGACTGATTGGAGCAAAGGGATAGGATAAACTGTGCTGCAGATTTTTTTTATCCCCAAGGATGTCCTCCAAGAAGTCTTTATCGACCTGAGCCTCCTGGGTATCTGTCTTAAAGTGCTCTGCAGCCTTTAAGAGGATGTCATTATACTGAAGCTGGTTGTCTACCAGGGAATCAGCCACCAGTTGATCAGTGTAGTCTGGGGACTGGATGATGTACTCGTTGTCATAATATTGGTCTACATCTCCTGTATCCCCTTGGTCCTCTGGGTCTATGTACGAGCCGGGGTCGTGTGAGCCTTGAGTGTTATATGTGTCCTGACCCAAGTCTTGATATGATGAGGTGGTAACCTAAGTGGTGTCCAGGTGGGCTTTTTTGGCTGTGGGCTTGCTGTCCTGCTCTGTGGGGGCACCTGAAGGTTGAGTTGTTCGGGGTGTTCGTCAAAAGTTCTCATGACCCTATTGAATTGTTCTTGGGTCCATTGGGAGGAGCTTGGCAACACAGAGGGAGTAGGTGTAGGTTCTGGGACAGATGTCTGCTTATGATGCATAGCCACTGAAAGAGTGCCATCAGGGGTGGTGTAATCCCTACTTCTCGTACCCTTTGGCTTTGTAGCTTGGGGCGAAGATTTAGGGTTTTTCGACTTTGTAACCTGGTGGCCTAGAAGATTGAGTTTTTCGACGTTCTGGCCTTTAGTAGGGTTTCGGGAATGTTTTTTAAATTAGTTCACTTAATTTAGAGCTCCCCTCCCACCCCCCAAGGCTGTTGATGCGTCTTTCGACACCCGGTCACCAGAACCTGAGGGCTTCCCAGATTTAGACATGATGGAATGTTTGGACCTTACTCTCAACACCACATGTGGCTCATCAGTCAAAGACGTGGTCGACTTTCGGCCATGGGGGATGTGTGTGGCATGGTGAGAACTGCTAGTGCTTGAGCCTCCGGGTATCGTCCCTGTGGCAGAACCGCCGGCCTGCATGTTGGGGTCTCGCAAGTGGGAATCTGATGGATCCCGATCACCCTCGGCGTCACTTAGGTTGTCGATGCTGCCATCACTGGAGGCTCCCTGGATGTCCATTGCGTGGTGGGCCCAGCGTTTAGTCTTACAGACATTTAAAGTTTTTGGCCTGAACTGTTTGCAAGACTTGCACTGTTTTTCAGCGCGGCCCCTAGCGAGGCAAAGGTTACACACTCAGTGCAAATCCTTCCAGGGAAACTTCCTCTTACAGGAAGGACAGAATTTAAAAGGAGTGTTTTCCATCGTGTGTAAGGATGGCAGCCTGGGGAAATAAATGGGAGTAAAGGGGAATATGAATTCTCTAGTGAGAATGGAATATGAACCTCCCCCGCTCTCCCTACTGTGCAGGTCCAAGGCCCACTGGCAGAGTTCATCGAGACTGGTGCCACTGTCATCGACGGATGTCTTGTCCTGGAAGCCGTTGCCAGAGATCCTGCGGTAAACGGTTGTCGAAAGGACAGGAAGAAATACTAAGTTTAAACTTTTACTAAGTAATGGCATCAGCCAAGAAGGAACTCTGCGATATGCGCCTCACTACGATGGTGGAAAAAAACAATCTGAGGGACCTCGATGCTTGGAGGACCATGGGTACAGAGTACGTCACCCTAGGGATAGTATTACTGGAATGCCTGTCGACGTCCCTTTTCTTGTTTCGAAAACAAAAAATGTAATGCTCTGCGACTACCACTAGATGTCGGCCTATGCATAGCAAGTGATCCAAGCAGATCCACAAGCCTCAGAAATATATATATATATATATATATATATATAGTATTGCTTTCTCTCGAGGTTATTAGTATTCAGCTCTTCCGGGTTCCTTATATGTCCCTGAAGTTCTATATGGTTAGTTGCAATAAGCTGCTGAAAGCTTGTTTTTGTGTGACTCTTGCTGTCTTGCTTTTTGGCATTTGGCTAATGAAAGACAAAAGCTCCTGACAGTATGTACATGTATCTGTCCTCTATCTACAGAGCTGTGTATGCATGTTCTTTGTGTGTGCCCATGCGTGTGTGTAGCTTCGTGCAGGGATGAGAGTTTGCTTCGTGGCGAACATTACTACTTCATGGTGTCACTAATGATGTCAGCACGGCTGGATATTTATCATTAGGCAACCTGCTCCAATGTTGTAGCACTGTTAATCTGCATGGGCTAATCCATTCATTCATACATTTAGTACGAGCTATGTTAAGACTGGTAACAGAGCACCTGCCTTCACATCTTTAAACTATGTTGAGCACTATACTTTGTTTTGATCATAGATCGATATTTGCTGAGAGCCATGCAGAATTATATTTAGCTTGTAATTATGTATAGCGCATTGTAGTGTTTCGAAGCGCTATTGTGGGTTTTGTCCATCATGAATCCGGCTCATGCGGAGCACGGAGAGGGAAATGAGTTTGCAGCCAAGAGATATTATCATAATAAAGACACTCTTGCCAGACTGTCAGATATAGCCTTCACTGTGAAAATAGCCTTGGCTGGCTGCGGAGAAAGAGATAGCATAAAACTGTCTTTGTGCAAAGAGGAAGGAATGTTACATGATATGCTTACTGTTCTTAGAATAGAATAACATGTCATTGTGAACTAGTACACAATTATGCTATATGCACGCACGTAGCTATAGAATGCTGGTTGCCATAGAATGCTTTCTACTCATGCAATTGTAAAATGTGTCATCGCTCTGCATAACAGTAAATTGCTGTTTAGGAGGGAGGCTGGCTCAGAGCTAGAGAGAGGGCTGGGGTGCTGACAGGCCCTCTCAGAGCTGGCTGAGAGTAGAGCTGGTTCAGTGTTGGGGGAGTGCTGAGTACTGAGAGTGCTCAGTGCTATGGTGTTCAGTAGAGCCTTGCTAGAAAGTAGCTCGGAGGGTTGGGGTTTGCTAAAGTACTCAGACAGAAAGTGCTGTTTGTTAGTGATTAGTGACTATTACCATGCATAAATTTGCATTATGTTTATTACAATTTATGTGTCTTGTGATCTCTCTGTGTCTGTTTGTGTTTTCATTATTGTTTCAGTATAGTATTTTTAGTCTTACAGCACCTGTGTCCACAAAGACATCAGCTGGATAGGGTTTGAACGGTTGTCTAAGAGAATATCTGCTCACATATGTAGAATGTACTGGCCCTCCTGGGGGCTGGCCAAATAGAGACTGTCATCTCTCGGTTCTCTGTCTTCGGGCTGTAATGCAAATGGGGGACAGGAGGGCCATTCCAGGGACACTCTCTTCAAGAGGATGGTAGAGTAAAAGGAAGAGGAAGACTAAGCCCTTGGAGACTATAGAAAGGAAGGGTTAGGTGTGGGTACATCCCTATGCAAGCGCTCCATGAAAAAGCTATATATAGGTGCGTATAAAATTAGGTGTCCAGTTTATTAAGGCTAACCTAATCTGAACGATTATTTTTCGATTAACAAAGCCACATATATCATATCCCCTGAGATTTGTGTTAGTAGGTGAAAAGTACAAACTACTATTTCAGCATAATGTTGTAGACTCCAGTTTGTGGCAATACAACAAGAAGAGAAATTGCCAACACCGTGGCCAACAGTTTCACTCATCTGGGCCTAGTCAAGGCAGTTTTAGTCAAATAAATGTGTACAATATTTTGGAGTCAACCATTTGTACACATTTCTGTATTATTGAGTTCTAAGCATAATATCACATTACTATAAGTCATTGATTACCTATGGGGAGAAAAGGTAAGAGGAAAAAAATAAAGTTTATGCTAGGATTAGCTCAAATCATTTTAATTACTCTGTATTTCCGTATGGCAGGAGCCAAAATGTTCTATGAGCAAGCATGCAGTGGCATTGTGTGAATGTATTAATTGTCAGAATGGTTCTTGTCCTGTGTGGGCCAGTGCGTGAAAGTGACATAAGTTGCGTTGGATTACCAAAGGGCAGTGTTGTATATATGTTACGTGTGATACAAAGGGTATCTTTTTTTTTAATATAACATTTTATTGTTTTTTAAACACAAAGAAAACATACAGCCCCGAACAACGGGGTAACCAATATTTCCCTTTCCCGCCCATTCGTAGTTCCACATCTTGTTACACATACAGAGGAGCTTGGTACAATCGGACATTTAACCACATTAATATTGCGCAAACTGGTTCCCTTACGAATCCTTGGGTTTTAGCACAGTCTGTCCATGCAGGTTACTGTTCAGTGTGCGTCTTCCCATTTTTGCCATATTTTCTGAGCTTTCTCAAGACATCCCCAGGCTGTATACACTCTTTTTTCCATCGCAATACAAATGTCCACATCTGTTAACCATTGCTCATAAGTCGGTGCTGTTGCAGAGCCCCAGAGTTGCGCTATATTTCTTTTCAGTATTGCAGAGGTGGTAGATAGAAACACTTTTTCATAACGTGTTAGCTGGATATCCTCTTCTATTCCCAACAGTAGTTATTTGGGGCTCACGTGAATTCTTTTGCCCATTACTCTTGACAGTTCGCTGCAGCATTGCTGCCAGTATCGTTGGATGACGGCACATTCCCACAGTATGTGATAGTAGGAGCCTTCCTCCCTTTTACATCTCAGGCAGTGCGGGTGGGTGGTTTTCCCCCAGTTGAATAGTGCTACCCTCGGGTAATACATTCTGTGCAGTACCTTCAGTTGTATTAACCTGAACCTAGAGGAGATCGCCACCTCTCTGGGGAACATTAATGCAGCCACCCAGTCCTCAGGAAGTATGGCGCCCACATCCCTCTCCCATTTGGCCTTTAAACCTGATAGTTCTTTCGTGGCGAAGGAAGTTATGGCACTGTATAAGGTAGACGTGACTTTGTGTCTAATTATTTCTGGGAACAGGTTGCGTTCCAGCGGGGAGTAATCTGGCATGTCTATCATATCGGGGAGATGGACCTGTAGCGCATGTTTAAGTTGCATATAGTGGTATTGTTCATTGGGGGGAAGCGTAAAAGTGGTGGCTAAAACTTCGAATGGTATTATTTCGTTTTCTCTCACTACGTCCCCTATATTCGTAATGCCTAGTTGGGACCAGGAGCGCCATTTAGGGAGTTTGTTCACTTCTGGGAGGTGTTTATTATTCCATAGTGGTTGTGCTGGGGTTAGCTTCCCGTCCCAGCCTAAGTATTTATGAGTATCTGACCATATTAGAGTTATATGTGTCTGCATGGATGAGGCTGCAGCCCGGTCTTTTTGGCAATAGAGGTATTTCATGATGGGTCTTTCTTGTGGGTTGGAATCCAGCATTCTGTTGTGCGGATGTGTGGTGTCCCCGTGTAGTTTATCATTTATTATTGCCATTTGACTGGCCCAGTAATATGTTTGCAGACGGGGGAATCTGATTCCGCCTTCCCATATGGATCTTTGTAGGGTTGTGAGTGACAGGCGTGGGCTTCCCCCTTTCCATAGCAATTTCCTGAGTATTTGATCTATTCTATGAAACTCACTGGTCGCAACAGGCAGTGGAGCATTTTGCAATATATAAAGAAAGCGGGGGAGGGCCATCATTTTGAAAAGTGCAGCGCGTCCTAATAGTGTAAGTGGTAAGGACATCCAATGTTGGACGTCATCTTTGAACTTTAACGTTATAGGGAGTAAGTTCTTGGGCACATAGTCTGACAATTTATGTGTAATTTGTATGCCTAGGTATCTAAATTGCTCCCTTTCTATGCGGTATGGGCATTCATCTGGTACTGCGTTGTCTATCTGCCTCACTGGGAACAGTATGGATTTAGACCAGTTGACACGGAGGCCGCTGAACCTGCCGTATCTTTTTAGCAACTGCGTCACGATAGGGCAAGAGTCACGTGGGTCCTGTAGGTATAATAGTAGGTCATCTGCGTATAAGGACACGTTGTCCTCCCAGTCTTCTGCCCATCTGAATCCACTCCATGTTTGTGTGGACCTTAGTAGGATTGCTAAAGGTTCGATCGCTAATGCGAATATCAAAGCTGACAGGGGGCAACCCTGTCTTGTGCCCTTACCCAGCCGGAAAGGATTTGAGACATGCCCGTTTACCTTGGTTACCGCTTCAGGAAGGTGATATAGCAGCTAGACCCAGCTCATGAAGTACGGTCCTATGCCCATTCGTTGCATAATCGCCCAAATTGCTTCCCAATGAACAGAGTCAAAAGCCTTTTCAAAGTCTATGGCAAGCAAGGCCAGGGGGCTCTGCAGCTCAGTTACTGTTTCCAGTGCCGTATGTAAACTGTACATATTCTGTCTAGTGGATCTCTCCGGCATGAACCTGCACTGATCTGGGTGTACCAGTGTGTGTATAACTTGCTGTAGTCGGTTGGCCAGTATCTTTGCAAGTATCTTTGCCTCGCAGTTTATTAGGGAGATGGGTCTGTAGGAGCTGCATTTGTCAGGTGGCTTATCCGCTTTTGGTAAAACTATTATCGTGGCTTTTCTAAGGTCTGGGGGGAGGCAACCCAGTGAATGTGAGTGTTGAAAAAGGCGTAGCAGGTGCAGGGAGATTACATTTGCGCCAATTTTCTTCCATATTTCGACTGGGAAGCCGTTTGGACCTGGGGTTTTCCCCGATTGGAGTTCTGACATTGCCTGGGTTATTTCTTCCTCTGTGATTTCTTGTTCTAATATGTTGAGGTGTTGCACATTTGAAGTAGGGAGAGTGATTTCATCCATAATGTCAGTCGATAGCGGTGAGGATGGTGCTCTTTACAGTTCTGTATAGTACTTTGAAAACCCCTCGGCTATGTCCTGGTCTGTGACCAGTGGATATGGTCCTTCCGTCATCAGTTGCCTGACTTGGGTAAGGCCCAGCTCCCTATGTTCTAGCCATGCTAGTATTTTCCCGGCCTTGGCCCCTGTCTCGTATACCCTTGCTCGCATCACTGCGTGTGCTTGTTTAGCATTATCTAAAGTTATGTGTTGCAGCTGTTTTTGCGCTAATTGTAGCGTACGGTGCGTCGCGGGTTGGTCGTGGGTTATATGTTCAATTTCAGCATTCTGTACCTTTGTTTCGGCTTCGCGTATTGCTTCTAGATGTTTCTTTTTGTGGGCTGAGGTCCAGGCTATGATCTCACCTCTTAACACCGTCTTTAGAGCCTCCCATAGTGTTACCGGGCTATCTACAGAGCCAATATTCAATTCAAAGTACGATTCGGTGACCTTTTGAATATGTTCTACCAGTTCTGGGAATCCTAGGTAGTAACCATTTAATCTCCAACTGGGTGGAGGAGTTGATCTGTTGGTCTTAATCGTCATTGTGAGTGGAGAGTGATCCGATATGCCTCTGGGGAGTAGGTGTGCCTCACATGCTTCATGTATATTGCTTAATGGTAGGAAGAAATAATCTAACCGGGACAGTGAGGCATGTGCTCCAGAGTGATACGAGTATTCTCTTTCGTTGGGATGCAGTGATCTCCATACGTCTTGCAGCCCCAGAGCATTAGTGAATGTGGCGAGTTTAGTGCGCGTTTCTGGGTTTCTGGACCTTACATGTGTTCTATCAATGTCTATATTCATTACTTCATTGAAGTCTCCCCCAATTAGTGTGAGATCTGCAGAGTTGGTAGCAAGTAGGGGCGTAATGTCATTGGTCAGAGAGGTTAGCAGATTGGGTGGTGCATATACAGCAGTCATGGATACAGTGCGTTCCCAGAGGGTTCCTGTTGTGTGTACGAATCTGCCTCCCGTGTCCTGTGTAACAGTGATGGGTATATATGGAAGTCTCTTGTGTACTAGGATTAATACCCCTCGCAATCCCATCGTGAAACCGGCGTGTAGTGCCAATCTATAGTTCGAGCGTTTAAATAGTGTGCACTTTGTGCCAGCGAGATGTGTCTCCGTTAGGAAAGCTATGTCTGGGGAATTTCGGTTCAGTGCCTGCAGGACCAGTCGCCTTTTGATGCTATTACCAAGCCCGTTTACATTCCATGTCATCAGCCGGATGGTTCTATTTCTGTTCATGTTGGGGGTCCCTGCCATTTGAGCTGTATGACTATAGTGACGCTGTGTTGGGTGTCTAGAGATGCCGTGTGATACAGCGGCCCATTCAGGGATTGGTCATGGTCGTGCGTAAGGTGGTTATCTGCCGGGACATATGTACTCCTGTGTTTTGCGTGGCTTGTTAGTAAGGAAGCTGTTGCCATGCGTGTGTTGGAACTGGTGCGGTGTTTAACATTACAACTTTGAACCCCCCACCCCATACTCCACCCAACTTGAAGCATCTGTCGCCCAATATAACAAATTCAACACACTGTCAAAAGGACAGTCAACTCATTAACTAATAACTATTACCTAATATTCTTTTCTCTACTCGTTCTGCCACACCACCCAAATTGTTCCCAATCCACACGGAGTTCGGGATCGTAGGTGGTGGCTCTTAGGGGCCCACTGTTTACAACATGTCTCTGACGGTTTTACGGCCAAGTGTGGACAGAATTTCACAGTACCTTTGCATGCGTGTCTGGCGCGTGCCCTGGTGTAGTCTCGCTGGGTGTACATCAGTTGTCCTACCTGGTTTAATGCGTCAATTTTCTATTCCTTGAGCCGGACCATTCGGTTCCGGTTGAGGGGGGAGCCGCCCTCTTCGTCCATTGTCTCCCGGGAGTCTGGGCCTGCCCCCAGGGTCCAGGATCCCCGAATCCCAATTCCCGGCGATGTGTGTCTCGACCCATTTCCAGGCCTCTTTTGGGTCTGTAAAGTGCACCGTGGTGCCGTTTGCTGGATCTTAAATTGTGCCGGGAAAAGCAGTCCATATTTGATGTTCATAGAGTGCAGTTTCCTCTTTAGATATTCAAAGGATTGCTTGTTTTTTTTCACTTCCCGGGTGTAGTCTGGGAAGAACGCGATTTTGGAGCCGTTGTATGTAGTCGGGCCTCCGGATCGGGCCATCTGCAGTATCGCGTCTCTGTCTCGGTAGTTCAATAGCTTTGCAATGACGGTCCTCGGGGGGGCCCCAGGTATTGGACGCCCTGATGGTACTCGGTGGGCTCTCTCTATTGAAAAGAAATTGGAGAAGGATTTCGGTGCCGCCAGGTCCGCTAGCAATTGCTCGAGGAAGAGCTCCATACTGGGGCCTTCTGCTCCTTCCGGCAGTCCCAAAATGCGAATATTGTTACGGCGTGATCAGCCCTCTCCCTCCTCCACTCGTGCCTCCAGGGATTTTAGACGTGTGATTGCCTGTGATAGTTGCAGGTGGACCCCGCCAAGATCATCCTCCACGTTCAAGACTCTCTGTTCTACTTCCCCTGCGCGAGAGGACAGCTTTTGGAGGTCGTGTCGGAGGAACGAGACCTCTGCTGAGATGCCGTCCATTTTTTTCTCCATTGAGGAGCGAGAAGTAGCGATGGCGGCCATCAGGTCCTTTAGCGTCAGGTCTCTAGCCTCAGGCGGTGAGGTCGTAGGTGGTTCCACCTCCATTGCAGTGGTGGGGGTGCTAGTTGTGTATTGGTCCATGGTGCTTTGTGTGGTACCCCGTTTGGTTTTCTCTTTGCCCATGGTACCCCCTGCTCGTCTCACACGGTGGGGAAGCACCGTGCAAGGTTGCGGTGTAACAGGATGTGTCCGGGGCACCAATGCTTGTCGCACCTCTCTGCACTGCGGAGTTCCAGTTGGCAATCTAGGGTCCCGCCGGGTCAGTGCATGCTTGTGTTCCGCAGGCCCGCACGGAGGAGCTAGCTCTGGGTCCCTCCTCGTAGTGCTTTGGCGGCCCGTGTCCTCCTCAGTCGTTGGCCGCGGCGGCCATTTTGGCGGGCATTTCCTCACGCCCAGGGGGCCTCCGAGTTTGTCGAAGTAGATGCTGAGCGGATTTCGTCCGGGGGTCAGGAGTTTCCCCAGGGGTGCTATACCGCTTTAGGTCAGCTTGGGTGTCTTTCCAGGCCGGTTCGGTCCGTCCAAAGGATATTTAAACAGGATATCGCGGGCGGCCAGAGGGAGCTCACGGGACTCACGTCCTTGCTGCTCGCATGCTGGCCACGCCCCCCGATACAAAGGGTATCTTGACTGAAGTTGGGTGTACTATTGAGTGCAGTCGGGGAGACTGGTTGTGGGCCAGGAAATGCCATACAACAGTGTTCAGAAATAGGGCAGCTGTGGCGTATAATTAAATCCCCATTATACTTACCATCCAAGTTTAGGAGGGATAGCCTATATAGAGGCATGTATGGTTCACACGCGTGGTATATATGGATGCCTACATTGGAGTAAAGATAACCAGTTTGATGTGGTCCACTGGTTATTGTGGTAGTTAAAGGTGATGGTGGCTGAGGAGAACTGACCTCAGGTGGACTTGGCTGTCCATATAATATGAACTAAAATCTGCCATTGGTCAGGCGTTCAGGGTTGTCAATTCAGTTAGGATGGCATTCCACATGCCTATGGATGTAACCATTTTAAGGAAACAAATTAAATCGAATTGTAATAGGTTTATAACATTGTGCGCCGATTATGTGCAATCGTGCAGTCTAATGGTGGGCTCAGTTGGTTCCCATGCGAGGATAAGGATTGGATGCTGTGGACAGTTCCGAGGGGGTGGAAATTAAAATGGTAGCCTAAAAATGAGGGGTTGCATGTGCCAAATTACGACCCAGAGTGCAAGTTACGGTTGATCCGGCAACCCCTGATAAGGATTTACCAGGCGTTTTAGGAGTATAAGGAACTCATGGTGGCAACAGTAAAGACAGACACAAGTGATCACAGTTCAAGGGTGTTCATCAAACTGTAAATGTAGGATGGAATCTAAACCTAAATCTAAGATGGGAGCTAGCGTTGACCATCAAGAAAAAAATAAGGCAGTCCTTGTGGTGTTGTATGTCAAAATAAAGGTGCCAATTCCTTACAACTAATTATACAAAGAGAGTGGGATAAGGGTTCAATAAAGAAAGAAGTGTTCACAAATAATAAGTCAGGATGTGATTGCCATGGGTCTCTTGCCCACGTTTTCAGCACAGGACAAGGTGGAACCTTTGAGCACAGCACAAGCCAACAGTTCCAGTCAGCTATCAGGTTCTTCGATGGTTAAAGTCTCTTTTCCATAAAAAGTCTCTTGCCCTCAAGGACCTTATAGTTTTCAACAAACACAAAAGTTCTGTTTCCCGTATGAGGAAACGGGACCATGGACCAGGAGTACGTTAGTCACTACGATGAGTAACTTTTAATTACTCCTATGTCCCGTCCCATTTCCTCAATACTGTATGGGTGATTACAACTGAATGTAGCCCCAGGGTGGAGAGTTGCCCCTCTTTAAGAAAACAAGTTCTTTAACACTGCCTGACCAAATGCTGCGTCTGACCTGGTGCTGGCATCCAAGCAGTAGAGCTTGCAGAAGGCAGTGGGAGAAGTCCACGTAGCCGCTTTGCTGATAACCTGCCACGGAACGTGTCTTTAGAAAGCTACCGCCAGGGCCTTCGCTCTGATGGCGTGGGGATGCATGTTTGCTGCCAATGGTTTGTGCTGCCCCTCATATGCCTCCTTGATGGCCATAACCTTCCACCGTGCTGTGGCAGCCTTGGAGGCCCGACAGCCTGGTTTTGACCCCCCCCCCCAAGGTGATGAAGAGGGCATCTGATTTGCGGAAGCTCTTGATTCTATCCAGGTAGCATCTTAGCGCACTTCTGACATCCAGACAGTGCAATACCCTCCGAGTGTCATCTTTATTGTCCACGAAGAAAGTTGGTAACTCTATCCCCTCGTTTAGATGAAGAGGAGAGGACCTTAGATTAAAATGCGGGGTGTGGTTCGAGCAACACCTTGTACTTGTGAAATGTAGTATATGGCTCTGAAGCCACCAGCGCCTGGATTTCACTGATTCGGCGTGCCTAGGTAAGGCCTATTAGCACGGCCGTCTTAATGGTAACTAGTCTGATGTCTGCGGAAGCCACAGGCTCGAATGGTTTATGCGCCAGGGTGCCCAGGACCCCACTGAGGTTCCACACCAGGTGTGGCTTCTTGATAGGTGGATACAGTCTAGTCAGTCCCGCAAAGTGCCTCTTAACCACTGGATTCGAGGATGAAAATACCTCCTCTTCTTGTAAGCTCCAATTACCGCCAGATACGTGTGGCATGTGTCTACCTGCACCCCTGAGTGTGCAGAGAAGGATAGACCATCGTCCAACGTGCAAGTCAATGGATCCATTTCTTTTGATTCTGCCCAGTGACAAACTGGGCCACTTGCTTTTGTACTGGTTCCTGGTAGCATCTCTCCTAGTCCCCTGTATAATGGCCAGGTTAGCCTGTGACGGGCAGATGTTTGAGGGTGACCTGTTCAGGAACCACACTGCGAGGGCCAACTTCTGCGGGGAGGGGTGAGTCACTGTCCCCCCCACTCCCTGCAGTGAGAGTAGGTGTGCTGGGCCCACCGGCAGGTGTACCAGGGCCTGGTCGGACAGGCTGAGAAATTCCGATAACTATGGTCTTTCTGGCCACCATGGAGCTATCAGGATGATCTGAAGGTTCTGCGACTCCCTGATCCTGCAGATGACCCTGTGCATCAGGGGAGTGGGGGGCGGGGGAAGCATACGCGTTCATATTGTTCCACAGGATCTGCATTGTGTCGCCTAGCGAACCTCTGCCTTGCCCCAGCCAGGAGGCGAACTGGGGGCATCTCCTGCTGGTACTGGTCGCAAAGAGGTCCACCTGCAGATGACCCCACCTGGTGAAGATCCCCTGAAGGACCTCCTTGTTCAACTGCCATTCATAGTTGTCCACACCCAGCCTGCTGAGCCGGTCTGCCTCTTGGTTGGGAGGCAGGCTGCCGACAGGTGCATGTTGTTCACCAGGGCCCACTCCCAAATGTCGATGGCCTGTCTGTAGAGGGGAGGGGACTGGGTGCCACCCTGCTTGTTGATGTAATACATGCAAGTGGAGCTGTCTATTTGAATGAGAGTCACCTTGCCAGTGATCATGGGTAGGAAGGCTTTGAGAGCAAGCCATCATCTCGAGCCAGTTGATGTACGCCTGCTGCTCCTGACTGGACCATACTCCGTG
The DNA here is from genome assembly GCF_040938575.1 of Ambystoma mexicanum. Classification (NCBI taxonomy): domain Eukaryota; kingdom Metazoa; phylum Chordata; class Amphibia; order Caudata; family Ambystomatidae; genus Ambystoma; species Ambystoma mexicanum. The sequence continues at coordinate 390,588,137 of NC_090933.1, forward strand.
AACACTGTGGCTGTCCAGGGTATGTATTTATTTGGATTTATAAAAGCACCAGTGGCCCAAGGGCATTGTGGCACTGTTACAGGTTACTTATCTTGGACAAACAAACAGTTTACATAGTGAGACAACCAGATTACATAGTGAGATACACAGACTCGTTTAGGTTAGCAGGCAGATGCATGTCAAGCTACAATGAGGCGTACAGAGTAGTAGCGGTACAAATGCGTCATCCTGAAGCAGGTGCTGGGCTAGAGGAAGTTTGTTTTGAGTGCCTTGCGGATTAGAGTGATGGAGGGCTCTTTCCTGAAGGCAGATGGAAGCGCATTCCAATTCTTGGGAGCTAGGACAGCAAAGCTGGAGCCTCCTGCTTTGAGTCTTTTATAAGTTGGAATTGTTAGCTGATTGCAGTGTTGGGTCTGTTTGAGGTGGCTCTGTGGATAGCTTCTGGTGAGCATGACAGGGCCATTTGAGATAGGCATGAGTGTGTGATGGAAAGAGTCTTGAAGAGAATGCGCTCTTTCACTGGGAGCCAGTGGGTGTCTCGTCTAGCCTGGGCGATGTGCTCTCTCTTGGGAATGCTAAGGGCTTCTCTTAGAGCGTTGTTTTGTGTGGTTTGTAGTTTATTCATGTTTTTGGATGATGTGCCTAGGAATAGGATTTTGCAGTAGTCTAGTTTCGCTCCCACAGTGGCTCTTGCTATGGCTAGGCAGTTTTTGGGCGAGAGGTAGGGTTTGACAGCATTTATGATCTTGGTGGTTAGTGCCGCAGAGGAGATTATTGCGTTCACTTGACGTGACATGGAGAGTGTGGAGTCTATGTATACCCCTAGTGTTTTGGCAGCTGCTGTGGAGGTGTTGGTCATTTTGTCAATGTTGATAAATGCGTACTTGCTATCCAGTTTGCTGAGGACTTGTTTGGGGCCTACCAATAGTATTTCTGTCTGGTCTCCGTTGAGACAGAGACCATTTGTCACCATCCAGGCCTGGATGATGGCGTAGATCTTGTTCAGTGTGGCTGCATTTTGTTCATGAGAACCAGTGAGTGGGAGAAGAACCTGGGTACCATCGACATAGTTTGTGTAAGCTATGCCGTGATCATCAAGGTCATTGAAGAGGGAAGGGTGAAGATGTTGTAGAGGGTGGGTGAGGTGCAGGATCCCTGGGGGACTCCGCAGTGGATGGGGTTGAGGGTCACACAGTCCTGGTCAGAGAATACTCTCATGAGTCTACCTTCCAGGAAGTAGGTGATCCAGGAGGTGGCTTGTTGGGAAAATTGTGCTGCGTTTTTGAGGTGTTTGCAGAGAGTCTTGTGATCAACAAGATCGAAAGCAGCGGACAGGTCTAGGGACAGCAGTAGTGCCGGTTTCCCCTTCATCCATAATTTGCAGTAACTGCATTTTTAAGTCAAGTAGGGCAGTTTCAGTCCTGGGGCGTGGCCGGAAGCCTGATTGCCTCTTGCCCAGGATATTATTGTCTTCCAGATAGTGTTGAATCTGTTGGTATGATGCCTTATCTAGTATCTTTAGCAGAAAGGGGACGGTGGTTATAGGTCTATAGTTGTTCGGTTGGTCTGGATCAAGTGATATTTTTTTCAGAAGCGGCCAAACCTATGATTCTTTGAAGGAGGGGGGACAACACCTGAAGAGAGCAAGGCATTGATAAATGCTGTGAGGAATAGGGCTAAAGGTTCTGTGCAGTCTTTAATGAGGGCCGCAGGGCAGGTGTCCCCTTTTGGCTGCCGGAAGGGCCTGCCTAGCCACAGGTTGTCTTGAATACACTGGAGGGCTGCTTCCCTTCTCTGAGCGGGACTGAGAAATAACTCCAACAAAACAGAGCAAAGTTTGTCCCCACAGGTAATGGTCTACGGGTAATGTGGTATATGAATTACCTACAGTCCCATTTTATTCGAACAACAAAAGCACTAAAAAGTCAAAGAAAAAGGATCACTCCTAACTGGATATTCTAATCCATATTCACAGATAGTGTCCCTATGTTCTCTGTGTGTTCACAATAACATCACATATATGGGCCCAAAACCTATACATTTGTCTGGGCCATCCCACTCAATTTGTCAACTTCATTGAGCATGAAAGTTAACAAAATCAAAAGTGCTTTTCACAATTTATTCAAAACATATCAATTCTTTATGCAAAAGCTTACAATTATTACAAAACGTATAACAATGGTGTTTAAAACAAACTCAACTTCAAACATGTATCAGAAGAGAAAGGAAAAAGAAAAAAATCATCCAAATAAAACAAAATTATCAATGGTAAATAAATTGACAAGCTAAGCAGAAAAAAGAAAAAGGCTACCCAATGAGCATAAAAGATCACAAAAATTGGATAGATATCCTGCAACACAAAATGTTGCAAAAGAACTATATCAACTTCATTTCTTTCCAACACAGTCAACCAATTTCATGGCATCTGTAGCTAAAAGATTTGAGAAAAAAAGTATTGTTCCAACTCAACTTGAATTTTAGAGTCGAAATCGTCCCACAATATCAACAAATGTTCAATTATTTTTGCTCTAGAACTAAGGGTTATAGCTAGTAAAAGTTGGTTCATGTATGAACTACACCCACTGTTTCTTACGGCTCTGCTCAAGGTCTATGTATATGGCCCGTCTGTCCGTACACAGGCACGTCACTCACACCTGCTAGAAGAGTCAAAAAATAGCGTGGTGAAATACGTTTCGGCATATTGATGAAAGAAAGGCCGCCTTCCTCAGGACCTAGGGTCAGATGTGTAAGGACACCACCCCTTCACAGGCATTGAGCGTAGTGGAGACAACTCTGTGTCACATGGAGTCCTTTAGTGAATGCATGGAGATGCAGAGGTACTGGAAAGCATGGAAATGAACTGCAGTTTGTGCAAACAGCCCATCCGATAAACGCTTTACACAGTTGCGGTAAGCCGAGCCATGCTATGGTCACGGCCGCCAGGTGCTGCCGTCTAGAGGTCAATCAGTGGACACTCCCAGATTAGAATCACGTGATATGGGTGCGCATCCGATGGATAGGTTGTCACATTGCTGGAAATCGAGGTCGCCATGAAAGCACCACAGGTTGTCGTCTGTACTCCACCAGACTAGATCCTGGTGTAGATGCTGTGGTATTGTGACCTGCTCCGCCTGAGATCCCTTCTCCTGGTTCCCCGGAGGCTGAAATGTGTAGCTGCAGCCTCCTAATTTTGAGCCGTGTATGTGGCACTGCAAGGAGACATGTGACATGAGTTCCAGCAGATGTTGGTACCACCACGCCGAGGTCACTAGTCTGCTGAGAAAATGTCCAGTGGACCTCGATAGCTGCAAACTTGTTTGCTGAGAGGAAGATCCTCTCAGAGCTTGTGTCCCAGATAAGGCCCAGGAAGGCCAAACTCTGCGTGGGAAACAACTGTGACTTTGAGATTGATATAAAATCCCAGGTCGTAAAGTGTATCCATGAGGGCAGAGGCTGTATGCTGGACAGCCTCAGGAGATCGCGCCCTGTCTAGCCAGTCATCTAGATATGGATAAATGTGATGGCCCTGTACCTTGAGTAGGGCCGCCACTGCGTTCATTAGCCTTGTAAAGACCCTGGGGGCCGAATGGAGTCCAAAGGGTAGAACCCTGTATTGATCGTAAAAACCCATGATCCTGAACGTCAGGAAGGACTGTTGGGGTTCCCAGATCGGGACGTGTAGTTGGGCATTTTTCAGATCCAGGGAGTTATCCAGTCTCCTCTATGAAGGCTGGGCTAACCATCTTAAACTTTTGGAAGGGGGAGGGAAAGGTTCAAGGTGGAAAGGTCTAACAACTCCCAAGCCAGCCTGGTTCTTTTTGTGTATTGTGAAAATTCATGAATAGAAGCCCATGCCCTGCTGCGAGGCTCAGACTTCCTCCACTGCCTGGCTCGCAACGAGCGAGCGGACTTCCACCAACAGAGTTGGTTGCTGTACCAATCTGCAGGGGGTGGGGAGTAGGAATGGGGAGCCGGAAGCCTGCATCCAAGGGTCTGTGAACTTGCCCACCAGCAGTATATGTGAAGGGCAAGCCTGCCCCCCACTGGAGACTCATGGATCTGGATGCACCTGTCACAGCTTCTTCCCCTCCGAGGCTGGAGGCGGACTGGAGAAAAAAAAGCCTTATTAGCCGCCTTGTTCTGTTTGTGCCTGTGCTGGCTAGGGGATCTGTCCAGTTGTCTGGACCGTCTTTCCTGGAAGCCTCTAAAGCCTCAGAAGGACTGTCCCTTGTTCGAGCACTGGTGCATTTGGGCGAGGTCTTAAGTGCGGACTTAGTGAGGATAAAGATTTCACCATGAGCTATTTTTTCTCTGATCGAGTTCAACATCCGTCGTTCTATGGAACAGGTCACCCCCCCTCGAAAGGCAGGTCTAGTATGCGCTCCTGTACATCCGGATTACATTTTGTCGCCCTGAACCAAGCCATCCTTCTCACGTCTGTGATTTTGGCCTCCGCCAGCCTTGCGGCGAGCCTGGCTGTGGGTGGGGAGCTCAGGGAGGAAATCGGCAATTTCCTGCCAAAGCTTCTGGTTGATGTCCACCAGCATGCAGGTGGTGATGCAGGTGGAGAGCGCTCTTGGAGTACATTTTCTTCCCAAACGCCTCAAAAAGCTTTTCCTCCTTGCCCAGGAGTGCAGAGGTCAAAGTCGCTGAGGAGGATTGTTGCTTGGAGTATAGTGATGCTGCTGCTATCACCGAGGAATGTGGTTGGGGGTGCGCCGACAATAGGCAGGGATCCCCTTCCGTTTGCCTGTACTTCACGTCGAGATGCCTATTGTTAGGTTGGGTAGAGTGTGGCTTGAGCAAACCTTTTTTCCTTTTTTGGCCAGCGCTACAACACCTTTTTGAAGTGGAAGTCCCGCTCTAGAAGTAGGACATAGCGTGAGAACTTCAGCACGTACCCCCGCCTCCGGTTGTTCCACCTGTGGCTGCGCAACTCCTAGGTACTCAGCCAGGCCTGCCTGCCAGCCGCTTGTGAAAAGCTTTGGCTGACGATAGGGTGTCCAGGTCCTCCTCCTTGTCTGTGTCCACTGTTGTGTCCTGGGGGTCCGGGGGAGCCGAGGAGTGCTGGGTGCAGGCAGCTGTGGTGTGCTGATTATCAGTGCCAGAGGCTGCTGAGGTGGCAGAGCCGGGGCTGCCGTGACTGGTACATACATCAGAGCCAGGGGCTGAGCTGGAACCAGGGGCGGTGTGGCCATGGGTGCTTGCGGCTGTACAGGAGGGAGCATGTCCTTGATCACATCCCTGAGGATGGTACCAATCTTTGGTGATCTCATGACTGCTAGAAACTTCACGAAGAACCTGTCTTCACAGGCCAGAGGTGTGGCTGATGGTATAGGCATAGGGGGTCAGGCCCCGAGATGGCTGTGTCCTGGGCGTGCCCTGTCAAGTTGCATAGGACCAAGTGTATCTGTACTGTGAAGTGGATGAATAGGATGTGAACCAAGTGACAGGGGTTGACCAATCCCACCTGGAAGCTTGTTCCCCTGCCTGGTCTCCGAAGGGAAAAGGCGTTGGGTGAGCCACCATTTTGTCTGGCCCAGCAACCATTTTGTTTTGCTCTGTGCCATGTGTCTGCATTGTGGAACTTGCTGAACTGGGACCGGCTTCCACCAGTATGCTGAGCGGTGGTGGTTGTGGCCTTCCCTGAATCTCAGTTCGAGGCCTGGTAGGCGGAGTGCTCTCGGCTGTAGTGCCGGTAGTGCAGCGTACAGGCGCCCCCCTCCGACATGAGTCTGGTGTTAGGGCATAGCCCATCAGGTTGGGACCCTGTAATAGAGCCTTGCGGCCCCTCAGCAGTAGCACTGTTAGGATCTTTCAACCCCTCAGCCTGGTGGACTGTAGCTGGATCAGCCTTGGTGTTCTTGCTGGTCGTTTCCTTGGGAAGGAGTCCCCTTTGGGGGTGCGGAGGAGAACACAGCACCTAACCTGGGCTTTGTCTTCTGAATCACGAAAGCTTTGAGGTCCTCTGGAGGTGATCTTCTGAAGAGCTCCCGCCACCTGGCAATTCTATTCTTGAGAGCGCGCGCAGAGTCAGGGAGAATTGCCTAGTATTTCGGTGCTGGACTGCGCCAGGGCAGGACAAAGACCGATATGTTTTGGATATATCTCCTCTGCGAAAGATAGTGAGCTAAATAATCTGGTTATGCTCTCGCAACCAGGACTAATGTTTGGCAGAGAGACTCACAGGACCCCCCCCCCTTATTAATTTGCATAATTTAAGTAACGTTGGGTCTCACACTAAGTTACTAGGGGAATCCAGACGTGGACCCCTTGCTCACCATTCTCAGAGGCACAGCTCCACCCTACTGAGGTCCAACCAGACCAAAAATATGTGTGTCCGGTCGCTGTTGGTACTCTTGTTCAGAGGAGAATTGCCTAGCATTTCGGGGCTGGCCTGCCCCATGGCAGGACAAAGACTGATATGTTTTGGATATTTCTCCTCTGTGAAAGATTGTGAGCTAAAGAATCTGGGTAAGGCTCTCGCAACCAGGACTAATGTCTGGCAGAGAGACTCCCAGATCGCTCCCCCCGCTTGTTAATTTGCACTTCTCCTCTTGGGACAATGTTCCCTCTAATTATTTTTCCCTAAATGCGGAAATGGTTAGCTTTCATGCACACATTATTTTACCATGTGCGCACCTTAATAATGAGGTAAGCCACTTTGTGAGCGTGCATAGTTAGTGAGCTACCATTTCAAAAGAGTTTGGAAGGAAATGTCAACCACAGCACATTGTTACAAATCAGTGTAAAAGGAGCATCTTACAACATTTTTTCCACACATATAGGCTAAAATAACAAAATATTTTATATGCGTTTATAAGGAGAGCTCATCAACCAGTCCAGGACTTCAAGATATGCCATAAGACCTACCAAGAGTACTCCTGTACAGAGAAAACAAGTGTATGTGCAAAAAAAAAAAGCTTTGTAGATTCAGGATAAACAATAGGTTTAGTTCTGGTTATTCATGTCGACACTGTTCAGAGACATTGCAGAAAGTGTTTAATGCCACTGTAACAGCACATGTTTATTATAAAAACTCACATCGCTTATCAATGATGTGGCTGTCAAAAAATAGACAAGATACGATTTTTGCATATGAAATAATGGCAACTAAAAGGAATGTGTCAGAAAGCAATAGTTCATGTGTCACTTCAAAGTAGTTGTTCAAGGGCCAGGAGAACATGCTCTCAATTTCTGTACTGCCAAATGCATCAGGAACTGCACCACAGAATACGATGATCAGAATTCCTGGTGCTCTGCTTACTATCCACATTACACTGTCATGTGAGTTGTGACAGCATTTGCTCAAAGCCAGGCTTACAGCTAAGAGGCATATACACCGTCCATTTTTTTACTCCATAAAAACAGGGAAATGTGCCCAACAAAAACGGGAAACCATGGAGCCAACCCCCTGCCCCAACCCACAAAGTTCAACTGATATTTTTTCAAATCTGTGACCAGTAGAGCAGTGGCATTGGTAGGAACTATTACTGTCCGATCTCAAGAGGAATTTTAAGGGAAACAACATTTTAATAAGCATGAAATATCCCTACTCGCAAAGATAATTACTTTTTTATTCCCTGAAAAATCATAGACTTACCAGATGGGGTAACCTTAAGTACTGCAGGCCATAAATTGTAAGTTTATGAAGGACGTACTCGACAATCCTGTGATGCTAGTTGCCATGGCAACTGCCGCATGTGTTCGTTTTGTCTTTTTAGTTGCCTGAGATGTGCCAAAATGGGGGTCCCTGTCTAGTAGAGATTGGCAGAGTATCGCAAACCTCCTGATACTTATGTTAAGTTTTTAATATAATCAAAGCAGTCAATGGTTTCCCCAAGTTGGAACAGCTAAATTAACGTAGTGCACATAAATGCTTTCTCTTGGGCAATGGTCGAGTAAGACCATTGGCTGCGACATGATGAGATATCAGTGGGTCCTCCAACATTTAGTACCCTTTTAATCTCTGGAATTAGTTGAGCGTTGTTACGTATAAGTGGTTTCCGAGGTTATGTGTTGTATGCACTTGGTATTCTCACGTGCGTCAAAGTATTGGTGTGCATACATGCTGCTGGAAATTGCTATATGTTAGGAAAGATTTCATGTGTGTATGTAATTTTCCCTCCATGTGTCAACCCCCAAACTTTTTGCTGCTGTTTAGTCATACCGGACTGACTTTGCCAGAGAAGCACAGCCTTCAGCTGCACTCCTCTGGGCTTTTGCTCACTTTTTATGGGGAAACTGACATGCCCTTAAGACAGTCAGTACTGGGAGACTTTGTTTCCCTTAGTCCTTTTCCTCATGTTGCAACTTTTGTGCAACATGTAGCAAGTGTACAATGTATCTTACTATACAGTACACTTGGGTCTATAGTCAATTCCAAAGGCCCTAGATACTCTCTCTGGACTTTTTATGAACTGTGCAGATGTGTCATGGAAAGGACTGGTGGCAGCTATCGTTTTGCATTATTTTTAACCCTTTTCCTGCGTGTTAACCGCGTTTGGCACGAATAGGTGGCCTGGCTCCAAAATGGCCATGCCACGTGGTTCTTTGTCCTGTTCTTTGGCCATCTTGCCCCTTCACCTTCCCCAGGTCGAGTCGACCCGGGCCAGTCCTTATTTGGTCATGCATTTTCCCACGAATCCCAATGCTTTCGCAGACTTCTGCATGCCTGGTGTGTGTGCCTCCAGGATGTGGGCTGGGATGTCTGGTCCCAATACACATCCTGGGTGCCACAGAGTGTGGAGTGTCCTGAATGCCTGAAACCACAGTGGTCTATGATTGGTCCACGTATGGAGTGTGTGTTTGTGAGCAGATCATTGGGTCCTCTCCGTTTTGGCGCGAAGGGAACTTTGGATAAGAGGAGGCTGGAAACACCACTACCAGGTCGATTTCCTGAGTTCTCACCAAACAAAGGATAGGATCCAAGTATCCTGCAACTATGAAGCTGAGTCGAGGAACCGCTGGTGACCCGCTGGAAGGTTTGGCACCTTGCACCTGCTGTCATCCCGTGGGACCCCTCTGCATCTGGTCGTCCTAGAAGGTCTGCTAAGACGCTTCGACCCATTGGAATAGTGGGACCAACTATTCTCGGCACCTTCACCAAAACCTGCAAGTAAGCTTTCTCAGAAGTGTCCCTGGGACAACCATTGGGCTGACCAGCTTACGCAGGACCTTTGCTCTGTCTCCGCTGTTGTTTCGAGGAGGCCCTCGAAACTTGGCATACTGCTAGCTGTGTGTCCACGGCACCCTCATACCGAATTCCGTACACTTGGCATTCGCAGGTCTGAAGTGAGACCAGTGCGTCCGGACCGGAGTAAACACGGTTACCGTGTTACCCTGCTGCAGCAACGTCCTTTTGCAAGTCTGCTGCATTTGTGACCCTCTTGCCCCTGAAGCCTGCTGCAGTGAAACTGGGGCGATTCATCCACCTGGAGTGGAGAAATCACCACTGTCCCGTTTGGGAATCCTCGCTGGAACTCAGGAACTAAAAGGTGACAAGACGTCCTTTTTGCCACTGTCGAACCAGCAACCGAATTGGACTAACCTGGTGAAGTTTGGGTCCCCTTGCCTCAGGGAACGGTGAGTAATCTTTACCCCAACCGGTGGCCCCTAGTGCCAGAGCCCAACTTTACACACGAGTGGCCCCTGGGGGACCCTCTCCTGTCCACTGATATTGCGAAATAGCGACTCCATCCGGAACTCTCGAACTGCCTCTGCCTTCGAGTGGAGGTCCTTCTTGAATAGTGGGAACTTATTCTCTATCGCCTTATCCACATTCCCAAGCTGTTAAAGACCCCTAAAGAGACCATGCTTTGTCCATTGGAACAACCGCATGCATTGGCACACATGTACTATTGAGCACAAGGCTCCACTCTTCTTAGGGCTTGGACTGCCTCTTGGGTGAATAACTGATGCTGAATTGGCACTAAAGAGTAACTGCACTGCCGGTTTCCTTCTCCTCTAGGTTAACATATTTCGTGTAGTTATCCCTTTAGACCCCCCTGGTCTTGTATAAATATATTGTATTGAGTGTGATGTATTGGTTTACTTAGTGTTACTGTGATTCTTTGCTATAGTCTGTGTTACAAAGGCCTTGTAATAAATGTGTCTATATTTTTAATATAACACCAGTCTGGATTAATTTGAAAGTGTCCTTGCTCTGTGTGCTCATTGAGGTCCTTCAGTCACCCTCACCCCTCCTGAGACTTAGGGGCCGATTCATGGAACAAACGTGCGCCGAAAATCTTCGCGCAAGCATGCGCAAGCGGAAAAAAACAGGCGCACGCGTGCGATTCATGGAAGTCCCTGCGCGTGTTCACCGCGGGATGTGCGCCAAACCCATGCATGGCGCACAAGTCACTGCAACATCGCGAAAGGCGTGCGCGACGCGCACAGTGAAAGCGCACAACCTCAGCGCACACACCAGAAAGTGGGCGGGACATGGGGCGTAACGCGCGGAATGGGGAACAACACGCGAAAATAAGGGCGTAACTGGGGATGTACTGCAGGGAAGCAGACGGAACACCCACACGCACTCGAACCACACGTATTCATGGAATCGAATAGGGCAAAGCCACGCACAGCCAAAGACACGCACAAGCTGAAACACGGCCGCCACACGAAGGCAGGCGGTAGAGTCCCAGCGCATCAAAAAAGTGGCGCGCGGGAAGTCAAATACGCGATTGAGCGGGATACGTGGATTTCAGGGGTGCGCGAGAAATACTACACGCGATTGGCCTGGGTACGTGTATTACAGGGGTGCGCGAGAAATACTACACGCGATTGGCCTGGGTACGTGTATTACAGGGGTGCGCGAGAAAATCTACACGCGATTGGTCTGGGTACGTGGATTTCAGGGGTGCGCGAGAAATTTTACACGAGATCGGTCCTGGGGGAGTGGGCTACGTGTATTACAGGGGTTCGCGTGAACTTTTACACGCGATCGGGCCTGGGGGAGCGGGCTACGTGTATTACAGGGGTTCGCGTGAACTTTTTCACGCGATCGGGCCTGGGGGAGCGGGCTACGTGTATTACAGGGGTGCGCGGGAATTTTCTCACGCGATCGGGCCTGGGGGAGCGGGGTACCACTCACCGTCTGCCTTGCGTGTAGTAGAACGCGTAGCCAACACCCGCTGTGAAGTAATAGCGTGTGAACCCCAACGGATGGAAAACACACGCACCGCACGAAAAGCACATACAGAACATAAAGGCACGCGGGATCGCCAAGCCCTGTCAGGGCAACGCCCGTGCGCAAAACGTCACAGACGCGCTTACGCTGTAAGGGCCTTTGGTCCAATGAAATCGCGTACGCGTGCTGATGCGCTTACGCGCAAAGGGCCTTTCCTCGAATTACACGCTGACGTGCAGATTTTTCACTGCCAAATCACTCCGTATCAAGCTGGCCACGCGAAAACACACGGAAGACCACGCTCCTGCCCAGGAGGCCGAACCACTGCCCCCCAGTGCCCCGAGCAGCCTCCCACGTGCCATCTGCTGCTGCCTGCCTGCCTGCCTGCTGCCACCGTGCCCTGCCATTTGGTGCCTGCACATCAGTCATCTGCAGGGGTCCAGTTGCTGTGTCCACCCCTGCTGGAACAGTAGACTCCCGACTGGGATACCATCGCTCCACAGCCCAGCCCCAGGACCCAGTTGCCCACCCACGCCTGCCTCGGGGGTCGCCATGTCGGGGCAAGCACCATCTGAGACCAGTGGCGACCCCCAGCCAGAGAGGCAGAGGGCCACCAGCTTCAGTGAGAAGGAAGTTGGTGTCCTGGTGGAGCATGTCCTGGGGCATTATGATGCCCTCTTCGGAAGACCACGCGCCAACAAGGAAGGACGGGAGAGGATCTGGGACGATGTAGTGGTTGCCATCAACGCGGAGGGGGTGGCAACCCGCGACATCAAGCACATCAAGAAGCGCTGGGAGGACTTAAGGGCCAGGACCCTCAATAAGGCCCGGCGCCTCGCGGAGGGGGGCCGGGCACGCCTGAGTGACATCCAGATGAGGGTCCTGGAACGCGTAGACCCAGCGTTCCACGCCCAGATCCTTCGGAGGCAGACCCATCTGGAGTTGGCCGGTAAGTGGCCAAGCATTACTGTGTGAGACAGGGCATGTTGCAGTGTGCTGGTTGTCTGATACCTGCCTGTATGTGTGACATAGGCCATGTACGTATGTGTGTGTGCAGGGACATCATGATCAGGCATGTGAGTACAGTGATGTGTTCTATTGCAACATGGGGGGCTCTGTGCGGAATGGACACATGGAAGCATGGCAGTCTCTGTTCCTGGACATGGGTGGGGGTGAGGGATGGGTGCTGGTCCCATGTACACGTATGGTGTCCATGTGTGTGTGTCTGACCTGCGTGTCTGTGACTTGTAACCGCCATGGATGCATGACACATGTCTGTGACAATGTTCAGATTCACTGATGCAGCCTAGTCATCCTTGTATCCACTGCGTCTGTGGTGCACGAGGCCAGATGGATGGAACTACGGTGAGGTGTGTGCATGTGATGGAAAGACCCATGATGCATGTGAGTTTGAAACCAACATTGTATGAATCATGAGTCCCTTGGTCATGTAGGCCAATGTCCATGGCCTGCGCCATGCCTGTTACTGTATGTGTTTTGCCTGCACTGACCCATGTGTTGTGGAGGGACATGATGGAAGTGATGTATGACAGTGCCACTCATCTGCTGTTGCTTCCTGTCTAGGGGACCATTGTACAGTACCCTGATGCTTGTGTTCTATGTCTCCCTCTACACAGTGGCAAGTGAAGAAGAGGGCGGAGAAGGCGCTGTGGAGCAGAGCGGCGGGGATGCCGCCACGGCTGCAGCGGAAGGGGTGGGTGAGCCCCCACAGGGGCTTGCACCGGCGGAAGACGGCGTGGAGACATCCAGGTTGGTGGTTTCCACAGAGGGGGAGGAGGCCGCTACTGAGCCACACATGGGGCCTGGTGGGGGCATCCCCGCTGGTGCAAGTGGTGCAGTCCAGGGCCAGGGGCAGGAGGCAGCACAGGTCGCCGTGGAGGTGCCTGTGCATGTCACTGTCCCTGACACTGTGACTGCACCACCATGCACCAGCAGGGATGCCCCATCCCAGGCCCGTCCGCAGGTAGGGGAGATGTCCATGTCATCTGACACTCCTCTACCTGCGGACGAGGGGACCCCTGGCCGTGTGGAGAGGGTCCTGATTGGTGTCGCGTTGCGCACGGCTGGCATTCGTGATGAGGTGCATGCTTCCCGGGAGGAGCATGCACATCATCACGAAGAGCACCGTGCGTACGTGAACCATTTGGGAGCCGCCATGGTCGGGGGGTTCCTACATGTGTGTGGCCTTCTGGCGACCCTCTCCTCCTCTGTGGGGGCTATGCGCCAGTCGTGCTCCATGCCGTCTTCCGGCCCAGATGCCACCAGGGCCCCCTGTGGACCTGCCCCGACCAACGCAGCCAGCTCGGTGGGGACCCCATCCCTGCCACAGTCGGGAGTCGAAGGTCCAGCAGGGGTGGACACACCAGCAACTGTCCCCCTGCAGATGGAGGATGTGCCGGCATCATCTGGCAGGGCACGTGCACGACGGCATCGGTGGATTCCATCAGCCTGGATGCCGTCGTGCTGGCAGAGGCAGTGGCGTCGGAGGCAGCAGCAGGCTCGACGTGGGAGGCATCATGGCTCGGGGCCATCAAGATCAGAGGGGCAGGCATCGGCCGGAGGGCAGGAGAACCCTGGGATGGCAGTGTCTTCCGTGTGGGAGCAGTTGGTCCAGCGGATAGGTGCGGAGCGGCAGCGGGCGGAAGAGGAGCGGCTCACCATGGTCAGGGCGGAGTTCTCCATGCGTCGGGCGTTGAGGCGGGCTGAGTGCCTCGAGGAAGCTCGCAGGAAGTTTGAGGTGGACACGGGGTTGTCCCTGCGAGACCTCGGGGCCAGGACAGAGTCCCTCCTCCGTGACATCGACATGGAGTTCGATGATGCCCTGGCCGGCAACATCACAGAGTGAGCCGCAGGACTTGCCCGCTGCCATTGTATATAGTTCTTTAGTTAGTTAGTGTTAGGTTTCCTTTATGTTTTAAGTTTTTTTTGGACCGCTCGGACAATGGCCACTTTTCTGTATATATTTTTTTCATTAGTTAGTAGTAGTAGGTTTCATTTATGGTGTTGGGCTCATGGACCCTGGGATATTCTTGTACATAGTTTGATGTTTGGAAAAAAATTTTGGATTTATATTTGTATTCACCATGAGGCAATGGTTTTTCCTTATTTTTTCCCCCCATTATTTTTCTTTGGACTACATTAGTTTTTGGATTCCTTTGTTTTTTGATTTTTTCTATTAGTTCTCGGACATGGACCATTTGTTTTGTCATCCCCATTGTTGTGTGTTTTATTTCTTTACTTCATTTTCATCTTTAATACATATATTTATTACTTACATTTGTGGTATTTTCTCATTGGTTTCATGCATGTCATGATATGGGTTTTGACATTCACTTGCACCCATTGTGTATGTGTGTGTGACGGACATGTGTTCATTTACATACTTGCCATTGGGGTTGTATCATGTAATTGCATCTACTATGTGGGTGGATGCAATCCTTGGCTGGGTGTTTGTGCTGGGTATGCTGCCCATTACTGCCATGATTGCGTTTCGTCAGGACCTGGGGACAGGGGGACATGAGTGGGGGCCTGCAGGGGGGTGGGGGTGCAAGGGGACATGAGTGGGGGCCTGCTGGGGGGTGGGGGTGCAAGGGGACATGAGTGGGACATGGTTGGGGGCCTGCTGGCAGGTGCCCCACAGTGCTGGGGGGTGGGGGTGCAGGGAGACATGAGTGGGGGCCTGCTGGGGGGTGGGGGTGCAAGGGGACATGAGTGGGACATGGTTGGGGGCCTGCTGGCAGGTGCCCCACAGTGCTGGGGGGTGGGGGTGCAAGGGGACATGTGGCTTGGCTGGGGGGCATGCCCATGGTGGATGGGCTGCCTGCGGGACATGACCAGGGGTGCAGGGTAGTCCCCTGTGGTGTGGGCTGCCTGCAGAGGTCGTGGAGGGGGTAGAGGGGAGACCTGGGAGGACCCACACTGGCAATTCACCTCTTCAACTTCCCGCACACCCACGTAATACACTGCCCCACTCGCACAGGCCCAATCGCGTGTAGAATTTCTCGCGCACCCCTGAAATACACGCGCCCAGGCCAATCGCATGTAGAATTTCTCGTGCACCCCTGAAATACACGCGCCCAGGCCGATCGCGTGTAGAATTTCTCGCGCACCCCTGAAATACACGCGCCCAGGCCAATCGCGTGTAGTATTTCTCGAGCACCCCTGAAATACACGTACCCTGCTGAAATCGCGTGTAGAATTTCTCGCGCACCCCTGAAATACACGCGCCCAGGCCAATCGCGTGTAGAATTTCTCGCGCACCCCTGAAATACACGTACCCTGCTGAAATCGCGTGTAGAATTTCTCGCGCACCCCTGAAATACACGCGCCCAGGCTATTCGCGTGTGGAACTTCACGCGCACCCCTGAAATACACGCGCCCAGGCTATTCGCGTGTATTATTTCTTGCGCACCCCTGAAATACACATACCCTGCTGAAATTGCGTGTAGAATTTCTCGCGCACCCCTGAAATACACGCGCCCAGGCCAATCGCGTATAGAATTTCTCGCACACCCCTGAAATACACGTACCCTGCTGAAATCGCGTGTAGAATTTCTCGCGCACCCCTGAAATACACGCGCCCAGGCCAATCGCGTGTAGAATTTCTCGCGCACCCCTGAAATACACGTACCCTGCTGAAATCGCGTGTAGAATTTCTCGCGCACCCCTGAAATACACGCGCCCAGGCTATTCGCGTGTGGAACTTCCCGCGCACCCCTGAAATACACGCGCCCAGGCTATTCGCGTGTGGAACTTCCCGCGCACCCCTGAAATACACGCGCCCAGGCTATTCGCGTGTGGAACTTCCCGCGCACCCCTGAAATACACGCGCCCAGGCTATTCGCGTGTGGAACTTCCCGCGCACCCCTGAAATACACGCGCCCAGGCTATTCGCGTGTGGAACTTCCCGCGCACCCCTGAAATACACGTAGCCCGCTTGCCGTGCTGGTACAGGGTTAGCGCAGCCCTTTGCGCTGGATTGGGGATTTTGATGGCTTTTCCCTGCGCGGAAGGCGTTCTTGGGGCCGTAACTGGCGCTGCTGCAAGGTCGCTGCGCCACTATGCGCCACGGCTGGTTTCGGTGGCTGGAATCCATGAATACGCTGTGCGCGGAAATGGGTTTTGGCGCACGCGGCTGGCGCAGGGATTCGCACGCGCACACTGTGCGCCAGCCGCGTGCGCCACTTGTGCGCTGAATTCTATGAATTACCCCCTTAGTCTTGACCACCTGCCATAGCTACCCTGATTGGTCTGGCTTGTCCAGAGGTTACCCTGTTCCAAGAAACTAGGTTGGCCTTCTGAACCTCTGCCCTTCCTGGACAGAGTTCAGAAATCCTTAACACTGTACATATGGGCTAGTGCCCATTAATTGTGTGGGTGATAGTAGTGGGGCTGTTCATGGTGCAGCATGGTAATAGTTAGAACACCAATATATGTAGGTGCTACTCTGGTTGCCTGAGTTAGGTGGTTGAGAGGAGCGGGGGGGGTGAAAGGAAGTGAAACTGATTAAACTTTATTCCTTGATGGGTTGTATCGGCCCCTTTTGGAGGCGTTTGTGGTGGTCCTGTTTTGGAATGTGTTCAATGAGGTGGCCATTGCACGTGCTATGGTTTATTGGTCTATTGTGCCAAGGTGACAAATTAAGGATTTCAAATAAATTGCGTTACTATTTGTAATTGCATGTTTGCTACTGGTGGTACAAGTTAGTCGGTATCCTACTTTATGTTGCAATTGTTGAGGGTGCTCCTCTGTACTCGATATGCCAAATGATTATGCCTGGTACAATTGCTGAGTGGGCGTATTCCCCTCTGTGGGCGTATTCCCACGTTAATTCCGTGTGCCGGATGGATTGGGTTACAGGTAAGTAGATTACTAATGTCACAGAAATACTTCATTTTTATTTGTGTTAAGACACAGGGTTGTGCTTCTTAGTTTGCAGATTAGTCGACCCTCTGTTCTTCTCAGGGTTTTTTCCCCAAGTCACCTACTCTGATGGATGTTAAGGATTTCAATCAGACGACGCACACTTTGGTCTCGGCCTAGTATGCAGCGCACGACTGAAATGCTTAATTTTTTAGATTAGATTCAATATTGAGATCGTACACCACTCATATCACACCTCCTTTTCAAATACCCCGGGCCACGATGGATCATGAACCAGGCTGGTTGATAAAATGTAATATTTATTTATTTCCAAATTCAAAAGAAATAACATTTTTAATATGGGGCAGCAATCACCAATGGGGTGATAATAACAATAGGAATGCAAGCAATGCACTAGTTTAACCTTCTATTGGCACATCTACAAAACACCAGGGAATAGGAGCACTTTTTGATTTTAGGAAAGATAGCACTCAAGTTAGAATTTCCCCCTGCAATGTTCCATTAACCCACAAATAATCAATTCTGAGTGGATAAACAGAAGCAGCAGGTAATCAGAAATGACAAATAGGAAACGGAAATGAAATCCGACCTTTCCTCCACAAATAAGAGAGAAAAACGGATTTCAAACCCCTTGGCAATGTTGTAAAATGACACTTGGAAATGGACAATTAAATAATGAATGTATGTGAAAAACCTTGAAGCAAATATAATTCTTCAGTAAAGCAACAATGTAAAGGTACAAACAATCACAAGCAATGGATTAGCAAGAGCATACAGTTCGAAAAATGAGTGGAAGGGTTCAAAACATGCTGCAGTAATCAAAATGACACGTTGGAAACTTTGCAATTCCTGCCTGAAATTACCCCAACGGTTTTTAATAAAAACGGGTGAAATACCCTGATTTGAAGTGCGGGGAATAGCTATAGATCAAAGGTACAAAATGGAAGTGAAATGAAGTCTCGAGCTGGTAAAGTGAATGAGTTATGCAAGATCTAGAAAGGTGTGTTTTGAGTAAAATGAAGCAGTGAAAAAGGAAAGGAAATCGGTTTTGACAAGAATAGTTTTACTCTACACTAGAGTATTCAGGCTAGGCCACCAAAGAGTGACACAGTAAGCTCCAGGGTTGATTCGGGAGTTCAACCCTAGCACCTCAGCGCCCAACCCTGGCGGAACCAGTCCCATCACTCGAAATAGGACAAAGGGTTTAGGATTTACACAAGGCAGAATTACTAAAGAGATGGCGCGAGTACTAAAAATCAAAGGCAGGGTTGCAAGAATGATTGACGGTGTTACAAGTTATCAGGGTAAGGATGGGATGACTTGGAGGGGAACTAAGGGCAAGGCATACTATGGTTTTCTATGGTTCCTATTGATACTGACAGTTCACTTTAGTTAGGCTTTTGGGACAGTCAGTGTTCTGGTCACCAAACGGATCTGGTCTAACAAAGGACAGCCGGACAAAATCAGCTGGACAGGGACTGGATATCAATGGATGGTTCTGGTCACCGGATGGCACAGGTACCTCTGGGTGCAGTTCTTGGGCAGCAATTGGTGGACCGCAAGCCAGGCTGGTGCCACGAGGCTTCCCACAAAAATACCACCGCTTCTCCCTTTGGGTATTGGGATTTTAGAATTGAGGCCTTGCTGGAAGGGTCAGCAATGCTTGGCCTGGTAGTTGGATCTGGAATCTGGATCAGTGCAAGATGAAGGAAACAGGAACAGGACACCGCACAGGAAATCAGGAAGAGAGTGTGTGTAGAGTCTTGTAGTCTTGTCAGTGACCCTTATTTATAGTGCAAAATGACATCATCAAAGTATAGCTGGTCAGGGTTACCTAAGCACACCCCTAAACTACTTGGATTGGGCAGGGGTGCTAGTCTCTGCCTTGCTCTTAACTGGTTGGATTTCCAAGGGAATGTCAGGTTTATGAGGCGAGTTTTACAATGTCCAAAAACTCCCACATTTACTTTACTGAAAATCTGATTTTGCCAAAAATATACATTTACACAATTGCAATCTTTTAGTAAATTATACACACAGGTTACATATTATGTGCAGCACATACCAGTCCAATCCTCAAGTCTGTGGGATCTTGTTTCACCCTTCTGATACATTTTGGTAATTTTAAACATGAAAGATTTGTCCTAGAATTCCATAATTTTATACACAGATGCAAATTATCCCAAAGAATGTATGTGCAATATTGATACTTTTCACTGTATCCCCAATATTTTGCCCTTTCTGTCCCCAATGTGTCAGTGATTTTTGCCATGTCTCTAAAGCAAGCATGAAAAATCACTTTTAAACTGCAACATTGTTACAATTTTTCAAAGTCTTGCTGCAAAGATAGAAGTCTTTAAAGTTTATTCCTGAAGTAGTCTTGGGGAACAAAAGGTGGTGTGCGAGCAGTGTGTCTGGGTCAGAGTCTGAAGAAGGTGCTCTGTAAATGCTCTCCGGACTGTCAAGGACTTGTCTTTTCCTGGCGTGGAATACGTCCATCCTCTATCTTTGCCTGTGATTTCCTGCTCCCACTACATCTATATCCTGAAACAAGCATTTGGTGATCAGCTCAAGACATTTACTCTGCTGCTCTCTGTGGCTTTTTACTTGTTAAGTTGGACCACCCTTAAAAATACAGCCGATACTACATCTCTAGACTTAAACGTGTGTGGCTAAAGCGGATGTGCAGTAACTGTGGGGGAAGTCCCTTTGAGCTGGCTTCCGTTATTTAGCCCCTTTTGGCTGTCACAAAACTCAGGCGGTATAACATGTCTGATTAGTGGGAATTTGGCAGTAACTGAGGGCTAGTCCCTTTGAGCTGCCTTTTCATCCTTCAGGCACTGGGGCTGCATTCAGTGCTACTTTGTTTTTCATTTGCTACACATCTAAAAAGCTGTCATGGCATTTCGAGGATACTTGCTTACAACAGATACGCCAAAGGCCCTCAAAACCTCAAGTACCTCACTGGTCCTCAAATCCACCCCTCGTCGCCATCCATTGGCCTTTTTCTGAAAACGTAAATACTCTGAAAATGCGTTAACAAATGATGGAAAAAAATATATTCCTGGTGACATTTCGCGATTTCTGTAAACCAGCTTCAACGAGCACTACTGGATTGTCCTCCCCTCATGATGCACAAATTCCTCTGGTTTCAAGTGAGGCGGCCGATCCGTCGGGCTACATTTCCATCACAGACACGCAAATCTTGGCGGGCATAGGCCTGCCTATCCTTTCTACAGTAGCTGGTGTGGACATGATTCCAGTGAGGTTGTGGGCCGGTCTACACTCTCCACGAGTGTAGGAAATGTTGATGTTTCTCCACCACCTGACTCTGAAATTCATATGTGATCAAATTTCTCCTTCGCTCGTAGGTAACTCTAATGATCAGCGAGGCAAGGAGACAAGCTTTAATGTGGAAAATATTTCTTTGATTGCTTCATCTTCATCACTATCATCAACAAGAAATAGTCTTTATCAATCTCCCAGTCTGTTTGATGATTCTGTACATACTGTTCATATGTCCCCAGCAGGCCTGGTGGCTGATGGTCAATCTTCTCAGAGGTGCAGTGACATTCCCAATAATGACTTGTTGGTCTCTTCTCAATTCAAATTTTTTTAAATTACTTTAAATGCAATGAGTACAAGTATTTCTATGTTGACCAAATTGTTTGAAACGTTAGATGTGAAACTCTTGAATCAATCAAGCAAATTGACCAACTTATGATATGGTTGAGTGAATTGCTACAGCAAGATGAATTGCTCCCTAATGCATATGGAAAATTGGGGATCCAGGGCGCACACAATGTCATGAGTGTGGCAAGATGGATAAACCATCACCAATTCTAGAGGCAGTTTTGCCCACATTCTCTCATGTAATTGGGGTGGATCGCTTAACAGCATGGGTGAACTGTGTCAACCCCCTGCACCAAATCATCTGTTGCTTGACAGAATCCCTACTAGTCCCAATCATCAGATGACTAATATGGAAAATTGTGATTTATCTCCTGAGAAGGCTCCTCCATCGATGGGTGAAGTCATACACATTGATATTACATCAATGAATGAGCCTGTACCTAAAAGATTTCTTACAATCTCTTTCATGCTAAAGAAGCAAGAATGGAAGGAGTTGTGATGTCTGACATGCTGAAAAAGACTGAAAAACAAAAAGCTCTTCCACTGAGAGCGAGAGCCAATATAAAACTAATCAAACGGTTGGCCCCGCAAACGAAAACAGGGGGAAAATCAAGGGTACTAAAATCAAAAAAACTTTTACCTCCAATAACAAATCCCGAAATGTTGTGGAGAAGTCGATTGAGGTCAAGGAATATCCTCCATTAAATGACCTAATAGCGTCGATCTCCGCCATACAATCGATTGCTCCTGAGTCGCAAGCCTCGCAATCAAATGTTATTAATGTTCAAGAAAACAGCTAAGTTGTTGAACGAAGTGAACTACAAGTTTCTATTTTAGCTGATGGTTGTATGCAGATTGAAAATTCAATACAAAAATATCTTGATCTGAAAAAGACATGTACTGATTCTACAATAAGGCAGCCTCCTTTATCAATGCTGATACCCAAACCTGAAACAAACTGTCAGGTTCAGCCACTCTGTGTGCCGCTTACATAGAGAGTGATTGATGAAATTCAGCATGGTCAGGACTCCTCTCGCTCACAGGTGGCATTTTATAATCAAGAAGTGGGCAAGCTCATCCCGAATACGAGGATGTTGATGACTCCTTTAGCTGCACTCGGAGATCTCACCACAGGGTTTCTTGACGGTTGGGGTTGATCCATGTCTGAGCACTAAGTACCAAATGGGTGGTAAAAACTCTCGAGAAACTCTGAATGCATTAAACTCTTCTGACGGTAAGACCTATGTACAAAAGGTGAACAAACCAAACAACATGGTACAGATTGAAGATGAAATTACAAGAGCTGTTCGTAATTACTTTAGCCAGAATCTAACCGTCCAGAAATCTTGGAGTGAACGTTCTGACTTTACATCACAGGTTGCTGTGGAGCACATGAGTCAGGGAACTGTAGCCACAGTTCCTAACTCAAACACTGGAGCTGAACATAGATAAATGGAGATACAAAATGTGGCTACTGGGCGATCAGTTAAACTCAGTGCTAATTACAAACAACGGGTCCAACTTCATCGTTTAATACTCAAATATCGACCAGCTCCGTTTGCTCCCTATGTCATGAACAGAACTAGTCTACTCACAATATGCGAGGAGGTTAGCTCTCTTCAGGATAGAACATATGCAGACATAGAGCAGATTGAGTTTGTCCAACACAATGATAGTTCCATTGTTAGAGTATGGCTCCAATCAAATCTGGTCAGGAACGCCTTATGGCAGGCACGGATGGACAGCTTTGCTTTGGGTTTTGTCCTGGCAAGAGATCCCTTTGTTTTTGATTCTGAAGGTAACTTAATCCTTGAAATTAGCATGAACAAATCAGTTATGCCTCTACTACTGAAGAGTACACTCAGTGAACCAGACCTTACTACTAGGAACCTCCAAAACTTGACCCTAAAACAACTACCAACACATAACCCTGACTTATAACTATTAAATGACAACAGAAAGGATCAAATTTCCATGATTAGTTAGAACACTTGTGGTCACTCCCATTTATTAGGTAGCAGTGCGGGTTTTTTTAGCCTCACATGACAATTACTTTACAAGAAACGTGGCTAACAACACACCCTACTTGGGAAGGCCATACTATCATTTGTCATGCTGCAAAACTTGCTTTACATGGTCGACCTTCGGCTGGTCTTCTAGTAGCAATCAAGAATCACAAAAATTGGATTTTGTCTTGTTGGGCAGCGCCAAACTTGTACCTTCTGCTGACCAAGCTCATCTGTCCGGTTGCGATTGTGGCAATCCTGAACATCTATCGCAACCCGAAAGGTCTATCGGACAAGGTCTTCTTTAATGACTTAGAATGTCTATTCAATCTTATTTCAGAATCTACTGACATAACGAACATCATTTTAACGGGTGATTTGAATCTGCAATTGTTACCTGTCAACAATCCTAAATACAATTTATCTTGTTTAAGATGGCATTTACTAATGAAGGAGAGGGGGCTTCTTATGTGTAATGGATCTATCATGGGAGATATCCCACCGCAGATGACCTGGCAAAGAGGCAAATCTGCTTTTATCATTGCTTACACCTTTGTAGATCGCAATATGTTCAATGCTAATATGAGTTTTAGCATAATATCACAAACGTATAGCGACCACAATATGTTGAACATAATTTGGTTCTTTGAAGTCCAAACAAACAATGATCATTGTGAATACTTCCCCCAACCGATGATGGTTAATAATGCAAGAAAGCGCTTAACATGGAATATCCGTACTTTGATAGCATTTCATCGAAATGTGGAGAGTTCCTGTTTTGACGCCGAAACTGCTTCTGGCGACTACTTGTTTCTTACACAGCTACCAACAAAAGGTACAGTCATCATATAATGTCCAATACAAACCTCGGCATGAATATGATGCGCTGGTTCAATTAAAAAAATCTACCTTACGCAAAAACAAAAAATTGATAGCTCTTTCCAACTGTGAAAATAAACAAGAATGTATTTGCCTGCTCTCTTGTCAATATAACAACTGCTTACGCTCACATCGCATCCAACTGTATCAAACAGACGGTGAACTTATGTCGGCCGGTATGTTGTGCAAAAACACTGCACAAATTTGGACTATGATCAACTCAGCTAACAATATGTCACAAAAATCTGTTCAATTTAACGGTGTTAATGAGACGGAGTGGGTTACACATTTCTCCAATATGTACCAAAAACCAATGAGGATCAAATCATATAACACCTTAGAAGGCTCCAATTATCAGGGCCTCTCTATAGAGGAAGCTGATGTTTTATTCTTCATACTAAAATTGAATAACTCCCATGCCCCTGGCCCGGATGGGATAAGCAACTATGTCTTTAAACAACATCCAGCAATTTGGTCGAAAATTCTTTACATCATATTTAACCAAATTATCTCACGTCATCATATACCCTCGTCATGGCGAACTGCAGTCATATTCCCAATTTTCAAGAGGGGTGATAGGTCTGTGGCGAGCTACTACAGACCGATCTCCTTACTTGACGCTCCTGGTAAATTGTTCTCTAAATGTATACTTGGGGACTTTAACAGGTGGACCTTGGAAGCGGGACAAAGAGATCCTCTGCAAACAGGGTTTATGGCCAGTATGGGTACTGGTGTGAATCTTATGACATTGACATCCATAATCTCATTCCACCAATCCAGAAAACAAGCCCTATATACTACTTTTGTAGATCTACGTGCTGCTTTCGACTCCATCTCAAGAGAATTACTGATTCTTAAGTTAATTCATCAGGGTTGTCCACTCCATTTAATTTCTTTAATTAAAGATCTTCATGCAAACAACTCAATACAAGTAAGACTCTCGCTGGACGGCTGCGATACCAACACTTAGAGGGGTTAGACAAGGGTGTACTTTGGCCTCGACTATATTCAATTTCTTCATCTCTGATGTGGGGAGTGCATTTGATAACATCTTAACTGACCCTCCCAAGCTGACCAACAAACCAATACCCTTTCTAATGTACGCTGATGATCTGGTGATAATGTCTAAGACTCCAAAGGGGCTCCAGAGAGCCTTGAATGCACTTGCAGACTATACCCAGTCGAATTACCTGTCCATCAATCTTGAGAAGACTAAGGTTATGTTGTTTAATTGATCCAGAAAACGTGATTATAAGTCATGTGTTTGGATTCTCATGGGGACCAAATTACAAGTAGTACAAACCTTCACGTACTTATAGTAAGTCATGGAGGTGTTCCTCTTTATGGTCAACTGTTAACTCACAAAGTCATCACGCCCATACAGCAGACTAAGATTCTGCTACGCAAATATGTCAATTTTTCAGTTGCACCTGCCTTGACATACTATTATCAGAAGACAACGCCAATATTGCTTTATGCAGAAGAAACTAGACCTGTACTGCCAAAAGAATTCTAGTCAATTTTGGAGGGCAAATTTTGGCGTGGGGTACTTAGGCTTCCTTCTTTCTCCCCTCTCCCTCTCATACGAAATGAGCGTGGGCTTATATCTCTATATGAGATACATTTGGCAAATGGTGGCATTGTTCAGATAATGCCTCCTAGCTTACCACACAACATCTGTTCTGGGGATTTTGGCGGACCATGTTTTTTCATCAAACAATGCCTTCATTACCAAATGGCGATCTCAGGTGGTTCAGGCACTGGCATGGGTAGATGTTTCATTAACCACTCTTCTTCAAAACCCGACACAGGTTAAAACTAGACTCTTTGCGTTCGATTGGGAAGGGAATAGTGCTGATTGTTCCAAATATCGTGATTTTGATGCACAGCTATTTCCCAGGAAAAAACATAGTATTCCGCAAACATACTTGATCAAAGCACCGTTAGTAACTCATATACATGATTTTATGCGTTTGAGGCTGAATCTTTGGCCTACCAGACAGATTCTGGCGCGGCACAACATTCAGAAAGATTCGGTGAAGTATTGTCATTTTTGTCATCAAAAGATGTTGTAGAAAATCTAAAACATCTTCTAACTGAATGTGTGGCACTGGTCAATCAACGTAGGAGCCCCTTCGAGTCAATAGTGGAGTTGTATGGAGTCCGCACTACAGAAACACTGTGGAAAATGATTTACTCTGGACACTCTACAACTGTACCACTCAGGGCGCTGGCTCTTCTGTACGATCTAAAACTACACGAGTCAAATGCCAATTGGCTTTAGGATATTTGTAGCTAATTCTATATGTCTATTCCTAAATATTGTTGTTTCCCTTCTTTATCTCTTATTTATTTGCTAAGGTGGATTTTATCATCTTGATTTTCATAGTTTTTGCTTTTACTGTACTTTTGATTGGAAATTAATTATTTGCTAAGTTATTGTGTGATGACATTATGAATTTCAAATATTTTATTTTAATTAATGAATTATATTGTAAAGTTGATTTTATCAGCTATATCAATAAAAAAAAAGGCAGTCTCTTTGTTCCTAGGTCAATTTTTTTTTTGTCCTTCAATTGCTGCCCACTGTCATTTCCTTTAGAGCAGGGTGGGGGTTTCTCTCTTCATTGAAGTTATATTGCCCCCTTTACACCTCTGGCTTTCTTCCCTGGGAGCTTCATTGTTTAGGTCCCAGCAGAGACAAAAGTCTGTTCAACCCCGTAATTATCAGGGGGTTGTCAGTATCTGCTGAGAGAGAGAGCCCTCCTATTGGTGCCACCCCTCCAAGCAGAACCTGTTTTTCAACTTGCAGCTACATCCACCATCTTTATTTTACCCTTTAATTTCTGATCTTCGATCCAGAATTAAAGCAAGCCAGTTGCATAAATATACCCAGGTTATATAATCTCACCAGCAACAAACCCCCTCATATTGCCAAAGACTGGCAGGCTTTCATTCACCTGTGTACTGTTTAAATAGGCATTTTTTTTTCTCCAGTCAGCAAAGCCCATTTTTACAATGTTGAAAACTGCTAGCATGTCTTCCTTTAAATTTGGTTTGGCATATGTCTTTCCAATATGGTTTACACAACCGTCTGGACAAGGCAAAGGTCTCCATAAAATTTACATGTGTACATACAGCTCTCAATTCCTTTTCAAACAGTGATTTTTATGCTTTTTAGCCAAAGTTCAGCGCTTTTCTGTGTTTGATGCAATACAGCTTTTGTTGGTTTTCACGTTTTGGCTTTCACAGCCCGTCATTCTTGAATAAGGCTTAGTTTTTCTGAGGGACAGTGGGGATATGCATGGGCATGGCAGGGCCTTATTAATCACAGTGGTTGGAGGAAGAACAGATGGAAATAGTGTCAGAACAGCATTTTTAAAGGTGAAAAAGTTTCTTTTCAATGGATATTTTGGCTTTTGTAGCAAAGCAACGCTCTTTTTTTACTTTCTTCCTTCTATTTATGTCGGAACACACTGGCAGTTTCCTTCAATGTGCCCCCTGTTTCTATCCTGCCCAATGTGTGCTTGTCAGGACGGTGCCGCCATTTTTGTTGTTGCAACGCAGTTTTGAGCCATGGCGCTCACAAGAGCCAGCGCAGCCCTTTTGTGGTGGTTTCTGCGCAATTGCAGCTTAGTGATGTGGGGCAATGTCGCTGAGTGGGTCAATATATCCCCCCTCCCCCGACTTCTCCTGGGCTTCCAAGTTGAGGGAGAGTCGGGCAAGTGGGATTTTACCATGGGCCCCAACAGGATCAGGCAGGTATGAGTCCTTCTTCCATCAGAGAACGGTGCGTCCTGCTCCCATTGTGGTCTCTGGTTGGAACATGGAACGACACCCCCTGCTTTCCCTTGGCTCTTCCTTTCATATAGTGTGGAGTGACACTTCCGGATCTCCTTTGGTTTCTCCCTTCGGGGAGGCCCTCCTTGGTCCTTAGATAGGCGCAACCAGTTTGAATCTATGACAGAACACAAACCGGTTACGACAATTTCCCACTAACTGCCCACCAATCGGGTTGACAGCAGTGGGATACACAGGCATTCAATGATAACAATTGATAATGAAGAAAATGACTCCCTGTTACATAAGGGAATAGTTTCTTACCTGTAACTCCATTTCTCCAGCATTGGTATCTTTCATGGATTCACATGCTTAGAATATTCCCCGTCGACAGACTGGGAACCCTCGGTAAGCTTATATAGCCTTTTCCTATAGGAAAACTTTCAACACTTTAGTGTCCTATCTACGTCGTTTTGGGCCGCGCACGCACGCCCTACCAAGACGTAGCGGTATAAATGCGCCGCCCCCGCGGCTCCTTCCAGATTTCGACCCCTCCAAGTGGAACGGGGTGAAACCAGAAAAATGCGAAGATTGCATTTCGGGGAGGCCGGAGGGCGCATGTGAATCCATGAAAGATACCAATGCTGAAGAAATGGAGTTACAGGTAAGAAACTATTCCCTTCTCCAGCATTGGATCTTTCATGGATTCACCTGCTTAAAATAGAATGCACAGCAGTGAACGTGAACCAATGAAGGAGGTGTAACTGCAATCGAGCAATCACCCCATTCTGCCAAAGAAAACGAACCATGATTACATAAGATTTGATATTAACCATCTGTCACTTTACTGCATACCGCAATATACGTAAGTTAAAAACCAGGGTACATAAAGCACGCATTGACACCACATACGCATGTTCGTGCATAAAATCAAAAGCGTATACATATATATATACACCCATATCTGCATGTATAAACCCATATCCAATCAGCATAGAACCCTCTCGAAGAGAAAGGGCTTACCTTATTGAAAGATGCCGCAAGACTGCTCAGCCCATTTGAACCTCGTCCGCATGCTGTCGTTCTAAGCAGTAGTGGCGGGTGAATGTATGGGGCACTGACCATGCTGCTGCTCTGCAAATGTCTGCCAGCGGGATCCCCGCCCATAATGCCGTCGACGACGAGGTCGCTCTGGTCGAATGGGCTCTCGGACGTCCTTGCAGCGGCTTTCCCGCTTTCGAGTGACAGAAGGCAATCGTCGACGAGACCCATTGAGCCAGACCTTGTTTCGAAATTGCTTTCCCCTTTGCTGAAGGGCCATACGCAACGAAGAGCTGCTGTGTCGATCGAAGTTGCTGGGTACGATGCAGGTAAAATTTTAGAGCTCTCTTGACATCGAGGGTATGCTGAACCTTTTCCGCTGCTGACGATGGCTTGCAAAGAAGGTGGGTAGGACCATGGTAGAGTGTTTATGAAAAATCGTAGGAACTTTCAGGATAAAATGAGGACTCGTCGACAAGATCACCTTGTCCTTGAAGAATCTGAGATACGGAGGGTCTATGACCAATGCTTGTAACTCTGAGATTCGTCTAGCCGACGTTATGGCTATTAGAAAAGCCACTTTCCAAGATAGAAACTTCATGGACGCCGTAGCCATTGGCTCAAAAGGTGATTTCATCAAACCTGCAAGTACCAAGTTAAGGATCCACGCTGGTGAAAAATGCTTAACCGGGGGAAACGTCCGAAACAAACCTCTCATGAAATGTTTAACCAATCTGTCACTATGTCATGCCACTTTTGGGGAGACCGAGGTCCGTTTCGATCGCTCTCCCTTCTCCCTCCTGGCGGATCTACCCGCGCTTTCGTGTCTGGGGAGCCGCCGGGAGGAGAGCTTCTGGAACCGCTGTTGGAGGGTTGCGGCGCATGCGCGGGAAAGTGCTGTCTCGGTTCCGCGCATGCGCCGTGGATTGGGCCTGTGCATTGGGAAGGGCTTGCTTTCCAAGCCTCGTTTCGGGTCCGCCAGCACCCGGAGACGAAACGGCTTGCGTTTCAAGCCTCGCGGGTGTCGGCGGCCCATAAAAGAGAACCGCTAGCAGAAGCTAACCGCGTCTCAACGCGGAAGCTTCGCTCGTGTTGCTCGCTCCTGGTTTCCAGTGTTTCCTGCTCCCTTTATGCCCTGCCTTGCCTCCAGCCTGCCTGGATACCCTGCTCTGCCCTGGGTCCTCTTGGCCCCTTTTTGCCTTGCCTTGCCTCCAGCCTGCCTGGTTGCCCTGTTCTTCCCAGGGTCCCTTTTTGTCCTGCTTGCCCTTTACCTGCTTGGGAGCCCAGTTTAGTTCAAGGGGCTTTTGGGTTTCCCTTGCCCTGACCTCCAGTCTCCTGGGTTCCTTGTTCTCGCCCTGGGTTCCCTTGGCTCCAGTTTTTCCCGCAGACTTCCCTGGGACCAATTGAGTCTTCATCCTTTTTCTCTATTCCCTGGGCTAATCCTAGTTGGTTCCCTTCTCAATCTGGTTCCCCTTTTCCCTGCCTGGTGCCTCATCCTATTGGGATTTACAGACCATTGGACCAGTCAGCCATCTCCAAACCAGCTATCTGAAGTTCGCCGGAAAGTGTCTTCCTACGGTTTGGTGTCCCGACTTAATCCTTGTTTGGTGTGTTCCCGCATTCACCTTGGACTTCACCTTGTTCCGAATCTTCAACCTGACAGCTGCCTCTCCTGTCTGTGCTTGCACAGTCCCACCGTCACGTTAATCAGGAGAGTGCCTTCCGTGACGCTGGGAGTCTGTCCATCCTCCACCCTGTACCATTTAGGTGGTGGAGAGGCGGGTTCCCCGAGTCACACACTCGTCATTCAGCTGACTGCAGCCTGGCGGCCCCAACAAGATCCACATCAAGGAAAACAGGTACGCAGTCTTCACGTACATCTCAGCTTGACAGATTGAGACGCCTGCCTTCAGACCTTGAGATGGATGATTCGCAAGAAGTGCGGAATGAGTTACAAGCACTCAGGGCAGAGATGATGGCCTTACGGCAGGAAAACCAAACTCTACGTCAAATAACCCAAGGGGTTCCGAGTACCTCACAAGCGGAAGGATCTTTGGCACACACAACGCCCATCAAGTTTAATGGAGATCCGCGACGAGTAGCAGAATTCTGTAATCATTGTCGAATCCATTTTCTTTTCAGGTCGACACATTTCAACAATGATAAGGCCAAGATTGGTTATATCTTGGGGAATTTGACTGGCAATGCTCTGGCCTGGGCAACTCCGTTTGTGGTTACCAATAGCCCAATTCTGAATGACTTTGCAGCTTTTGAAAAAGCATTCCTTGAGGTTTTCCAGACGCCTAACCTGGCCTCCGCTGCGCAGAACCAGTTGATGGATTTGAAACAGGGGAACGTCGACATAATAACATACATTAGTCGATTCCGTCTACTAGCAACTGATTCCCAATGGCCAGAAATCACACAAAAAACTCTGTTTCGTCGTGGGCTAAGAGAGGAGTTCAAGGATGAGTTACTCCATATACCCGAACCAGAGACTCTTCAACTCCTAATCGAGCAGGTGCTCCGAATCGATCAGAGACTGGCAGAACGGAAGGCAGAGAGACGTTGGTTCGAGAGGGGCAGTTCCAGAACGACCAGTTTACCTGCCGGTTCATTTGGGCCTACTGAATCTGGACCAGAGCCTATGCAACTAGGAGCTATGAGGGGTCCTTTATCAGAGGAAGAGAGAAGACGGAGAAGAACGTTACGTATATGTCTCTATTGTGGAGCTGCTGGGCATTTTTTGGGTACGTGCCCTTTACGATCCCAGAAGAAGAAGGCGGAAAACTAGTGGACCTGTCGTATATTGGGAAGGCAGCGACAGGTCCCCCTCTTTCTTCAGTCCTTTCCACGTTCTGTTCAGTTCTACATCCCATGCAACCTGCGGTGCTACAGACTCTGAAAATCCGAATCAAGTTGCCTGACAGAAGCTTGGAGGTGTTTGCTCTGTTGGATAGCGGGGCTTCCGGAAATTATATTGATGAAACATTTGCCTCTGTGAATCGGATTCCACTCTTGTCCAGAGCCACTGCTCTGCCCGTGCAAGTCATCGACGGAACTCCTTTGTCCTCTGGGCCTGTTCGACAATACACAGTGGGTCTACCTCTTCAGATTGCCGACCATCTTGAAGAACTCGCTTTGGACGTCATTAAGTCCCCCACCTACAAGGTGGTTCTGGGCTTACCTTGGCTGCAACACCATAATCCAGTAATTGATTGGAGAATGCAAACCCTGACCTTTTCCTCTGCAGTTTGTGCTCAGAAGTGCTGTTTGTCCGCTCCAACTCGGGCTCCTTCGACCCCCCTGAATTCTAATGGTAGTGGGGTCCGTGTGTGTTCCATCTCTCATGTTCCTCAGGAGTATGCCGATTTTGAGCACGTGTTTTCTGAACCGGGCGATATACCTCTGCCACCACATCGCTCGTTTGATTGTTCAATCGAGTTGTTACCTGATTGTGTGATTCCTCATGGGAAGCTTTACGCTTTAACACGGGATGAGAAACAAGTACTTCAGGATTACTTGTCGGACTGTTTACAGAAAGGATACATAGTTCCGTCTAAGTCTCCCGCAGGGTTTCCCTTATTTTTTGTGAAGAAAAAAGAAGGCACTTTGAGACCTTGTGTTGATTATCGAGGACTAAATGACATAACAGCTAAAGACCGTTATCCACTTCCATTGATTCGCAATATCCTGGAAACTCTACATACTGCCCGGATCTTCACCAAACTGGATTTACGTGGAGCGTATCATCTGGTACGCATCAAGAACGGGGATGAATGGAAAACGGCTTTCAAGACATCATTTGGGCATTTTGAGTATAAAGTCATGCCATTCGGCCTGTGCAACGCCCCAGCCATCTTTCAACGATTTATGGACAATATCTTTAGTGATCTCATTGATTTGTCAGTCTGGATATATTTGGACGATATCTTGGTTTTTTCCAGATCCGTCGAAGAACATGTGAGACATGTTCGTGAGGTCCTTCGACGTTATTCTCTCAACCACCTATTCGCAAAGGGTGAGAAATGCAGTTTTCACCTATCCAGTATTGAATTCTTAGGATTTGTGATCAATCAGGATGGGATAGAGATGGACCCCAAGAAGGTACAAGCCATTCAGGAGTGGAAACAACCCCATGATGTAAAATCTCTTCAACGCTTTTTGGGGTTCGCAAACTTTTACAGGCGCTTTATCCCACGGTTCTCTCAAATCTCAGCGCCCCTTACCCGTCTGACCAGCAGTAAGATCCCTTTCAGGTGGGATTCTCTCGCTTCTCAGGCGTTTGACACCTTGAAGTCGGCTTTCATGGCCGCCCCAATTCTGCGTCACCCACAGGATGATCTACCTTATATAGTAGAAGCAGACGTATCGAACTTTGCTGTTGGTGCAGTTCTTCTGCAGAAAGATCCAGAAACTTCCGTTGAACATCCGGTGGCTTACTTCTCACGCAAGCTGAGTTCCAGTGAAAGAAATTATGCGGTTATCGAGCTGGAACTGTTGGCCATAAAAACTGCGTTTGAGGAATGGAGGCATCATCTACTTGGAGCCCGTTTTTCGGTGGAGGTTCGTACCGATCATCGCAACCTGCAGTATCTACGCTCCTTGCAATGCCGAACGCCCCGACAGGCTAGGTGGGCCTTCTTTTTCTCCCCATTTGTGTTTCACGTCACATACATTCCAGGAACTGCTAACCTGAAAGCGGACGCTCTCTCTCGATCCCTGGAAAAGGAGAAAGAAACGCCCAGCTTGGATCAGCCACTGATTTCCCCTCAACATTTCTTATTGACTTTGTCATCTCATCTACAGTCAATCGCTGACGCCACCTGGACGGATCCTGAAAGATCGGCCCTTCTTCGGCGCAAGTCCGTATCGGAACATGATGGACTCCTGTTTTTCCGGAAGAGACTTTACATTCCCGAGGGTACGATTCGAGAAGGCATTTTACATGGGTTTCATGATTCACCCATTGGTGGGCATCGCGGGACGAGAGCTACACGTGAACTGATATCCCGACAATTTTGGTGGCCTAGGTGGGCTACCGATGTCCAGAGATTCATCGAGAGTTGTCCCGTCTGTGCCCAATGTAAGGTACCAAGGAGACGGCCTCTGGGATTGCTGGTACCCACGGAATTAGCACCATACCCGTGGCATACTATCGCCACTGATTTTGTGGTTGATCTACCTCCCTCTGACGGGTACACTTGCATTATGGTTGTGGTCGACAGTTTCACCAAATATGCTCATTTCATCCCATTCCACAAGATCCCTACGGCTGTTCAGATGGCTTCTGTCTTTCTCCACGAAACCTATCGATTACATGGTCTCCCAGAAAAGATAATCTCGGATCCTGGGTCTCAATATCTTTCAGCTTTTTGGAACAAGGTGTGTAGTCATCTGGGTATACGTAGAGCTTTGAGTTCTGGTTATCACCCGCAGACCAACGGGCTTACTGAAA
The DNA here is from genome assembly GCF_040938575.1 of Ambystoma mexicanum. NCBI lineage: Eukaryota > Metazoa > Chordata > Amphibia > Caudata > Ambystomatidae > Ambystoma > Ambystoma mexicanum. Next base: position 390,621,972 of record NC_090933.1, read on the forward strand.
GGACTAATCAGACCTTGGAGGAGTACCTCCGTTGTTTTTCCAACGCCACTCAGTCCAACTGGAAGGCATGCTTAGATCTCGCAGAAGTATCCTACAACAACACTGTTCATGCTTCCATTGGAATCAGTCCATTTTTATGCTCTACTGGTCAACATCCCAAATTGGTGCCGTTTCATCCTGTGCCTACCAGTACTGTTCCGTCTGCTGATGTCCTGGTCTCAACCATTCAACGACAACAAGAATTGGCGCGTGAGATCCTGAAGAGAGCCAAGGAACGGATGAAGGCCAAGGCTGACAGGAAAAGGAGTTTGGAACCAGATTTTCAAGTGGGGAATAAGGTGTGGCTGTCCTCCAAAAATCTGCCACTTCGCAATTTACCGGTTAAACTAGCTCCCCGGTATTTTGGTCCGTTCACGATAACCGAACGGTTATCCTCTGTAGCCTTCCGTCTCCAGTTGCCTCCCTCTTGGCATGTACACCCTGTTTTCCATGTCTCCCTTTTGAAGCCCTATGTGGCCGACCCCTATGGTCGGTGCTGCCCTCGCCCTGCCTCTGTCCTCGTCCAAGGGGTCCCAGAATTTGAGGTTCAAGAGATTTGCGATGCCCGCTATCGCAGGGGGGTGCTCCATTTCTTGGTAGATTGGAAGGGGTACCCGGCTTGTGATCGTACTTGGGAACCTCATCAGCATGTGCACGCTCCCCGCCTGGTACGAGAGTTCTATGATCGGTTTCCTTGGAAACCCGGGGCTCCGGGTCTTCCTGGGAGGGGGCATAGTGTCACGCCACTTTTGGGGAGACTGAGGTCCGTTTCGATCGCTCTCCCTTCTCCCTCCTGGCGGATCTACCCGCGCTTTCGCGTCTGGGGAGCCGCCGGGAGGAGAGCTTCTGGAACCGCTGTTGGAGGGTTGCGGCACATGCGCGGGAAACCGCTGTCTCGGTTCCGCGCATGCGCCGTGGATTGGGCCTGTGCATTGGGAAGGGCTTGCCTTCCAAGCCTCGTTTCGGGTCCGCCGGCACCCGGAGACGAAACGGCTTGCGTTTCAAGCCTCGCGGGTGTCGGCGGCCCATGAAAGAGAACCGCTAGCAGAAGCTAACCGCGTCTCAACGCGGAAGCTTCGCTCGTGTTGCTCGCTCCTGGTTTCCAGTGTTTCCTGCTCCCTTTATGCCCTGCCTTGCCTCCAGCCTGCCTGGATACCCTGCTCTGCCCTGGGTCCTCTTGGCCCCTTTTTGCCTTGCCTTGCCTCCAGCCTGCCTGGTTGCCCTGTTCTTCCCAGGGTCCCTTTTTGTCCTGCTTGCCCTTTACCTGCTTGGGAGCCCAGTTTAGTTCAAGGGGCTTTTGGGTTTCCCTTGCCCTGACCTCCAGTCTCCTGGGTTCCTTGTTCTCGCCCTGGGTTCCCTTGGCTCCAGTTTTTCCCGCAGACTTCCCTGGGACCAATTGAGTCTTCATCCTTTTTCTCTATTCCCTGGGCTAATCCTAGTTGGTTCCCTTCTCAATCTGGTTCCCCTTTTCCCTGCCTGGTGCCTCATCCTATTGGGATTTACAGACCATTGGACCAGTCAGCCATCTCCAAACCAGCTATCTGAAGTTTGCCGGAAAGTGTCTTCCTACGGTTTGGTGTCCCGACTTAATCCTTGTTTGGTGTGTTCCCGCATTCACCTTGGACTTCACCTTGTTCCGAATCTTCAACCTGACAGCTGCCTCTCCTGTCTGTGCTTGCACAGTCCCACCGTCACGTTAATCAGGAGAGTGCCTTCCGTGACGCTGGGAGTCTGTCCATCCTCCACCCTGTACTATTTGGGTGGTGGAGAGGCGGGTTCCCCGAGTCACACACTCGTCATTCAGCTGACTGCAGCCTGGCAGCCCCAACAAGATCCACATCAAGGAAAACAGGTACGCAGTCTTCACGTACATCTCAGCTTGACACACTATACAAAGGCGTAGAGTTCCTCCTTCTTGTGAACCTAGAGATGGCCGCCAGGTGAACCTTTAGAGATGAAAAAGACAAGACACTCCTCGCCAAATGTAACAGATACGGGGGGATCTGTTCCGGAGTAACTCTCAGAGGCTCCAATTCCGCCTGCCCTTGGCACCACACACAGAATCTTTTCCACTTACTCCTGTAAGACTTGTTGGTGGACGGGGCCCACGCAGCCTGTAATATTTTCCGACAGTCCGATGGAATGGTCAAGACCCCAAACTCCGAAAAGTCAGGAGCCAAGCTGTGAGGTTGAGACTGTTCGGGTCGTGATGCCACACCGTTCCTTAGTTCCGGGACAAGAGGTTGGGCTCTTTCGGGAACGTTATCGGGTGGTCCGCTGACAAATGAAGGAGGTTGGAAAACCATGGTTGTCTCGGCCAACACGGCGCTAACAGGATGACTCGGCACCTGTACCTACGTATCCACTGCAGAATCCTCCGTATCAGGGGAAACGGAGGGAAGGCATAGAGGAACTTGTCCGTCCACGGGAAAGAAAAAGCTTCTCCCACTGAATCTTCCTGTGGCCATCTGCTGGCGTACATTTTGCACTTCTTGTTTGCCTTCGTTGCAAGGAGGTCCAGCGTCGGTTGCCCCCATTTCTGAAAGACCTTCGCCAAATGATTGTCGTTTATTTCCCACTCGTGAATCTGGTCCATCTTTCTGCTGAGCGAGTCCGCCTGCTCGTTTTTCACTCCTGGCAGATGATGGGCTATGATGCATACATCGTGCTTCAGCGCCCAGTGCCACAACTTCTGGGCCTCGATGGAGAGGGTCCTGGACCGCGTACCGCCTTGCTTTCGCAAATAAAACATTGTCGTGGTATTGTCCGTCAGAACTCTCACTGTGGATCCCCTGATGTGAGGCGGGACCACTCTCAGGGCCCAGCGGACTGCTCTCAATTCCAGAAGGTTGATGTGTAGGAGAGATTCTTTCTGAGACCAGCGGCCTTGTGTCTGCAGCGTGCCCAAATCCGCTCCCCAGCTGGTTAGGGACGCGTCCATTACAACTGTGAACTGGAATTCCGGTTCCTGTAGAGGCACACCCTTTGAGATATTCCGACGATTCCTCCACCACCGTAGGGTTGACATGAGTTTGACGTCGTCGATGGTCAACTTGTCTGACCAAAGGCCCTGAGACTGTGGCCAACGATCTGCCAAAAACTGCTCAACTGGCCTCATGAAAAGGCGACAGTTGGGCACTAGATGAATGCAGGACGCCATAGCTCCCAGGATTGACGTATATTTTCTTACCGACAACCTGGAATTGATCTTCAGCTGGCCTGCCAAATGACTGAGCCTGGTAATCCTGTCGAGGGATGGTTTGACTAATCCCACCTGGGTGTCGAACTGGGCACCCAGAAATAGTAAGCTTCTGGACGGCGTTAATGAGGACTTGTCGAACCCCAATCGTTCCAATAGGCTCAATGTGACCTGTAGACTGTCATGCGTCGACGACGGGGAAGATCCCCTCACCAACCAGTCGTCGAGATACGGGTATACATGGTGGCCCTGCCTCCTCAGCCAGGCTGCCACCGGAGCCAGGCATTTGGTGCACGTTCTGGGGGAAGATTTTAGTCCAAAAGGGAGAACTGTGAACTGGTAGTGATTGTGTTCCACCACAAACCTGAGGTATTTCTTGTGTCGCGGAAACACCGGTATGTGAAAGTACGTGTCCTGCAGGTCCAGAGACGCTAGTAAATCCCCTTCTTGAACTGACCTTATTACCTCTTGGAGCGTGAGCATCTTGAACTTTATGTCCTTCAACAACTTGTTCAGTTCTCGCAGATCTAGGATGGGATGCCATTTTCCATTCGGCTTTTTCACCACAAAGTACCAGGAGTAAACCCCTTGACCCCTTTGCGACGACGGGACGTGTTCTATAGCCCCTTTTTTTAGCATAAGTGCTACTTCCTGCAGCAACACGCTCAAATGGGAATGAGCTACCCGCACCGGTGGAATATGCGGAGGGTTGCTTTTGAACTGCAGGGCATGTCCGTATTCTACGGTGTCCAACACCGATTGGTCTGTGGTTATCAGCTCCCATTCCTTGATGTAACATGATACTCTGCCCCCCAGAACGTTCCGATGTCCATCATTGCTCACTCTTAGCTCGCTTATCCCTCTTCGACGACGACGAGAAACCTGCTCTTTTCTTCGGGGCTTGGTAGTCCCAGCTCTGTCTAGCTGCCTGTGAAGCTCGTCTGTATCCTTGAGAGGAATATGTTGATCTACCGAAGGAACGGTCCCTGGAAGAGAACCTGGAGTTCCCCGAAGCTCCTCTGAAGGGACAAAAAGACCGGGAACCCCGACCACTCTGGCGAGCTCCCAAAGAACGCACAGTGTCCGAGTCCTCCTTCATGCCCTTCAGGGCTTCGTCGACCTTCTCGCCAAAAAGGAGGTCTCCTTCGAAAGGCATATCCAGTACCTTGTACTGCACCTCTGGTCGGAAGTTGGTGCATTTCAGCCACGCCTGCTGTCGGAGGACCACACCATTGTTCTGGTTGAAACCCAACTCTGCAAGATCTACTGCGATGTTAATTGCATGATTTGAAGCTTCCTCACCTTCCCTGACTAGTAGCATAGCCGCTTTTCGATGTTCATCCGGAATATGTTCGAGTATGGGTGCCAGCCGGTGCCACATTTCCCTGTCGTATCTAGCGACTATGGCAAGAGAATTGGCCGCCTTAACCGTGGTGGCACCTACCGTCAGGACCTTCTTGCCGAACGCATCTTGTCGTCTAGCATCACTTTCCGGCGGGGTCGTACACTTGTGTTGAGCCCTCGCCTTTCTCGCCGCCGCCGCCGATACCACAGTCAGGTGTCGGTTGTGAGGAAAGGCACTTGGGAGTAGAGTCCGCGGCCTTGAATTTCTTTTCCAGACGACCTTTAACCACTGGCTCTGAGAAAGGGTGAGGCATGGTTTGCAGACCTTCCTTCCACACATGTTCTAAGATGGGCACTGAAAACACTGATTTTCTCCTTTGACCCATGTGGTCGAAAAGAAAGCAATCTTTCTTTTCCTCTTCTTGTGCCAGTCCAAATTCCTTGCAGGCTTTAGCCATCATGCTATGGAATGACCCGATAGTGTCTGGAGGAGACGGCTGGGCCGGGCTCCTCGGCGTTTCCAACTCTATATCGGACTCCCAGGTCGGATCCCTGGAGGGGGAAAGTGAGACTATTGACGACGCCCTGCTACCTGATTCTGAATCCAATAGCTCCCCTTCCTCGCGGCGTGGAACCGAGGGGCTTGCTTCTGGAGGACCTGCGGCGGGGGTTGCAGGTGGAGGACAGGGAGACGGGCCCGGGTCGTCGACGACCAATCCGGCCGGGGCTGCTCGAGGCAGTCTATCGTCCAGTGTCCATATCAGAGATTGCAGCGTGGATAAGACTTCCAACGACAGAATCGATTGTGGATCCAGCAGGGAGGTAGAACCCTGACAGCTTTCAGAGACCGGCCTGGCAAGTTGCAACGCCAGGTCTGCCGGGGCAGCTACCCTTTCGACCTCGTCCCCCGAAGACACGGACAAGGCCTCTTGCTGTAGGAGTGTGTCCGGTAAAACTGGGCCGTAGAACTCTGGGCACCAGGCCCTCTGAGGGACATCCGTCGACGAAGCCATAGTTGTTCCTGTCAGCGTCGTCGTCATCTGCAATGCAGGTGCGGTAGATGTTAACTGTGTCAATGGCAGAGAAGTCGTCGACAACCGCCCAACCGTCGAAGACGGTAGTGGTCGTGCAGGTTTATGCGTTGCTCCAGTCTTCTATGAACTCGACCTGCGTTTTTCCTTTTCTCGACTCAAGGTCGATCCCTGACGATCACCTGAGGAGGATTTGGATTTGTCTTTATCTTTTCTCGTCAAAGATGAGGACGAAGAGGCACCTTTCGAAGCCGAATCCTTGGAGCGGCCTTCGACGACTCCTTGACCACCGGTCTGGGCTTCTTCACCGGGGGCTCAGATGACGATGAGCAGCGCAGGCCCCTGAAGATTTCGATGCCGAGGCCACGCTGCGTGTCGAGCCCACCTCTGAAGGCGGGTATGCCCCCGCTCCATCGTTCAACCATGCGACAAGTCTGCGACTCCGATCCTTAAGGGTTTTCTGGGAGAAGCCCTTACAAATGTCGCAGTCATCGGCCGAGTGGTGAGGGTGCAGACAGTAAATGCAGTCCATATGCGCATCCCCCTCGTAGACCTTCTTTAGGCAGCATGTAGCGCACGGGTGGAAAAGTGCTTTCCCTGACATCAGGAGAAGAGTGTAACCTAACCAAGTAGAAAAACACGAGGTGTTCCCACTTTGGAGACGATCGAAATCTGGAAGGAGCCGCGGGGGCGGGGCATTTATACCGCTACGTCTTGGTAGGGCGTGCGTGCATGGCCCAAAACGACATAGATAGGACACTAAAGTGTCGAAAGTTTTCCTATAGGAAAAGGCTATATAAGCTTACCGAGGGTTCCCAGTCTGTCGACGGGGAATATTCCAAGCATGTGAATCCATGAAAGATCCAATGCTGGAGAATTATATTTATCAATCCTATCTGCTTCCTTCTGGTTCTTCTTTTGCTTATTCTCAGGTTTCCGATGTCTCCTCCGTTTGATTCTCTCTGGGCTCATCAATTTGTTGCAAAGTGTGCCTAGGGGGACAACTCTTTAGCTGATTAATATGGACCCATTTCTCTTCTGTCAATTCGCCTTTGGGGATGCAGATTCTGTAGGCGACAGGTGAGATTTTGTCTACAATTTCAAAAGGTCCTTGCCAGCTAGGCAAAGATTTGCACTCTTTGGTCTGGTTCCTTTGGAAATTGTACAAGTAGACCCTGTCTCCTACTTGGTATTCCTTTTTGGTTGTTTTTAAATCATACTGATTCTTCATCCCCTCTGCAGATTTAATTCCGCTGAGCGCACGCAAAAGCATGTTGAAGGTGTTTTCTCAGATTCTCAACATACTCGTGAGTTGTGGAGGCGTTAATCAGTGTCTGCTCCTGTGTTCTATAGAGCAGATGCTGAGGTAGCACCATCCTTCATCCAGTCATCAGCTCAAATGGAGACATCTTAGTTGCAGAAGAAGGTGTAGATCTGATGGCCATCAGGACAAGCGGTAATCGGATGTCCCAACTTGGCCCATAATCTGCCACACATTTTTTTAGGATGCTCACAATGGTTTTATTGTACCTCTCAACTTCACCACTAGACGACAACTGTATGCAATGTGAAGTTTCCTTTTTACCCCAAGTATCTCCCACATCTTTGTCATCACTTTGTTGGTGAAGGGACTACCGCGGTCTGTCTCAATCCTTTGGGGTAGGCCAAAACGCGAGAAGATGTGATTGATCATCAGGGCAGCTGCTGTTTACACCCATTTGGTAAACAAGCATGTTATGGTTAACATGTACTTGTTCCCCCTAGAGGAGCGAATCTAAGGCCCGGTGAAATCTACTTGTAAATCTGACCAAGGCAGTGTCATCCCCCTCTTCTGGGGGGGAGCTCGGTGTGTGAGTGAAGTTGGCTGAAATTGTGCACACACAAGACACCCCTTCAAGTATTGGTCGAGGTCATGCCCCATGTGTGGCCAGTATGCAACCTCTTGCAAGATTTCTAAAGTAGTGTGAAACACCCGATGACCGGCTGTGGCCGCATCATAGGCGTGACTTAGCATCAGGCTTCAGAATGAGGTAGGGACCACCCACTGGTCACCGTCAGATATGGATCTCCTTACCAACAAACTGCCTTGGATTTGGAACATTTTTGGACATTTCTTCAATACCCTTAGGTCCTCTTTCTCAATGTAATCGGTATCCGTCAGGGGAAAGTTCTCAGGGTCCTCAATGTGTTGATAAAACTTACCAATAATCGGATCCCCTTTTTGTGCCGTGATTAAATCAGCATTTGGGGTTTCCTTACTCCATTCGGCAGTGGAGGGTTCATTGTGAGCATTTGTCTGGGACCTAGCGATAGCAGTGACCTGGATTTCCCCCAACAGGGACTCGATCTCGAGGAACTCCCCCTAGATGGCTCTAGTTTTGGCCAGATGATCAGCTAGGTCATTTCCAGTTTTGTCTAGCCCTTCTATTCTGGAATGACCTTTGATGATCTTCAAATAGATGGTCATCCCACTAGAAGTGACCAGATCATCAATATTTTGGATGAGTTTGCCATGTTTAAGCTGTTTATTATTCGCACATAGCATGGCTCTGGTTTTCCAACTAACCAGGTGCTCCACAAACCCGTTCCGGACATAATCTGAATCAGTGATTATGACCAGTTCGTGGAGTTGGTGTTGGACAGCAATGAGAATGGCCTGATGAACTGCCATCAACTCCACCACTCGACTACTGTGGGGACCGATTTCGTACCCAGCAGAGGGTTGCAGAGCATCATTCCCCCAGGCATTCCCAACGCCGGCCACCAGTTCCTTTTCCCTGTTGTTGTCAACATGGTAGGAGCACCCATCCACAAACTGTGGGCATTCCCTCGCACTTGTCTTCTTCATAGACTTTGTGTGGGGAATTCAGGTATGCCTCCATGTTGTCCTCGATTTTAAGACTTTCGTCCCCACTCCCACTTGACCCAACTCTTCAACAGATGGATCAGGGGTCTTGTGATCTCTGCGTAATCCTCAATGAACTTTCTACTGTAATTAGTCAGTCCAAGGAGGCTTCTTAGCTCACGCAGAGTTGTGGGGTCTTTCAGTTTTAGGAGTGCTTCCACTTTCTTTTCCTGGTGACAGAGACCCTCAGGAGTTCTCATGCCCCAAGAAGTTGACACGGGTCCTGCATGTCATGATGCCTACACCCGGGCATCAGGACCAAGCCCATCAGCTCCGGAAGCAGGCATCCAGATACTTACTTAAATCCCAACAGCCCCGGCTGGGGGCTGTTTGGGTTCAGTCCTGGCGCCTTAGGCGCCAGGCTCATAGACTTTACTTACCTGATGCAGACCATGCTGCTAGTGAGTCCAAGCCAACGTGAGGCCTGGATGGGACTATTTTTCTACAGGCACTATTTTTTACTCGGGTGTGGTTCTAGGGAACTTCTTTCCTGGAACTACTTTGGAGGCTATTTAAACCATGCCCGAACAACCGCACACGCTTCGCGTTATTCTGCATCCAGCAGCGTAGCGCTCACCGTGCCTGCAGTCTGCATCCAGGAGCTCCTAAAACCAAGAGGAAAGAAAAGGACAAGATTACAAAACAAACTATTTCAAATTCCTCACCTGATTTCGGATCCATCTCGCCTCTGGACCTGGAAAGAACATCATTTCAGTACGCCTCGCATCTCCAGCTGCAGCGCCGCGCCATACTCACCAGTCCTCGCAGCATCTTTCGATTCTGCGCTGCCTCCATCATTTCTTCGCCGAACTCCGGCACCTGAGGGACAAAAGAAAACAACAAGGTGAGCCGAGAAAAACAACAAATAAAACACTTATCATAGACTTACCAGATTACCACCGGAGGCATTATTCTATAACTCTCCACATCTTCATGTGCCGCATCTGCAAAGAGAAAAAACAACACGTTAAACACCTGCAACATTTACCGGACGGCGTCGGGTAACAGACTCTTACCTGAGCGCCACCAACTGCCACGGGGGTATCTTCTCACGATCTTAGTCGCAAGACAAGGAAGGAAGGGGGGGAACAAGAGTGAATCATCGGACATATTCAACTCTATGAACTTGATACTTACCGAACCTTGCCAGGAACCTCAGAGTCAATACTCTCCGGAACTCTCCCACGCCTTCAAACCAGTGAAGTAACTGGCATCAACGCGCCCCTGCAATCCACGCAGGATGGAGAGCTCATTATTTAAAAACATAAGGTGAGGTTCCTAAAAGGGGATATCGGAGGCGACAAGAAGGGAGAACAAGAACAGTGGGAGGGGGCTATCACTCACATCCACGGGCGGCTAAATCCCTTTCTCCACTTGCAGGAGAATACTTCTACGGATCAAGCAGACGAGATTAGACGGGCCAGTCCAGACAGTCATCTCGGCACTACGCATCACGTTGGTGGAGACCGCAGCAGTCCGGGTCCAATCGACGCCCCTGTGGGAACCAGGTGAGCGTAACACTGTGCCTAATGGAAGGAGAGATTTGCTCCGGCAACCCTCAACTATGTCAGAACATAACAGATTTCCGCTATGGGTTCCTCCACAGTTGACCTTTTTATCAAGACATCATCCACATAGGCCAGGTTACCCCTTTCACCCAAGTCAGGCATGGCCTTATGTAGGAAGATGTTGAATTTGTTGCCGGAGTTCAAGTATCCGAAGGGAGTCCGGGGTCAGGTGTATTGCTGCCACCGAAGGTAAAGGCCAGCTTGTATTGGTCCTCCCTACTGACTGGCACGGTCCAGTACCCATTGGTCAGGTCAATGGCAGTATATTCCTTTGACCCCTGGATCTGGGCCAGCCCCTGGCCAATGTCGGGGAGAGGCCATCGGGACATGTGGACCCATTTATTCAGCTCCCTTAGGTCAGCACATAGTCTCCACTAGCCATTCGGTTTTAAAATTCCCAGCACCGGATAAAGGTGCTGTGGACTGGACAAATTATTCCACAGGACTCAAGGTTTTTGATTATTTCTGTGAGGGACTCCATGGATGCGGGGGGCAAGCGGTATTGCTTCACAAACACTGGAGTCATTCCGGGGTCCGTGGGAATTGTTGTATGGATTCCGGTGTGACCACAGTCCATCGCAAAGAGATCTTAAAAATCAAAGAAAACGTGTTTCAACTTTTGCTCCGGAGTCTCACAGGCATCAGCTAGGTTGAATCACTCTTCAACCATTTGCCTGAAGCCTGGAAAGACTTCCGGTTTTGCTATCTCAGTGGCCTCCTCCAGGTGGGTGGAGAGGTCCTTGGTGAGAGTATTGACCTGGACATAGGGTTTCAGGTAGGCGAGGCTGTCATTGGGGACTGGAAGATCACCTCATCCTGCCTGATGTCACAGGTCACCTCTTCCTCGTTGTAAAGGTAGGAAAAATACACCAGGAAATTCCCCCCTTGCCGGGTGAAGATCCTGTCAGGTGGTAAATCATTGTCACTATTACTGTCAAAACAGTCATTGGGGATTGGTCCCATCAGTTCATTACCTAGATCCATGGAAAAATGTCTGTCATCAACTGCCATTTCAATAAGGGTGCCTGCGCATAGAGTGATATTCCTAAGGTCGCTGTTATCCATTAACATTGGAATGGTGTTGTGTTCTACATTGACTAATGGTGCTGGGTTTAACCCCAACCCCTGCTGTTGGAGATTGGCATTGAGGTGTACATATGCGTCCAGATTTTGCAGTTTCTGTTCTTTTAATTGTTAATTCAAGTGGGAATAGTCGTGTCCTTCCTGGGATGGTGACCTCCTCTCCAATTTGAACTTCAACTGCAAACAGCAGCAATTGGGCAGTCCGAAATGCTTTCTTTGAATCATCAAAGTCCATGGGATTGCCCCCTAGTCGGGACCAGGCTTTGTAATTTATCAGGTCCAAGTTAAGGGCAAAACGATTGAGAATGTCACTTCCTGAATAGAATGCAGCAGGGACATCTCGCACAACCCAACAATTATGTACTGCTTTTGTTTCCGATAGAGATTTTGAGCATACACTAGGCAGGAGATGTTTGGATTTGGGAGTTTCCAGGCTCACTTCCCACTTATCGATCAATTTAAATGTGGGAATGGCTGGATCTTTTGGGAGCTTTCGGAACATGGCTTAGCTGATGAAGCTATTACCGTTGTTCACGCAGACTCGGGCGAGGACAGATACGTTCCCCTCATTTAACTGAATAGGGATGAATAGCTGTTCTCTAATTTTCTGAATTTCAGCTAAACCTTGAGCTGGTTTCTTATCGCTTTGGACTATGGAATTGGGATTTTCAGATTTTGAATTGGTATACAATTTCGAAGTGCTTTCTTCCAGTGTGGAAAGCCACTTAAAACTGGAAGGAAAGTTGATTTTCAGGAATGGAGAGGAGTTCCCAACACCAGTTTGTTGTCCTACAGCAATTACTGTCATGTCAAGTATTTGGTTATTCTGGAAATGAAACTCAATATGATCAGGTTTTTGTTCAACCATGTGGCATGTGCCATTTAAACTAACATGGTTGACACTCCGTTTCAATTTTAGTGGCCGGTTAGTCTGAGTCCAGGGTCTTTGGTCATAACTCGCTTGGGTTTGTTTGCCTTCTTTGGCTTAGTCACCCGAGTCCACTGGCTCTCAGACTCAGAGGTGCTACTAGCTGATGTCCCCTCATGATCATCTAGACCCTCCCGGATTATGTGAGCTTGAGAGGGGCTCGCAGAATGGTGGGGCCTAGTTTCTCCACTCCTGTGGGGCACAGAAGAGTAGTCTTCTGACTCCTTCTTACTCCTAGGGTTGGCAGAGTATTCCCCCCACTGCTCTAATTTGGTAGAGGTCTTCAGGATACTCTTTTTGGGCCTGATTTCATTGGGGTTTTCATTAAATTGGACCAACTGGTCCCTTGGAAAGTAATATTTCGGTGGATCAAATTCCCGGACCCTCTCCTCATTGGAGCTTTCCTTATCAGAGACATCCGCCTTAATGTTTGGGTATCTATACAGGGACGCCCGTCCATCAATTTCTGGGGGCGCTGATCTGTTATTTCTATCATGCTTGGCCTATTGAATTCTGCCGGCCTCATGGTTTCTGGCTCATGTGAACTGGTAGACATGAAGCTGGCAATGTTCACAATATTAAATGGGTTATGTCCCTTAGCATAAAGGTCCTTATACTATGATCAGGGGTTACCATGTCCCTCTCTATCTGTTCGGGGTCCCTACAGTTAAGATTAAGTCTAGCACCCTCTTTCTCCAACCTTGCTAGTTTCTCCTTTTCAGCCCGTTTCTAGAGAAGAAGCAACGATCTGAGCTTTTTGTTCAGCTATCAAAGCTTTACTGGCCTCTGACACGCTCTTGCGCTGCCACTTGTTTGTTGAGCCCATCATTCTTTTCACAGAGAGCCTCATTGTCTCTCTGCGCTTCCTGTATGGCCTGGGAATACTGAGAATTTCTGCTGCAGGAGACTCACCTCCTGAGTTTTAGCATCTTTGGTCTGGGTGTTCTCTTCCAGAGCACCTTCTACCTATCTGGCGTGCTCCAGTAGATCCCCATACCCTGTTTTTAGTTCATTGAGTTTCTGGAGGGCTGACTCACTCCCCTGTAACTCTATTTTTAATTTGCTGATTTCCTGGCCTAGGGCGTCTCTCTCCTGACTCAGGGTGCCTCTCTGTTCAGTCAGGTCATCCCTTTGTTGCCTGATATTGAATTTCTGGCAATCTTCATCAAATTATGTTTCAGAGTCTTTCAAGATTAACTTATTACTTTCCTCTTTCAATTTATCTATCTGATCTTGTGGAGTAACTATCTGCTCTGCGCCGACCCTGTTATAGGTTAATTGTCGAATCAGCTTCTGTTGACTCTCTTCAAGAGAGTCAACCCTTTCCTGACACACTATTTTTGCTGCTTCTAGTTGGGCCTCTTGATCTGCATTATGTTGCTGTTGGCAAGCCAAATCCTCTTAATTTTATGATGTAGTTTGCAGATTCTACCTCCAACTCTTGGCTCTTTTGTAATGTTTGTTCCGCCAAACTTAATCAATCTGGATTTTATTTCACAGTTCAGATTGATTCTGCGCTAGAGTTTCGTTTTCCTCCTGCCTTTCCCGCATCACTTCCATGTGGAGATACAGGTAGGCCGTAATTCTGGCAATTTTGCTTTGCTCCCCTTTAATTTTTGGGGTCATATATAGCTCGCTCAGAGCTTGGTGTAATAGGCCACCGTCCTGCCATGGATCCAGGTCCATGGCGGTGACCTGTTGGGTTATTTCTTGTAGCCAGACTTTTTCATCCTGTTCTGGCCACTCACCTCTGACAAATAGCTTGTGCAGAAGGTGCTCCCTAGCCATATTGGAAATGTTCTTTATTATTTGGGTGTGGATTTAATTTTACTTTTATATACAGGCCTGGTACTTAAGAGTATTTGTATTTGTTTTGGGAGGCGCTTGTACAGTGTAACCCAGTATTCCAACCACACAAAGTATTACTACCTTGCAGGTTAGTCTGCTGTGTTAGACTGTCACGGGTGGTAACCGGCTGGGTGGTAATCAATCCCCGGCACAAGCCCTCAAATTTGTTAAGGATTTCAATCAGGTGAGACACACCTTGGTCTTTGCCTAGTATGCAGTGCATGACTGAAATGCTTATTTTTTTTTAGATTAGATTCAATATTGAGATGGTACACCAGTCATATCACACCTCTTTTCAAATACCCAGGGCCACGATGGACCATGAACCAGGTTGTTGATAAAATGTAATATTTATTTATTTTAAAATCCAAAAGAAATCATACAATTTTTAATATGGGGCAGCAATCACCAATGGGGTGATAATAACAATAGGAATGCAAGCAATGCACTAGTTTAACCTTATATTGACACATCTACAAAACACCAGGGAATAGAGCACTTTTTGATTTTAGGAAAGATAGCACTCAAGTTAGAATTTCCCCCTGCAATGTTCCCTCAACCCACAAATCAATTCTGAGTGGATAAACAGAAGCAGCAGGTAAATCAGGAATGACAAATAGGAAACAGAATTGAAATCCGACCTTCCCTCCCCAAATAAGAAAAACGAATTTCAAACCCCTTGGCAATGTTTTGGAAATGGACAATTAAATAATGAATGTGTGTGAAAAACCTTGAAGCAAATATAATTTTTCAGTAAAGCAACAATGTAAAAGTACAAACAATCACAAGCAATGCATTAGCAAGAGCATATAGTTAAAAAATGAGTGGCAGGGTGTTAGGCAGAATCCTGTGCAGTGCCCTTAGGGACCACTACACACAATTAAGACCACAGGTGGCAATACAAGTTTTACCTTTGGTACAAGCCTGTACTACTAAGTTATAGTGGTAGCAGTAGCAGAGCAGCAAGGCTTACCTCAAGAGTATATGAGCAGTAGCAGAGATTAACCAAGGGACCACAATTACTGTGGCTCAAGCAAACACTGACTCAAGGTTTCAGGTAAAAAAATATAAGTACATTTATTTTTAAACCATCAGTTATAAACACAACACTTCTATTAAACTTTAAACAAAACCATACGTTAAATATACTACAACTAACCAATTCACTTTGTACAGTAGGTCTCAAGGCAAGTACCCTGTGTTTGAATGAACCGGTGTTATGAACAAAACACGATACAGCGGATAAGGTTGCGATACCTTTTTGACAGTTCGGTCTACTCAATAAACGCATATCCGTGACATGAAATGCTGCCGGGGCAAAAACACACTTAGCACCTGAGATACCCAGAGGGAGTTGGAGGTAGAAATCAAAGACAGCATAGAGAAACACTCAGAAACAGGAGTTCAAAAGTCAAAGGGTCGGAGCCAGGGTTAAGTGACACCGGAGACCTGTTGCCGAAGATCACACCGTTACAGTTCACGATTCAGCGTAGCCCAAAAGTACTTTGATATTGTCAATGTTCGGTAGCAAAAGTTATAAGAAGGAGGTAAGACAAGGGCGAGCCTTGAGGATGAAGAAAAAGGGGTTCACCCAGTTTCCTCGAGTAGAGCACAGTACCTTATTCCAATGATGCAGCTGGTGCCCTGGCAGTTGTTCCTGTTGGTTTCCTGCAGACCCACGATTCCTGGAGCTTTGTTGGGAAGGAGGACGTCTGAAGGGGGTCTGCACCACACAGGGATGAAGCCGGCAGCAGCGACAACGAATAAAAGGTGCGCTCAAACAAAAACAGGAGAGACTCGGCAGACGGCTATCCGGACCACTACAGTAGTGTGCAGCGATTTCGACCACGGCGGAGATCTCTGGCTGAAGAAGAAGAGCTGGTTATCCCCACCAGGCTCAAGGGAAGAAGACTGGATCTCCTCTTAGTCGTCGAAGGGTATATAGCTCAGGACTGCAGCAGGGCTTCACCGGGACGGGGTAGTTGCAGCAGCTGTCGTTCTCTCCGCTTCTCTTCGGTTCCTTGTAGTTCCAGAGGCGACTGACTTCTAGCCCAAGAGACCTGCCTTTTATGTGAAAAAACCCCATTCACACAGCCTGGCTGTCAATCATGCAGCAGGGGGGTTGTCCAGCCGGGACAACCACCTCAGGCAATCATGGCAAAGTGCAACTTGGGTTTCCTAGGATACCTTGTGCAGGGGGTGACTACACCCCTCCCCCACATTCAGCCCACCTAGACACCCAGGCGCCTTGAGGAGGGCTTCTCTACAGAAGCCCGCCAAAAGACGGTGAACAAAGAAAGCGAACCTAGTTTTCTGCGCAAAGTAAAACACAAGGAGGACTTTAACAAAAAGAAATGGCGAATAAACCCAACCAGAGCCAAAAGAAAGACAATTTGGTCAAGCGGGTTTATGTTCGAGGCTAATATAATAGCCAAGAACAGTACCACGTTTATCTAATATAATCGCGGTAGAAAAGGTAGGGTAGATACCACTACCACCAGCCAAGTCCAAATGTTAAAAGAGCGAGTTGGCTGCAGAGTTGCAGTCTGTGGCAGTCACTCCATTTTGCTCCTCTGAGACCGGAGTCTCTCTACAGTTTCCTGCCTTCCATTTGTGGGTGGACCCATAAGACCCTCATTCAGCCGCGGAGCGGCCGCGGAGTTGGCTGCAGAGTTGCAGTCTGTGGCAGTCACTCCATTTTGCTCCTCTGAGACCGGAGTCTCTCTACAGTTTCCTGCCTTCCATTTGTGGGTGGACCCATAAAACCCTCATTCAGCCACGGAGCGGCCGCGGAGTTGGCTGCAGAGTTGCAGTCTGTGCATGGCTGAAATGGCTTCAACGTCAGTGCGCTTGCCCTCTATGGACATGGACCACGAACCCGTGTAACCAGAGGAGGGCCGCCTGCTCAGAAGCGCGTGCCCACGCCTCGCTGCGAAAGCCTTACAACAACGTGGTGCACAATTACAACATTTGCCGGGTCTGTCACATAAACATCTAAAGACCCCAGCAGCAACAACAGTGAACGCCCATTTAAAACGGGCGGACTTCATTGACCAATCTGCAGTAAAAAGTTTCAAATCACCAACCATCTTGTCAAAAACAAGCCCCACAGAAGCAGTGGACACGCTTCAACACGCACCTGGCCCCCTGCCTCCAGCGTCGGATCCGGAGCCTCTCTGCACCTCGCCAGTACTTCTTCGACCGCGGCTCCCACCCTCACAGCTCCGGGACTCGATGGCCTCCGGAGGGAGGATCGAGGCCCGTGAGCAGGGGGAGGGGGAGCTTGCGCTTGTGAGGAGCGTGGAGCAGACGCCGCGGGCTAGCCTGGGGGGGGAAGAGTGAAGTCCTGCACCCCTGCTCTCGGCAATGGCTGCCCCGCGAAAGGACCTGTGCGAGGCAACACAGCCGCGGGTCATTCCGGGGGAGGAGCCTGGTACCTCTCTCCTCCCCCAGCAGCATGTGACCCGCACTCGGATGGGCTCGTCGGACACAGGGTCACGCCCCCCTCCGAGGAGGATTTCCACCTAGCGACAAACCTTGTCGGCAGGCAAACGGAGTGCAAGAGCCCTCTGGGGACGAGAGAGGACCAGAAAAGCATTCAACAATCCCCACGGCAAATCCAGGACTCAAACACACGCTACAAATAGTAGCTCAAGTGCACTCCAGCCCGCCACTTAAAGCGCCTCAAATCTCAGAGGGCTCCCCTTGTCGTCCAGTAATCGACTGCAGGGTCCTGGTTACCCCAGGAAACGAAGTTCAGGTCCCTGGCCTGGGAAAGCCCCCACCCTCCTGCCTACCCCCCTGGAAGGAGCGCCAAATATTAAAAAACGTAGTAGAAAAGAGGCGGAGTCCCCCGACACCGGAATCTCTAGAGCCTCCAGAAAGAAAGTACCCCCAAAAACGGCAATCAAAAAACAAAAACGCACAAACAGGCTGCAGGCGCCCAAAAACAAAACAAATGGTCAACCACCTAAGAAACCTTGGATCCCAGAATCAATAAAACCATCGGTTGCTAGCCTCATAACTGACTTCTTTCATGCATTCGCCCCAGATTCTCATTCCAGGCAAGCTGATCTTACGGATGAGGAAATCTTGGAAGCAATTAAAACCGGTCAACCTCCAGAAAAAGCAAGAAAAATAGGTTTATCGTCAGATCAGCGTGCCCAGTCCCAAAATTCTGCAAATGACAAACAAGACCCACCATCCCCAAAAACGGCCCTTGCAGGTGGAATCACCAAAGCAATCTGATTCGGCCCTCCAGCTTGATCCGGCGCCCCGGATTGCATCTGGAAAGGAGAACTCGTCAAAACAAACAGACACGGGCACCAACCCTGGTCGGGGGACTCAAACCACACCAAAAAATGGCCGAGCCACTTTACCCACTGACAAGTTTACCAGTGAGATGACAACAGCCTCTCCCTTGGAAACACCCGCACCTGCCAAACCTAAAGCCATGCAAGCCCACATTGAAGGTTCCTTGAAATCAATCCTGCCGACAACCAAAGACCACCCCATAACTTCAGGGCAGGCAGGGGCACAGTCCCCTCAGGCACCAGCCCTTGAAATCCAGAGGCCAGAAGCGTGGTTAAATGGACAGAAGCCCGAAACTTCAACTCACGCCGCAGGCCCATCTCAGATAAACAAGGATCAGCCAGACGGCCCCCGGCAGGAAGGCGCTCCAATTGACCACAACCTTAAACCACAGCCCCCGGGGCGACCCAGCCATGGCCCACCAGACCTACCATCTTCGCCTGTAGTGAGACGGCTCCTAAACGAGAGCTACTTACCTTCTCCAGCTCCCAAACAGCGCCCCCTCCCTCAGGGTTCGCCAATGGACTCTCCAGCGCAACATAAGAGAGACCTATCAATAATGTCAGCAATCACAATTTCAATGAACCCATTCACCAAACTTTACGAAGGCATCAACGAAAGTCTGAAAGACAACTCCCTGATCCAAGCAACAAAGCTTTCGAAATTAACTTTTCTCGAAGGATACATCACAGCCTTAGAAGATAATTTCAAAGGCCTAAGGCTGAACGTGGAACAAGGACACAAAGAACTTGCGAACATCCTCTCAACGTCCTTCATGGGGGTTAAACCAGGAGGTCTAAACCCGCCAGTGCAATTTCAATCTCCTCTTTCCAGCGCCGCCGTCCATCAATCATCGGGTCTCGGCTCGGCAAATCCCGAAATTCACGAGGTGATCGACATCACAGATGACATTCTCAATGCCCTGCTAACCCTGAAAACTCCAGTGAGAGTGGAAGACCCTTTCTACCCCCTGTTTACAGGTCTGAGACCAGAAAAGTCAGCACCAGGGGGGAGAACCTAAAACCCAGAAATTTAAACCAGTCAAGCAACAAAGCACATACTCAACCAAAAGAAAAGAGAAAGCGGGAAACCCGGCTCAAAGTCCGGTTTCCTACCAAGCAAAACCAAAGGCGATAAACGTCTCTCCCAGAACACCAGATGCCTTCCTGGCAGACGAGGTCTTGATGAACATCTCTCAGCATCCAGACGATATTCAAGACATCGCCGGACAAAAGTGGGAAAAAGCACCAGCCACGAAATTCGCCGGCCCCTCTACTTGACTGCGGAAACAGACTCGAGAAAGAAATCATCGATGAATCGTCGGAAGAGGACTTTGTTCACGAATTTAACACTCTGGAAGAGCGCAGGAAAATTCTCCAACGTCGGAAACCCACCAGCCCCCGTAGCCCTCCCAGTTCTCGAGTGGTGTCGTTTACATCACCAACAGCCTGCGAGAGGCCAACTCGTAAAAAGTCAGCCTCTAGTGTCCAACACCTCCAACAGTATGGGAGACGAAAGCAGGACCACCACTCAAAACCCTGAGGAGGCCCTCTTTTAGAGCTAAAGTCAACCGACAAAAGGGGGCAGCACTCGCAGCCCCACTTCACCTCAAGAACTGAGCAATATCGAAAAGGAAATTACTCCTCAAGGGAGTCCCCATCAAGCTCGAACAGCATTCTGAAAACGACGACAACATAATACTGAACAGAAGAGGGATACTCACGATATTCAGCCTGATCC
This sequence comes from Ambystoma mexicanum, assembly GCF_040938575.1. Taxonomy (NCBI): domain Eukaryota; kingdom Metazoa; phylum Chordata; class Amphibia; order Caudata; family Ambystomatidae; genus Ambystoma; species Ambystoma mexicanum. Next base: position 390,641,968 of record NC_090933.1, read on the forward strand.
AAGCCCTTCAGGAAATAAAACCTTCAGACTTAAAAATAGTGGATTCATACCACTCAAATGACAGAGTGAAAGCCTACATCCACGCAGCGTCAAAGCGCATCAAAACGGAAAATGCTCGAGCAACTAATGATCTGGCTGCGTTAGGATACATAGTGCAAATCGAACCTCACAAACTCCAATGTCAGGAGAAGGGTCATTCGGAAAGGAACTCGGCTCGCAAGGACAAAACCCCAGAAAAAAGAGAAGGGAGCGGATCGCAGAAGAACCACGGAACTCACCCAAACCGTGTTCAACTTACACTCCAAGCCACAGGCGAGCCCCTGCGTCAAACTACAAGACAAACCCAGGCGTGACAAGCCGATAAAGAACATCGATCTCAAGACCCCGAAGACTCAACAGTCAAATCCAGACTCGCACAATTTGAGCACGACCGTGCTCACTGCGCAGAGAAACAGGACAACAACCCGAGAATCCAAAGAGTGTGTTAGTACGTCTTTAAAATCATCTGCCAAACTACAGGGGTTGTGGGCCTGGCTCCCTAAGGCTCTGTCTCAATCGAAAAAATAGCAACCCGCAGGTCGGCTTGCTGGGTCCTCGGACTATCGGAAGGTCGACCACTCTTCATCTTCTCTACACTTCTGCTCATGGAACACGAGAGGTCACTTACACCTCAACAACGGGCAACGCAAATTTAGCCTCATTTGACATCATTTGTCTCCAAGAGACTTGGCTCAGACAAACTCCGGCTATGGATGGCTCCGACACCATCTTAGCCCCAGCCAACAAAGGGGCACTGGGACGCCCGACATCAGGTCTCCTTTTGGCCTGCCGGCAGGGAATAGGTCTGACACTCAAGTCCACCCTCCAATCTAACCTCTCAATCTTGGCAGTACTACTTGATTGGGTCGAAAAATCCTTTTCCAGTCCATCGCAAATAACGCTGATCAATACCTACAGGAACCCAGCTGCCATCAACCATCAGAATTACCTGTCAATGATGGAAAATTTGGTTGACGAAATTCAAGCAACATACCAGGTCTCTTCAATCATAATCTGTGGGGACCTGAATGCCAAATGCACAAATGAGCCTCGAATGCCGGATGCAACCTCACAAACAACAACAACAGTGAAAAGAGGGCGTCTCTGGTCTTCTTTAATGTCCTCAAGAAAGTTCGAAAATCTGAATTTTGTTTTCCCAAATGACCAACGTCTGCCAACCTGGGAACAAGGATCACTAAACGCGACCATAGATTACATTTATGCATCCAGACCCCTCCTGGGAAAAGTAAAAACATTTGAAGTCTGAAAAACCACAGCCAGCGACCATAACAAGCTGACGATGTCCCTGGCAAACCACTTCAAAGAGCCCACACTGTACGCCATGGAAGTGGAACCAAACGCCCGTGGAAACCGCCTAAACTTGACAACCCGAGCGGTCACAGCTTTGCTGGCTAAATATAACGGGGGTGGAATTGCTGAGGGCCTTAACTCCTTGGACTACGTGCCCCTGCTGCTCAAACACGTGGTGAAATCAAAACAGAAAGTTCTGTCCTCCATGTCTCCCAACCACACCTACATCACATCACATTGGTGGCAAAAAGACGTGAACTCCGCAAACTCAAGAGACAGCTGGGAAACCATCCGTCGAATAAAGAAAAACTAAAGTCGGCAATCTCAACCTATAAAACTTGGGTGAAAGACCATTGACACCGACTTTATTTACAAGATGCGGAAACCATGTTAAAAGCTATCTGTGGTAACAAAGTCAAAGAATTTTGGTCCTTGTTGAAATCTGCGGCGCCTTCGCACAACAACTTGACCATCAACGCTATGCCGGAGCATAAATGGATCACCCATTTCACTACTGTCTTCCAAGCCCCTGCCCCAACTGTTCAATTGGACAATCCATCTCAGATGTTAGACAGGCTCAAACTGGATGATCAACAAGAAATCAGTAATCACATCAAAAAACTGAAGACCTCCAGAGCAGCGGGCCCGGACGGGATCTCAAATATCGACCTGAAAGCTAACCGACCGGAATGGGCTTCGCTGATAGCGTCCATCTTCAAGAAATGCTCAGAGCAGAAATCTCTGCCGCCTTCATGGACAAAATCCATCATTGTCCCAATCTACAAAAAGGGTGACATCACTGATCCTCTAAATGATCGTCCCATAGCACTTTTGGATTGCATTGGCAAAGTCTTCGGGAGTCTGCTTCTGAATCGTTTCCAATCTTGGGCAGAATCGGCCCCGTGTAATGACAAGTTCCAATCGGGCTTTAAAAAAAAACATGGGCACGGCGGCAAACATTTTAGCAATCAGCACCCTGAAAAGCAAGGTCTGGGAGAGAAAATCTCGGATTTTCATCGCCTTCATCGACCTCTCCCAGGCTTTTGACCTAGTTGATAGGTTCCGCTTGTGGAAAAAACTGGATGGGTGGAGTTGCCCACAGGAGGTACTGCAACCAATAAAACCCCTTCATACGGACACCACTCTCAGGGTTCGTTTATCCCAAAGAGGCACCCTATCAGATGAAATCCAGATAGGACGGGGGTAAAACAGGGATGCCCTCTAGCTCCAGCGTTGTTCCTCGCATACATTGGTGACTACGGGGCCTCAGAAGACCTGGAGCACACATTCCCACCGTCACTCGCGTCCTCGAAAATAAGTCATCTGTTATACGCCGACGACCTAATCCTACTGGACCAGACCCAGATCGGCCTCCAGAGACAGTTATCCAATCTCTTGAGCTACACTGCTGAAAACAACTTAAAAATAAACAAAGAGAAAACGAAAATCATGATACTGGAAGCCGGTCAGAAGAACAACAAATGTTCAGAAAAATTGAAATGGTTCCTTGAGAAAAACGTGATCGAGATGGTTACCGACTACAAATATCTAGGCGTCCAGATAGACTCCTGGAAAAATGAGTCTTCGATGCAGAACGCACTTCAAATCAAATTAAAGAAACTAGCCTCTCAAGGAAAGGCTATCGATCTAAAGTTTGGAAAATTCTCTTGCATCCCTGTAATCGAATTTTATAAGAAAAAAGTTGTCCCTTTGATCACCTATGGAGCCGAGGCCATGCTCCAATCTGGCAAGGTAAAAATGCTAACAATCTGGAAAGAACTTAAATGTCCCTACTCGAGTCAGTCACGTGTTCGAAAGCTGATCTCACCACAAATCCGTCGAGAGTCTATAAGAAGCTGAAAGGTCTAGACTGGATTCATACTCAAGATCTAGTAACCAACAACAAACTTCTTCTCCATCTGCCTCCTTTGTTTTCCAAACTCAACAAGCCGATGCAGTACCTCCAAAAATTCCCAAGCAGGGGGGCTCGAAACTTCATGCTGAGGACTAGGTTGAACCTGCTTGAAACCAACGAAATCCGAAACATTAGAGGTCTATCAGACTCCAGCACGTGCCGATTGTGCAAAGCCAAGACTGAAACCATCCGGCATCTACTGCCGTCATGCCCGAAAACTTTGGACTTGAGATTGGCCTACGTAAAGCACCTCAGCCTAGACGAGTGTGGGTGGGACGAAGATACTTGCTGGCAAAGACTGATCGGAGGAGACCGAACCACCTGGCTCCTAGCAACCACCAAAATACTCCAACATACCTTGATGAGGATAGCGGGATGAGGGTCCCACCCTTGTGTAGTTACTGCAGTTCGTTTTTTTTTCTCAACTTTTTTTGTAAAGTTCTTTTGAACATATACAAATAATAAAATTTTTTTTTTTTTTAAAAAGAGTGAAACAATGCTCAGGGAGGTACAGACAGAAAAGGGGTACAGATTAGCCCTTTCCAGTACTCCATGTAAGATGGGGTGTACTGGGTCTGTGGTAAAAATGACTATGTAAAGTAAATGGCAACTTTACCTTTCTCTGGGGGACTGTAGTCAGCCCCAGCAAAATTGAGTCAGAGGGAAGTCTTAAAGACAACACTGGGTTACTACACTGAGGGTGCGGTGTAACACATACAAGAACAGGGGCACCTGGAGTGGTGTGCTCCAGTGCCCAAGATCACAAAATGAGTAAAAACACATAGGCCAAAACACATGCAAGAGTGGAAAAAGGATGTACACTCTTACCAGGTGGAAAAAATAAACTCCAGAAATCCAGCAAAGCTGCTGTGGGACTCACTAGGTGAGGGAAATTAGCCCTAGAATTCTCCCTAACACAGGGTTTAAAACGTGTTGCAGCAATCAAAATAACACGTTGGAAAATTTTTCAAACTTTGCAATTCCTGCCTGATATTACCCCAACTGTTTTTAATAAAAAGTGAATATTATGCAAGATCTAGAAAGGTGCATTTTGAGTAAAATGCAGCGGTGAAAAAGGAAAGGAAATCAGTTTTGACAAGAACAGTTTTAGAGTATTCAGGCTAGGCCACCAAAGAGGGACACAGTAAGCTCCAGGGTGGATTCGCGAGTTCAACCCGAGCACCTCAGCGCCCAACCCTGGCAGAACCAGTCCGGTCATTCAAAATAGGACTAAGCGTTTAGGATTTACACACGGCAGAATTACTAAAGAGATGGCGCGAGCACTGGAAATCAAAGGCAGGGTTGCAAGAATGATTCTGACGGCATTACAAGTTATCAGGGTAAGGATAGGATGACTTAGAGAGGGGAACTAAGGACAAGGCAAGGTATACAATGGTTTTCTATGGTTCCTATTGATACTCACAGTCCACTTTAGTTCGGCTTCTGGGACAGTCAGCGCTCTGGTCACCACATGGATCTGGTCTAACAAAAGACAGCCGGATAAAATTAGCGGGACAGGATTAGCTGGGCAGGGACTGGATACCAAAGGATAGTTCTGGTCACCGGATGGCACAGGTACCTCTGGATGCAGTTATTGGGCAGCAATTGGTGGTCCGCAAGCCAGGCTGGTGTCAGGAGGCTTCCCACAAAAATACCAGCGCTGCTCCCTTTGGGTATTGGGTTTTTAGAATTGAGGCCTTGCTGGAAGGGTCAGCAATGCTTGGCCTGGTAGTTCGATCTGGAATCTGGATCAGTGCAAGTTGAAGGAAACAGGAACAGGACGCTGCACAGGAAATCAGGAAGAGAGTGTGTGTAGAGTCTTGTCAGGGACCCTTATTTATAGTGCAAAATGACATCAAAGTATACGCTGGTCAGGGTTAACTATGCACACCCCTAAACTACTTGAAGTGGGCAGGGGTGCTAGTCTCCACCTTGCTCTCAACTGGCTGGATTTCCAAGGGAATGATGTAAGGTTTATGAGGTGAGTTTTACAACGTCCAAAAACTCCCACATTTATCAGATTTTGCTACAAACATGCATTTACACAATTGCAATCTCTTAGTAAATTATACACACAGGTTACATATTAGGTGCAGCAGACACCAGTCCAATCCTCAAGTCTGTGGGACCTTGTTTCGCCCCTTGTGATACATTTCGTTAATTTTAAACATGAAAGATTTGGCCTAAAATTTCATAATTTTATACACAGATGCAAATTATCCCAAGGAATTTAAGTACAAAAATGTATGTTTGCAACATTGATACTTTGATTTATCCTCAATACTTTGCCTTTTCTGACCCCAATGTGTCAGTGATTTCTACAGGTCTCAAAGTCTTACATTTCCAGAGATACTAGTTCCTGAAATCACTGCCATTATGAGAGCTATGAATCAGACAAGTTGTCTGGGTGATCTCATTCCCTCCGAGATAATCTTAGATCACTCGGATATCTTTGCACCTTTTTTTGTGTCGATTCATAAATGCCTTGTTTAAACACAGCACAGTTCCACAAGCTATTAAAGCAGTGGCAGTTACATCGTTACTGAAGAAGATGGGCTTGAATCCTAAGGATGCTTCAAATTTTTGTCCAATTACAAACACCTTATTTTTCCTAAAACTGGTTGACAAGGTGGCTACTATTCACCTTCAACTTTATATAGAAAGCTGCTGTCAATTGCATGAAAGGCTTTCATCGGTTTCACAGCACATAAAGTGCCCTGGTGGACCACCAGACCCACCTGTTCACACTAGAAGAGAAAAGCAGACCAGGGTTGCTGATACTGCTGGACTTAAGTGCAGCTTTTGATCTGCAAGATCATGAGATTTTATTAAAACGGTTGCAAAATACGACGGGACTCGCTGTCGAGACAATAAATTGGGTCAGATCCTTTCTGGAGGGTAGAAAATCAAGGGTGTTCCTGGGGGGGGGGGGGATTCATCCTCGGAGGTGGCGACCATTTTATGTGGTGTCCCCCAGGGTTCAGGTTTATCCCCTTTATTCTGCAACATCTACATAGTACCCCTTTGTAGAGAATTGGAAAGACTGGGGTTTTTCTTTACCAATTATGTAGATGACTTCCAGTTGTCACTAGAGCTATCAGGAGATCACCAGGAAGATCAGAACAAATTAAATGAGGTCTACCAAGTCATAAAAAACTGGATGACCACAAACTGGTTGTGCTTAAATGCCAGAAAAACAGAGCTCATCATATATGGATCCCAGAAGTCCAGAGAGAACTTAGCCCCCACCTTCTCTAGTTTTATGGTGGAGGGTAGTCAGTCAGAAGTGGTAAACAAGGTAAATTACTCTGGGTTTATACTTGGAAGCCTCTCTGGATGCAGGGGCCCAAGTGGATGCCATAGTAAAAAACACTCAATACCACCTAAGAGTATTAAGACAGGTGCCTCTGTTAATTTCTAAAAATAATCTAGCCATAACGAGGGCAGTTATTCTCCTGCGTTTGGATTACTACAATGCCTTGTTGCGGGGTGCCAATAAGGAAGACATTTCCAGACTGCCAAAAACCCAAAATGCATCTGTGCGCATTGTCTTTGGCATGAAAAGGTATGAATCGACTACTCTTGCTAGGCAGGAACTGCACTGGCTGCCTATATCAGCCAGGATCTCCTTTAAACTATTGACTCTGTCACAAGTGCATTTATGGGCTTGCACCTAGCTATTTAAAGGAAAGAGTCTCCATATACCAGCCCACCAGAGGTTTGCGATCAACTTTCGCCCAGTATCTAAAAGTGGCTAGGACCATGAGAGTACGTGGAAATGTATGTTCCTTCCCAGTGCTCGCGGAATATGCGTGGAACAACTTGCCTCACGCACTTGAAAAGAAGCCAATCACAAACTTCAGAAAATCCCTACAAAAACGACACTGTTTATATAAACATCGGTCATTCTCACTGTCCTCTTTCTTCTTGTGAGGAAGCGTCTAGATACCCTAGGGCTTTGGCACTATATACATATCATAACATAACAAGCATGACAAATCACTTTTAAACTATGACATTTCTTGCTGCAAAGATAGAAGTCTTTAAAGTTTATTCCTGAAATAGTCTTGGGGAACAAAAGGCAGTCCCTTTGTTCCCGAATCCATTTTTTTTCTGTCCTTCAACTGCTGCCAACTGTCATTTCCTTTAGAGCAGGGTGGGAGTTTCTCCCTTCATTGAAGTTATATTGCCCCCTTCACACCTCCGGCTTCCTTCCCTGGGAGCTCCATTGTTTGGGTCCCAGCAGAGACAAAAGTCTGTTCAACCCCGTAATTATACGGGGGTTGTCAGTATCAGAGCAAGAGAGCCCTCCTTTTGGTGCCACCCCTCCAAGCAGAACCTGGTTTTCAACTTGCAGCTCCAGCCACCATATTTTTTTTTTAACCTTTCATTTCAGATCTTAGATCCAGAATGAAAGCAAGCCTGTTGCATAAAATAACCCAGGTTATAAAATCTCACCAGCAACAAACCCCTTCATATTGCCAAAGACTGGCAGGCTTTCATTCACCCGTGTACTGTTTAAATAGGCCATTTTTTTTCTTCAGTCAGTAAAGCCCATTTTTACACGTGTTGAAAACTGCTAGCATTTCTTCCTTTAAATTCGGTTTGGCATCTGTCTTTCCAATATGGTTTACCCAACAGTCTGGACAAGGCAAAGGTCTCCATTAAATTGACATGTGTACATACAGCTCTTGATTCCTTTTCAAACAGAGATTTTGATGCTTTTTATCCAAAGTTAAGCGATTTTCCATGTTTGATGCAGTACAGCTTTTGTTGGTTTTCAGGTTTTGGCTGGCACAGCCTGTCATTCTGGAATAAGGCTTGGTTTTTCTGAGGGACAGTGGGGATATGCATGGGCATGGCAGGGCCTTATTAATCAAAGTGGTTGGAGGAAGAACAGATGGAAATAGTGTCAGAGCAGCATTTTATAAAGGTGAAAAAGGGTTTCTTTTCAATGGATATTTTGGCTTTTGCAGCAAAGCAACACTGCTTTTTCCACTTTCTTCCTTTTATTTATGTCGGAACACACTGGCAGTCTCCTTCAATGTGCCCACTGGTTCCATCCTGCCCAATGTGTGCTTGGCAGGACGGTGCCAGCATTTTTGTTGTTGTTGCAACGCAGTTTTGAGCCATGGCGCTCACAGGAGCAAGCACAGCCCTTTTGTGGTTGTTTCTGTGCAATTGCAGCTTAGTGATGTAGGGCAATGTCGTTGAGTGGGTCAATATATCCCACATGGATGATTGGATAGGATCTACTGCAAGGAATATTACATCTTTCTTGTCAGAGTCTTGATGGTGTTCCATCCAGGGACTCTTGAAAAACGCTTCCAGCTGTCCGGGAAAAGAGTCAACCAGCCCCCTACTGGGGAGCAGTGTTCCCCGACCATGACGTCACTGCTTCTTGGCGTCTGAGGCGGGGGAAGAGGCAGGTGGGGGAGAGCAGAAAAAAAAAAGTTCTCTGCTGCTTCCTACTGTTGTGCTGCTTGACACGTCAGGCCTCTGTGCAACGAGGTCCCGAAACCCCTTGAAGCCAGTGAAAGCGCAGGGTTTAAAGTCGGTCCTATCCTGAGAGCAAGGAAGGACTTCTGCCCTGGTTTAGTCAGGATGGCCAAGGACTTGGCTTTTGTGCGTCAGTCGTCTTCTTTGTGAACTCGTCATCGGTGGACAAATGAAAGAGGTCCACGCCTTCGAAGGGAAGATCTAGGATCCGCTCTTTCATGTCAGATGAAAACTTAGTGGCATGCATCCACTCCGTCCTTCTCTTTTCGACCCCCAGGCATAGCCCTCTGCTGGCTGTGTTGATGTGGGAGACAAAACTCCATGAGGTGCTGGGCAAAGGCCCGAGCATCGGCCAGACCGACCTTGAAGGAGGCTTGCCTCTTCAGGGGACGGTCCGGAAGAAACTCACAGCTCCCACCACAAGTTCTAGTTAGCCGCACTCAAAAGGGCATCAGTATTGGCCTGCCACAAATGCAGCCCTGATATTGCGTAGCACCGTTTGCCCAAAGACTGTCGTCTTTGGGCTGTCGTGGTGGGGGCTCCTGAGGAAGAAGACAAAAACTATGGTTTAGAATACGGCGATGCTGCAGCAAACACTTAAGAGTGAGGTTGAGGGTGGGAGGCCAAGAGGGCCGGCTCCCATCCGTCAGCCTGAACCTGCTCTCCAACTTCGTGTTCATCTGGGCGTTGGCCCTGGACTTCTCCCAGACCTTTTGCGCCACCTGCAGGACATCCTTCTGGAGCGGAATGCCAGAATGGCTCATGGTGCGCTTTACCAAAACCTCTGCTAGCACTCCCGACTCCTGGGGGGTTCCTCAGGCAGAGGACCCCCAAGAACTCGGCAAGACCCTGATAGCAGTCATGAAAGGCCTGAACAGATGCCAAGGGTTCATCATCATGGCCGTCGTTCGCCATCATCATCCCCCACCTTTTCTACAAACTGAGGGAATCCGGGCCCTGGGACATCGGTGCCAGCGGAGGGAGAGGGACAGGTACTGGCAGTGCTGGAGGAATTGACAGAGGGACCGTAGGCCGAGGGGGCAAAACCTGCGGGATCACCTCCTTCACTATGTCCTTGAGGAGCAGTCATCTGCGGTGAACACATGAGGTGGCCGAAGAGGTTGAAGAAGCAGTCCTCACAAGCCGCTGGTTCCTGAGGGGCCTTGGCCCTCCAAAGCGCTGGGTCTCTGCTCCCGGTCAAAGCGCTGTGGCACGTCAGGCATGTAGCCATAAGGCTGGGATGGATAGATGTGTCACTGAGACCACCAACCGGTGGTACCATACAGTCCGCTGTTACTTCCAGAGGGAATGGGACTGGAACCTTCTTGCAAGGCCCATTCAATGGGCAAGAGCACGGGAGGGCCTAGGTCCGAATCCAAGCTGGCCGCCGGTCTAGCAGGCTCCCCCACGTGCCTGTCTGCCATCTTGGGGCATTAAGCTATGCCCTGGGAGGGAGGGCGCGAAGGCCCCGTGCTGGCTCAGACATGGGAGGACACATCTTGGTCCTTCAACTTGAAATAGATCGCAGCCGGCCGGTAGTCAAAGCACCCCGGAAGTGCACTGCAAGTGCTGTTTTGCTGTGAGGACCCGCTGGTGTGCTCCTGCCTGTTCCTTCTACGGGAAGGTGTCCATGCACAGGAGGAAACAAATCATCTGAAGTGCGGCGAAATGGGTTGCTGGACTTCATTCTCCAGAGTAATTATTCTGCATTCAACCTACTTGGGGACTTATTGTCTTTGGACGTTGGGCTATGTGTTTGGCCCCCTTCTGACTCTCCCTTGCTCCAACATCCTAAGGAGCCTATACTCTCTCCTAAGGAGCCTGCGTGCACTGTGCCTTGCATTTCCTACTATGCAAGTGCCCTTACGTTCTTTTTTCTTTTTTTTCTGTACGCAGATCCTCATCGTGCGTGACCCGCCCCCTCCCATCCGCCCACCGTTCCTCGTTGTGCATTAAACCCGGGTGCACGCGTACCCGCGCACGCACCCCGGAAGTGCACTGCAAGTGCTGTTTTGATGTTCGGCTGTGCGGCGGGGTAAGGGGCGTAATTGTACATGTACCGTTAAATATAGTATATCATGGTCAAAATAGGTGCACAATTTTGTACATACTTATGTGTTACTCTGGCAATTTTCTTGTTTGGATGGGATATTTTCACGGGGATAGCCTGCCCTACTTTAGCCACCAAGAGCAAGTGTGTTGAGAGCTTATTTTCTTGCTGTATATTTAACAAATAAGTCGCAGTATGGTTAAGGGCTTGCGAAGTGGTCGGAAGCTTCTAGAACCGGTATCCATAATACCTGACATCACTGTGAGCGAGGATATGTCTGCTGAGTGTGTGGCTCCACTAATTCCTCAAGCTCCTATGTTATCTACACCGGGCCCTTTAGAGTGTGAGGCATCGTTTGTTGATCTCGTAGCTACTTCGGTACATCAAGCTACAATGTCAATAAATGAGTGCACTCCTGCAATCATGAAAACCAGGGTATTCAACGAAATGGGTGTAGCTCCCAAATTTGATATTAATGCTATGATACACTGCTCTGGTAGTAGGGCTGACCCTTTAGTGAGAAACACTAAATTTGAGCTTAAGGATCTGAATAATAGTGCTCCAAGTATTTCCCTTGCAATTGACTTGAAACAAAGTAATGATATTGGACTATACAGTATCTCCAACATCTCCTATAAAGAGGAAACAGTTGATTGCTCAGTAATGGGTCCCACCATTGAAGCAGAGCTAAGCAAACATATTCGTCTCTCTCTTGGACCTTCAACTCCTGTGAATCAGAAATTGGTCGGGAGAGAAGATGTTTTCATGTTGAGTACTAGAAGTAAACCTGTTCCCATTAGTAATCCTGACACTTTGAGTGGTGAAAATGTCAAACTGACCTGGGAAATGGATTTTGAACCAAATGAATCCTTAAATAAACCCATGGTTAGTTCACCTAAAGCTTCTAGTGCTCAAACTGCAATAAATGATCGGATGAACCTTGATATTAATGAATTCCAATCGAGTTTGATTGGAAAAGATAAAGAGGCCTCTAATAATGATGTCCGCTCTGAGAGCATCAAACTTGATGCACCATCTTTAAGTCCTGATTTCCCTGTCTTATCTAGAATTCTCAATTTACTGGATAAGGGCCATGAGCGCTCCCACTATGAAATAGGAATCATGAGAGAAGCTATCGCCGACTTATCTAACAAAACTAACAGAATTGAAGGCCTACTGTTTACTTGTGACGCAGTGGCTGCTCTAACTAATAGACTACCCAAGAAAAAGGATATGGTGGATAGTGCCATTCAATTTGATGGCATATTTAACATACCTTCGCAGAAAAGATGCTCTTATGCCAGTTCTGCTATCCCCAGATCTTTGAACTCAACCTGTACACAGACTGATGTTATTGTTGACGACTTGTGTAAAGTTCTGTCCACTGTCCAAAAAATTGAGTATCATCTGGATAAAATGCATACAGAGTCTTCTGCAACTCAAGCAGTGATCTCTCCTGCTGTCACTGGGGTTGAATTCATGAACATATCCCAAAGTCCCGATAGCCCATCCCAGCTGATGGATTTAATTGATCTAGCGGGTGAATGTTCCATGATGGGAGACCCAAAAATGTCAGAAACTAGTAACGGTGATCTCCCACTGAAACCCATAACAGTTCTAACCCGAGAGAAAAAAGGCTAGCCGGCAGGGCTTTGAAAAGGAAAGCTAAAGCGTCGGCCTTGGCAAAGAAACATGGGAAGGCCGCGCTAATCGCCCAAACTAAAGCTATGCCGGTTATCCCTGAGAACGACGCAGTGATTAATCTTTCCCAACTTGATGACGAATCAAGACTGTTACTTGATATCAAGCCCCCTAATAAAAGCAAAGAAAAAACAAATGGGGATAAAAAACAAAAGAGTATCCAGGAAATTGTTAATGGAAAAAGGAATGGTGTAAGGACTGATTGTTCCTCGAACCATCAATCCAGTCCACTACCCTCAGGCATCTCTGGGGGGGGTTGCAAATGTCGCTTTCTTAATTCTACCTGATAAGCCATAAACAAACTTCCGTCTGCAAAGGGAAAAGTAAGGTTACGATACCCAGGGCTTGTCCCTCTCAGCCTGCTGACAACGACCTACTAGAGGGTTCTTCTACTGAGCCATGGATGTTTGGTGTATTGGGTAGTGATCCATTAAGATGTCTGGAAGGTTCAAAGGTCTTAAAAGTTGACATAGGGCATATGCCTTCACCGACTAAAGTTATGTCCTGTAAAGAAAATGAAGCTTTAGCATCAACTGAATTGGTTGATTTAAATGTGGCGGGTTGTTCTAATAGCAGCCCAAAAGCGGACAACAATGAGTTGGAGTCCATTCTTGATCCACCCTACATACTTGGTTGGGAAAGTGACCCCAATATTAACGGCAAATTAACTTTGAATCGGTCATCCCTCTTAAAAGCGTTTCACACAATACCCTGCCTGAGAACCATAGTATCAGATGATATTGATTGGGTAAGACTAGCTAACAGATACAATAACAGGATGACATGTGGATTCTATTCCATACTTATTATGAACTTGTTTGGGAACAAAAAGAAAACTTTGAATTTATTGGATTGACCCCCTTTTTATTACAGTCTGATTCGGATGCTAGAATTTTCCTTGATAAACCAATTGCTTCCATAGTCACCAGTGACCATAATACGATGCTAATGCAGCCTCCCCAAATTAGTGGTGATCTGGTTAAACAGTTATTAGCAATGGCTGCTGTATTATCAGGTTTAAATACACTACCTCATTCTACATCGGCGACTGTATCGGTGGTGCCACCCTAGCCCTGCGAACTTACAATCAATTGAATGTTTGTCATGGAACTGTTGTGGGTTGGCTAACCTAACCTGAAAAGATGGTGGGGATCCACCAACCCAAGTGAACTTCCGGCTATATTGCTATTACAAGAGCCAATGCATGCCTCCCAGCTGTCGTTTGATGGTTTTGTTTGTTACTCTCAACCTGCAATCCAAGGAGTAAAGGGTAGACCGTCGGGGGGTCTTGCAATTTTAATAAATAATGCTTGCAAGTATTTAACGGAACTTGTCTATAAGGATCCGAATGTATTAGCCATAGAAATAGCACCGGTTTCTCCGCAAGGCAAATTTCTCATCCTGTTGTGCATATATTGGAATAGATTGACGATAACGTTTAATGAAATCACTGACATTCTGGATGCTATCTTAGAAGGTGTTTTTGCTCGACACAATGAGATTAGTGTAGTGGTTGGTGGCGATTTCAACTCTTCATGCTTATGGCAAAAGCTTTGTCCGGGATACCAACCCGTTCCTACTGCGCCTAGTTCGGCTAGGAATGGGTTGAAATGGATAGTTTTTTTCCTTAACTGGGACATTCAGATAATTCCTACTAATTCAGTGTACTATACATACACTTGGTCTAGGGGAGGTTTGTACTCACACATTGACCATTTTTTTACATCCTCGAATACTTGCCTCTTAGCGGACAATGTGAATATCAAGAATCTGGGATTTGGTGATCATAATGCTATTTCAATACAATTGAAATTAGAGGGTTGGGGTTTTACCCCATTTTACTCTCTAAAGTTGGTCGAGAATGATTGCCCAGGTTTAACGGTCAGATGGAATCCCTCGGTATGCTTTCAACTTACGGAGCGTATTAGAGATGAATTGGGGTTGATCAAATGTTTGAATGTTTCTCTCCAGGACCCTGCAGGTGTTGACCAGTATATCTCTAAAATGATTGAATTCCATCTGCTGGAAATGTCCAAGTATAGAAAACCGCCGCCGGTCGTTAAACCACACAGACACAAATTTAATATTGAAATTTACCACCTTAAGAAGACCAGAAATTATAAGTTACATAGATTATCTAAATTGTTGCTTGATCCAACACAATATCTCATGTAAAGAAAAACTATTCTAGCTACACATAAAATTGCTGTGAAAAACCTAAAAACGCAGCTATACATGAATGACAACTATAATATGCTTTATCACATCTTGAAAAGTGATACACGTAAAACTTGGGCTATGTTAAGAATGATAAATGGTAACAATGAAGGGTTGAAAGAAAATGCTATCTCAGCTGATCGATGGGTCAGCTACTTCAGGCAGAAATATGAATTACCCACAACGTTCCTAAATTATCCTTATCTAGTGACCCAGAATAATATACCTATGTGCTCCCCTTGGAGCCTAGATGATATTTCTTGGGCCATTAAGAAATCTAATCCTTCTAGGGCCATGGGCCCTGATGGTATCCCAGCTTGTCTCTATAGATCAGATATACAGTTGTGGGCCATGATCTTGAAAAATAAATTTGATGCAGTATTTACTTCTCAAACTATTCCGAGTTCATGGCGCTCCGCTAATATTATACCTATATACAAACATGGCCCTATTGATGCCCCCAGTAACTTTCGCCCCATTGCGCTAACCGACGCGTCCTCTAAGGTATTTTGTCTACTAATTCTGGAAAAACTCCAAGTATTTATGAAAACTAATGCCACTCTTTCCAAATTTCAGACTGGTTTTCGCCAGCAAATGGGATGCACTCTTAATGCTACCATTATCGCCCATATTGAGTGGAATTCCAAGCATAATCACTCTGGAGCAGTTTACATGGCTGCTCTTGACTTGTGCTCTGCTTTCGATACTGTGGTAAGGGACCGCCTGTGGCTAAAGATGAAGGTGTTGGGCTTCCCTGGATATCTAATAGCGCTTATACACCTACTCCATATTGACACTACTTATAGAGTACGCCTTAATAAGGAAGGTATGCTAACCGGACAGATACCATCTAAAGTGGGGCTAAGGCAGGGGTGTACTCTAGCAGCCGTATTGTTCAACTTGTATACCTGTGATATTGAGGAATGTTGGTCAAACAAAGTGATTTACCCAATTCGTATAGGTCGAACCAAATTGAACTATATTGGCTTTGCGGATGATATCCTTATTTTTGACAAAACTCCTTTTGGCCTACAGCACAAACTTAATGCTTTCAGCTCTTATGCCAAAGCCCATAACTTGAAAATGAATCATTCCAAATCATACATTTTGATGTTTAAAGACGGCCATAAAAAAACTTGCACCTACACATGGTTTATGGAAGATACTCGGATAGCTATAATTCAAGAATTTAAATACTTTGCGTATCCACTTTCGAATTCATTTTCAAAGTTTTGGTGGAGAAATAAAATATGTGAAAAAATTAAACCCCTCATTTCCCAAATGAGACTAATAATGGGTAAATACTGTGGGTTTTCGCTCTTGCCCGTTCCTCAATTTTACACCTTAAAAGTGGAACCTTCAATTCTCTACATGTTAGATATGTGTCTATATGAAATAGACAACATCTTAGATACACTTCAAGGAGGTATTTGGAAAAATGTGTTAAGGCTTCCTCCATCCGTTCCAAATGATATAGTTCGGCATGAACTTGGTATTCTTACATTGTCAGCTAAACTGAATTGGAGACTTTTGAGTAACTATGTGAAAATTCTGAATCCTCCTGCTAATTCATTGTATGAAGACTTAAATGAGCATCTTGTTTTGGGTTGCATGAAATCTTTGTCAAAATACGCTGAAAAAATGAATGATCTAATGGGTCTTCTTGGTATCCTGAAGGAGGATCTAATGTTAGGTCTTCCTAGTTGCAAACAAAAATTATACCTTTACTACTGGAGCTGCCAGGCTGATCGAATTGGGTCCTATCGATCTTACTATGAGTATGCTCGGTTCAGAAGAAAAATGGGTGAGCGACCAGGATACATAATGCAGTTTCCTTCAGCCTTGGGTCGCAACTCATACCTAAGATTTAAACTTAATTTGTTTTATACTAATGAACGTTTGTGTAAATGGGGTACTGGTGAAACTGAATTTAATAATGGCAGCTGTCGATTTTGCAAAGAAATGACCATACTTGAGACTCTTAAACACCTAGTGATCTATTGCAAATATTTTGAAGACCTGAGACATATCAGGTTTGGTGACTATATGATCACCAACTCTGTCCTGTCTCGTGAAACTTTATGGAGTAGATGTATGCTGGGTGAAAGCACAAAGTTAATATTGAAATTATTATCGGTTTTAACGACCATTGACTCGAAACTGATGGAGTGCATTGAAAGATAAGATGTCTTTTCAGTCAATGTATTTGATATGTGAAGGATTGGATTATTCTGTTATGCGAATTTGTGTGGTATCTTTTGTCATGGTATTTTAATGTGTAAAGAAGAATGTTTTGTAAATAATGTATTTGTAAAGGTTTTAAACCAAACAATAAAAAAAATAAAAACCCTGATTCACGACCTCGGTAGAAGCTCCGGTAGGCTGAGCACTATCGGGACCTGCACCGGTAGTCATTCTGGATTGTGCCAAAGACTGACTCTTGGAGGAAGAACAGAAAAATCCCTTGCCACTTGTGGTCGATAAGGACGACAAACTTGATCACCCCTCCAAGGACAGCCCGGTGGGGCCTCTGAGCCCCTCTGCTTGGGATCCAGTGGCCTTGACTGTCTCAGGTCTGCCACAGATTGGCCTGAAGAGCCCCTGGGCCTTTTGTTTGGGTCCTGGTAGCCTTAGAGGCCTCAGGCCTACCAGAACCTGAAACCAAGTAACCCTTGTATGTGGGGACCCCTGGGAAGGAGTCATCGCGCTGAGGAGCCGTACGAAACAAAGGGCCTCACTTATCGTGCTGTGAGGTCCTGGAGACAAAGTCTTTAAGGTGACCAGGAAGAGAAGTGTGGAAGTTCTCCCTCCAACGCGACAACCGATTCTTCAATGCATGGTGACCGACAGCGTTGCAAGCCGCGCACGCGTCCAAGCGGTGGTAGGGTCCCAGGCACTAAAGGCAGAGTGCCATGGGGGTCCAAGGCCAGGTACGAGCAGTTGCAGGACGCACATCTTGTGAATCCTCCTGCAGCCGACATGTGCCGGTGGAGGCGAATTAGATTAAAAAACTAAACCGGGAGCAAGCGTAAAGTTAGAAAAATCTCTGCGTATAGCTGCCAGGTCTGACACCATCTGTGTGGAAAAAGGGACTGAGGTGAGGTGCCCGAGGGCAGGGCCTCTTGGTTGGTCGGATTCCAATACCTGGATCCGCGTCCCCGCTCTCTATACTAAATTTAAAGGGGAAGCCCGATTTTTCACTGCCAAAGGTTCCAGTACCGCCCCCATGTTGCAGGACGCCCCACAAAGATGGAGGAAAGGGTACGGGACGTACAGGTACACCTGGTATGATTCCAACACAGCCTCTCTGAAATGCAAGTGCAGAGCTGTTGAGCGGAAGTGGCAGGCTTCAAGCACATTCTATGACAGACCGGCCTGCTCCAAAAGCAATACAGACTCTCCACCCACTCGAAGAAGGCCTATATCCAAGCCTGCATCTCTGAGGCCACTAACAACATGGCTGAAGTGTTCCAAATCTGCAAGGAACTCGCCAATTCTACTGCAGTCTCCACTTCTCCTCTGCCATCCCTGACCCACTGCACTGGCCTCTCACTTCATATTCAAAACTCAGGACATCCTGTCAACACTCTCCTCTACACCTCTCCCTTCTCCCTCACCTGCTCTCAGGCCTCCCTTGCCGCCCCTCTGCCCTACCGTCCTCTCCTCTCCTACTATCCCTCTTTCATACCCATATCACCAGATGAGGTCTCTAGATAAGACCTCTCTATGAAAATCTCTTCTAAACAGGCGCTCCCCTGCTCCTCCAGAACTATCAAGGACAACACTGTCTCCCTTGCTTCAGCCTTGGCTGATTTCTGCAATCACTCCTTTGCCACTGGCTCCTTCCCGCTACTCCTCAAGCACTCCGTTATGCACCCTCTCCTCAAAAAGCCTTCTGGAGACCCCTCCTGGCCGGCTAACTACCACCCTATTTCCATTACCCCCTTTGTGGTCAAACTCTTGGAGAAGCTGGTCATCTCCCAGCTGATCCACTACACTGAATCGGTTGGTTGTCTCCACGACCACCAGTCTGGCTTCAGATCAGCAGAACGGAACGGAACCTGAACTCCTGGGCAAGAGTTGTTCTTAAATCTTGATTCCAATTCTCCTCCTGTATCCTTCTTGACCTTTCCTCTGCCTTTGATACAGTAAATCATGCCACCCATATGGAGAAATTACCTTACTGTAATGTTCTTTCTATGGATTCTTCTTCCACAGATTCCTCATCTAATAGATCTTCCCCTCCAGCTTCGCTGCTTTGGAAAATTTTCAACATGGGTTGTGGTGGACCACGACCAAGCCATCGACCAGTCTTGCTCGGCGTCCGGTCATCGGCTCCGGACGTGACATCAGGCATTATACAAGTACTGCGTCACTATGCCCCAACCTCAGTTCCCCCTTTTTTCCAGAGCACCACATACTGCATAGGAAAACAGAGAACAAACTGGCTAATGAGCCCTTTAAAAAGAAAGTAATATAGACCTCCGAAGGAGGAACAATCGAAAAAGAACACTACAAGTAGCGTTAGAAAAATCTTTCTTAAGAATGTGGCAGGAAGACAGAAAACTGACACAGAGGACCATCACCAAGTCAACGTGAAATAGAAAGACGCACACCAACCACTGGCTTTCTGAGTGGGGATGGATGGGAGGGGAGATGAGCTATCTGCGGGAGAAGAATCCATAGAAACAACATTACAGTAAGGTAATTTCTCCTTCAATAGATTGCTTTTCTCTCACAGATTCCTCATCTGATAGACTCCCAAAGCAGTAACAAAGGAAGCAGGCAGAAAGTTATATCAAAAGATTTTGCAGGGGGCGCTGTTGTGCAGCGTGAGGATGCAGACCTAATCCTCGTCGCTCCGCAGAGGCTGTGACAGATTCTGAAATAAACATCCTGTAATCGGCTGCTGTTAGCTGAAAAAAAGCATATTATGAAGTTGGAAGACCTCCTACACGGAATGACCACTTTTACGGCAGGATAGAACAGCACATTAAGGAGGAATTTGGCCCGAAGCACAGATCAACCAGTGCCGGGCGTCATTTTGTATGGAACGCGAAACGGGTCCAGAGGCAAACCCAGACACAAGAAAAGCCCTGCAGAGAAATCGGGGAGCCACTGCAGGGAGTCTTACGGCGCAGCCGACTGCTTACCTGGAAAATGTCAACCCTCCGATGCTATAGGAGACATGGCACCGGGCCTCGTCAGGACTGAGAATTAGGAGCAGACAACGGAGGACGCCCTCCCGCCGAGCTACATTTTGGCCTGCCCTCGGATTCTAGAACGCAGAGCTTCAGTCCGGGCACCCTGCAGGCGAATGTACGTAGGTCTGCGCAGATCAGCACCGGGAGGAGTCATAGAGGCAGCGTTTGATCCGTACCATTCTCAGAAGACCGTAAGTTCATGTAAAACATGATCCACACCGGGAACCGTTCGCTTACACAGTTGACTGCGATAGCCACTATAGACATTTTGTATAGCTGGACCAGAGGGGAGCCCGAACACCACTAAATGTTTTACTTGCTGCCTGCATCATTAACAATCATATTAACGAAACGGATCAGGAGCCAGACCAGAGGGGAGACTAGACACCGGAGATCACTCAACCCGCAGCGCGTATTAGAGGAGAATTCAGAACCAGTATAGGAGGAAAAGACACTGAATACAGCGGTCCCCAACGTTCCAAGGCTTGGAGGTTGACAAATAGCTCACATGAGGACGGCCCCTGGAAAGGTCAACAGCCAGATACTGTATATAACCCTGTGAGCAGAAATAGAGGAAGCGTTTACCCATCCGGCCAGGATCCCAGGGCAGGAGCGATCAGACATCTCCTTTCGGGGAAATAACCTTTAGTAAATGAAGCACCGAGTTTACCGTGTGCAGCACTCCAAAGGAAGCTCATCTGAACGACACAGAATGCACAGACCCTGTCATTTGGGACATTACAGTACATCAAGAGACCTCTAAACCAGGGAATACGAATTGAGGAGTACACCTTGCTGCATCAAGTGGAGGGGAGAACCAGCACCACAGATCAAGGACAAGTAACACACAGTATCCAGGAAGAGAACTAGGATACCAAGGACAAACCCAATCACCTACAGCGCACATGTAAAGTGAATGGGCACGGCAAGCCTATAGGGATGAGAAGGAACCGGACTAAAGATGCACAGTAGGAGACCACTCAAGAGCCGTACCGATTGGAAGGAGGGGAGACACCTGTTGGAAACACCTGAAAGACCACTTCCAAAAATGATGAAAGGCCAACAAAAAAATGGAGACACATGTTGGCGCAAAACCCAGAGTAACCAGACACGTCCCCGACCAACCAGAAGGAGACCCAGTTTCAGTGACCCTAGAGAACCTCATGACGGCAATTCAAGACACACCGAAGGTACTGGAAACCAGGATCCAAGAAGTGGGAGTAGATGTCTCATTAGTACGGGCAGACCTGGAAAAGGGGAATGAGAGAGTGGCATCAGCCGAACAAAGCATAAGCGACCTGGAGAAGGTTATGGAAACTATTCGCAACAAAATCCAGGGCCTTGTGGGGGCCACGAGGACTCTCAAGGACAGAGCAGAAGACGCAGAAAGACACTCTTGGCTTGAAGGGTAGTTCTCTCTTAGCAAGAATGTAACAGAGAGTGATGCATTGAACAATCCATCTAGATATAGTGGACTTGGAGATTGCATCTCCTTCTCTTCCTGCTGCCACCGAGACAAAGAACTGATTAGTCTTTCTCAGTGACCTAGTTCTTTCCATATAAAACATGACAGCTCTGCGCACATCGAGTGTATGCAGGCTCTCTTCTCCCAAATTGGAAGGGTTTTGAAAGAACGTTGGTAGTTCTATTTACTGGTTGACATGGAATTTCAATATGAATTTCGGTGCAAACCTTGGATGTGTGCGTAGAACCACCTTATCTTTGTGAACTGTTACGAAGGGGTCTAGAATAGAAGGAGCCTGTAGTTCACTTACTCTCCTAATGGAGGTGATAGCTATTAGGAAAGCAGTCTTAAGGGTGAGGTCCTTAAGAGTTGCCTTGTGCATGGGTTCAAAGGGTGAGCCCATGAGCCTGGTAAGTATCACATTAAGGTCCCAGCCGGGAGCTGGGTTTGCTATCGGAGGGTGTACCCTCTTTACCCACTCCATGAAGGCTTTGATAACTGGGACTTTCCACCATGACACCTTAAGTTGAGAGGTGGTGTATGCAGAAAGTGCCGCTAGATGGACTTTAATAGAATTGAACACTAGACCTGAGTCCAGTAAATGGGTCATGTAAAGGACAATTTGTGTGGGAGAGCAGTGGACTGGGTTGATGCTCTTACCTCTACACCAGATGACAAATCTCTTCCACTTGCTAGAATAGCAGTGGCGAGTGTTGGGTTTTCTAGCTTCTTTGAGAATGTCCATGCATCTCTGAGGGAGTTGTAAATGGCCAAATTCTATGACCTCAGGAGCCAGGCTGCTAAGTTCATGTTCTGAGGGCATGGGTGTAGTATCTTGCCCTTGTCCTGTGACAGCAAGATGTACGGGAAGGGCAGTTTCACTGGTGGGGACAGGGACATCTCCATCAGGTGCGCAAACCATGGCTGGCGGGCCCACATCGGGGCTATCAGTATCATGGTGACTGGTTCCTGGTGCATCTTGTGCACTATCTTGTTCAGCAGAGTAGTCGGTGGGAAAAGCGTAAACAAATTTCCCTGACCATGGTATCCAGAGACCATTCCCCTTGGAGCGGTTCAGTGGGTATCTGGAGGCGTAATCTAGGTATTGTGAGTTCTCCAGAGTTGCGAACAGGTCTATTTCTGGGAAGCCCCATTGTGTGAAGACGTCGAAGACGATGTCTTCGTCTAACCGCCATTCGTACTCTGAGGGCAGAGGGAAGTCTCTGCTGAGTTCGTCTGCTAGCAGATTGAGTTCCCCTGGTACATGTTGTGACAATAGGAACATGTTGTGTCTGAGAGCCCACTTCCAGATGTTCTGGGACAGCTTGGACAGTCCTGGAGAGTGAGTGCCCCCTTGCTTGTTGAGGTAGTACATGGCTGTGGTACTGTCCGTGAGGACCATCACTGTCTTCCCTTGCAGGTGTGTCTGGAAGGCTTTTAGTGCCTTGAACACCGCAAGTAGCTCTAATAAGTTTATTTGCTTGGAAGCTACGCTCGGAGTCCAGACTCCGTGAGCAGTCTGATGGGATAGGTGAGCCCCCCATCCTGTGAGGGATGCGTCTGTGGTTAGAGTGGCTTCCACTGCGGGGGTGGCAAATGGTTTCCCTATTACCAGGTTTTCCTTCGACCACCACCGCAGCGAGAGAACCAAGGCCTGCAAGACCACCACTAGATCGTCCCATTGTCCGCTGGCCTGACACCACTGGCTGTTGAGCCACTCTTGTTTTGGGCGCATGCGCAGGCACGCGTGAGGTACCAAATAAATACATGACGCCATCATTCCTAGCAAGCGCATTGCTTTGCGTACCGTCACCTCTCGACTGGCCACATATTGAGGGACCTGAAACAGCATATTTTGGACCCTCTCGTTGGAGGGGAAGACAAGGCCGTCCTTTGTTCGAATTAGAGCCCCTAGGAATTGTTTGATTTGGCTGGGGTCTAAGCTGGACTTCTTTTCGTTGATGGAGAAGCCAAGTTGGAACAACAGGTCTACTGTCTTCTGGGTGTTTGAGAAGCATGTCTCGTAGGACTCCCCTGTTATGAGCCAAACGTCGAGGTAAGGGTATACCGGTATGGACAACCTGCGCAGGTGGGCCGCTGCCACTGCCAGTACCTTCGTGAATACCCTTGGTGCAGACGCTATGCTGAAGGGTAGCACTCTGAACTGGTAGTGTTTGCCCTCTATCATGAAACAGAGGTATTTTCTGTGCGCTGGCAACATCAAAATATGAAAGTATGCATCTTTCATGTCTAGTGTTGTCATGTAGTCCCCCTGAGATAGCAGGGGAATTACCTCCTGCAATGTTACCATCCGAAATTTTTGTGGTTTTACAAATTTGTTCGCTGGGCGCAGATCTAATACAGGCCGCATGGTTAGGTCCTTTTTGGGTACAAGGAAGTACACTGAATAAATACCTTCCATTACCTGAGATAGGGGCACGACCTCTATTGCTCCTTTCTGTAGCAGCTGTTCTACTTCTTGTAGGAGGATGACGAGGTGTTCTGGTGACAGGCGTCGTCCCCTTGGAGATCTGTAGGTGGGGGATCGATTGAACTCTATACAGTACCCGTGGGCTACGGTTGACAATACCCACCGGTCTGATGTTATTCCCTCCCATGCTGAAAGGAACAATGTTATCCGGCCCCCAACCGGAGACGCATGGGAGGGGACCCGAACCTTCGGGTCATTTGGTGTTACTTGTCGGGGTGCCTCTGGGGCTGGAGCCTTGTCCTCTGCCCTTGCTACGGCGTTGTCCTCTTTAGTTATACTGGTTACTGGTACCCTGATTAGAGGGCCTGTTGCTTGCAGTGTAATGCTGTTGCTGCTGCTGCTGTTGGCCACGAAAAAAGAGCTTGTTCCCAAATCCCCGCCTGTTTGGAGGCTTTGAGATTTGGTCTATGGTCTTTATGGTGTCAAATTCTTTCTTCGCATTTTCCAGTGCATCGTCCACTGCCCTTCCAAAGAGATTTGACTCTTCTATTGGCTTATTAATGAGTGACGCCTGCGTTTCTGCCTTGAAACCGGAATTGCGAAGCCAGACGTGACGCTTCAGCAGAATTCCCTGCACCAAAAAACATCCAGCAGTTTCTGCCGCAGCAAAAGTGGTCTTAATGATGCTCAGGTTGACTAGAGCTCCTTCTGTAACTGTAGCCAATAAGCGAGTTCTTAGAGGTTCAGGGGCTTCTTCGATGTCCTGCTTAAGCTTTCCCCATTGAGAATCAGCATAGCTTGCCAACAATGTATTTTTATTGGCAATTCTAATTGAAAACGCTGCCGAGGCGGAAATTCTTTTGCCCAAGGCATGAAGCTTTTTCCCTTCTTTATCTGGGGGTGCCTCGCTGGTTGACAGTGGAACCCCAGCCCTCTTCCTTGTGTTAGTCACCACTAAGGAGTCCGTGTCATGATCTCTGCTTCCAAAACGTCAGGGTTTTCCCAACTCCCTTGGAAGCAGATCCATAACCCAGGTTCCGAGTGCCAACCAGTCCCAATTGGGACCTTTTGGACCCAGTCCTGGCGCCAGTGGCACCAGGCTCATAAATATGCCCAGTGCCAGCGCTGGAAGCGCCGGGCTCATAATGCTTGGGTGGACTTACCTGCAGCAGACCATGCTGCTTACTTGCCTGCCAGTTGAGCCTCTGATCCTCTTCTGTTTGGAACTACTTTTCCTGTTGGGTGGGGCAGGAGCCACTCCCTAGGTTCAGAACACTGGAACTCTTCTGGAAAGCAGGAACTCTTTTCTTACCTAGGCGTGGCTGTGGAAGGAGACACCTAAGCACTACAGGAGGCTATTTAAACCACACCCGATGGATGAATGTTGCTTTGCGTTATTCTGCATCCTCTGCAGCAGAACGCTCATCGTGTCTTCTGCATCTGATCCTGGGCCTAAGGAAAAAGGCTTACCATCCTGAATCCAGTCTTCAGCAACACCTATAAAGACAAGAAAGAACAGTTTAGCATTACGGTCTTCAGTGACAGCGCTTCACTTACCTGGTCCATCGGCTGTCACCAATGCCTCGCGCTGCATTCCGGCATCTGAAAGACAAAGGCTTACCTACTCTTCGTGCGCTCCGGAGGTCTTCGCACTGCATTCCGGCATCTGAAAGACAAAAGCTTACCAACTCTTCGCACTGCATTCCGGCATCTGAAAGACAAAAGCTTACCAACTCTTCGCACGCTCCGGAGGCCTTTGGCGCTGCATCCCGCATCTGAAAGACAAAACAAGGTGCGTTTAAAGACATTGGGGAACTTTAATACTCACGTGCCATTACTCCTTTCCACATCTAACCCAGTGGGTATTCCGGCACCCTGCAGCCGCTCCGAACTTGTACCTGCAAAATAAAAAGACAGTTAGAGCGCATCGTGAAGCAGGCAACAAGCGCTTACTTACGTACTTCCAGGCGCTTCTATTCATCACACGGGCTCCATCTTCAACTCACTTCAGCCCGTCATCCGCCATCGCCGGAACCCTGCAAAACAAGAGACATCATTACTAAAGACTTTTAAAGACATTAGAATTACTCGAAACTTACCGTTCGTGCAGTAAACGACGGACAGCAGTCCTCTGAAGTCAAGAGGCCTGCTCCCCTTATCCAGTGAAGAAACTGGTTACAGCACCCTGCCCCGAGGCAGATGGAGAGCACGGCGTTCACTTACCTAAGGTGAGAGCGTTAACCTTTGGGGTTCTACAGGAGAAGAGAAAGGGAAGAAGAGAGACACATTCAATAACCCAGTTCCTTAATCCCATATTTTCTATCTGCAGACATCTTACCCTTCGAGTCAGACATACAGTGCACAGAGGTCCAGCCCAAAGAGCCAGCCGTGTGTTACACATCACCTTTGAAGATACGGTATACGCCCAGTCAAGACCGGCGCCTCTACGGGAATCAGGTGAGCGTTACAGTCCGGGACTGAGTGACCCCTTATATATAATGGGTCTGACTGAGAGGGTGAGAACAATTTCTCAATTCTTGGATTGACCCCTCTTACCAGCGTGGGGTGGACAGCGATGAGGTGAGTCGTCTCTTAACCGAGGCGAGGATAGGAATAGTTTGACTAGTGGGAGGTTTTTCTTTAATAATCCTCTCAACGAAATCAGTATCTGGGGTGACCTCTTCAGTTTCAACTTCAAAATGTGCTGCTGCCTTCCTCAGTAGCGCATTGAAGGTGGGCTGATCGTCTACTGGAGATGGGTTCCTGACCGGTGTGGTCGGAGGAGAAGAAATGTCTATAATGTCGGGGTCTGTAGACCCTGATGGCGACTGCCAGGGATGTAAGCCACCTTCACCTGGGTCCTCCTCGTAGCCCTCCTCACCTATGTTAGTGTCATCATGAAAACCTTCTCCCTCTTGTTGGTCTTCATTATTCACAAACTCATCCTCTTCCTGGAAGTGAGTCCTCTTCAGTGAGGTTGTAAGAGTTCATGTCTTCCTGTAGGGGGTTAAAGAGCTCCTGGGGTACCTCCCTTGGCCTCTTGGGTGTCGTATTTTCTGGGATGGCCATGAACCCGTCTAGCTTGTCCATACATGACTGGAACCTCTCTACAGTCCAGTAAGGTAGGCCAGAGCAGTCTGGGAGTGAAAAGGGAGTTTCTTCTCCCTGTAGTTGCTTAGTTCTGTCCCATAGCATCGAAGATAGAGTCCCTTCGCCTTCTGAGAAACCCTCTCGCTGGCTAGGGTCTTCTGTCGACGGTGGGAGCTGTCCCAGCCTACCCTCCGGCGTCCTCAGCGTTTCTTTGGCCTTGTGAGCAGTTTTCGACGTGTCACCCGCCGTCCGTCTCTGGCCGTCTTTCGAAGCTATACGCGCGAGGCTTTTGGCGATCAACTTCTCCGTCGAGGGATCGCTCGCAGTCGCGCTAGGCAGTGCCGAGTCTTTACTGGCAACGTACGCACTCTTGTGAGGCGCGTCGCCTCAGGATTTGGGGTTAGCGCCCTTATTTACAGAAAACCCAGTCGCGGAAGCGGTGGCGGGGAGGGCTTGCGACCCTTACGGTCGGCGGAAGACGCCAGTGGACCCGACGCCTTCGTTGACGCTATGGCTGCCTCCATCTTCGATTAATGCGTGCCGTGGGGTATGTGCTTATGTGTTTTTCTGTGTTCGTCCTTGTCGCCGGGGTGTTCATCCCCATAAGCGGGGCGTGAGCCAGGCTTGTCGGGGCCGGGGACGGATGACTAGGAGCGGGAACCCTCCTTCGAGAGGTCTACAACCTCCGTTGCAGAAGCCGTGTAATCACTGTCCTCGTCACATTCGGCGGCGGCGGGAGCTGGTGAGGAGTTAGACCTAGACATCGCATATGCTGCCCACCTTTTGACCCTGCATTCCTTTAAAGTTTTGGGTTTAAGTAACTTACAGGCCGCACAGCCGTCCTCTTTGTGATCGAGGGGCAAGTAACGGTTACACCATTTGTGCTCGTCCTTCCAGGTAAACTTGCCCTTGCAACATGGGCAAAACCTAAAGGGCGTCCTCTTCATAGCTGAGGGCATGAAATGTGATTACGACCTCGAAAGGGAGGGGAAAGAAAAAGGCATTCTCAGAGTGTTAACAAAGAAATGACCAACAACCCCACTCTCCCTACTGTGTAAGGCCGGCGAGGCCCGACCACGTGTTCGGCAGCGCCAAAGGATCTCCTCTGCTCGTCCCTCCGTCGAAGATCTTGCTCGGCGGAGAACAGCTTGCAGCTACGTCGAGGGAGGGATCTATGTGATAGTTAATAATAATAATAATAATCGACCAAGGGTCGAGGAAATTAATTTACAATGTCTCTCGAGGAGCTCTGCATAAAGGCGACCAATAACTGGGCGGAAAAAAACAATCTGAGGGACCTCGACGCGTGAGGGGTTGTGGGTACATTGCACGTCACTATAGGGATAGTGTTACAGACACACCTTGTCGACGTCCCCTTTTCGACTACGAAAAACAAAATGCAATACTCCGCAGTGACCACTGGATGTCGGACTATGCACAGCATGTGATTCTAAGCAGATTAACAAACATCAGAAAAATGATTTCGCTGCACTGCCCTGCTCTGCCAAAACGTGCATCAGAAGTACGAGCCACATCCAGGCTATAGTGCTTTGCAAAGGTATGCAAAGATGACCATGTCGCAGGGAGACAAATCACCTGGACAGGGACCCCCCCCCCTTTGCAACACATTGGATGCAGAGCCCACCCACCCTTGTGGAATGGGCCCCTGATGCCTGCTGGTAATTCTTTCCAGCGCCTGGTAACATTCATCTATGTAGAGAATTATGCAATGGGATAAAGTCTGCTTCGTTATGTGCAGGCCCTTACGGGCTAAGGAAAAAGCCACAAAGAGCTGATCAGCTCTCCTGAAATCAGCTGTCCTGGCAATAGGGTCTAGATGATGAAACCGTTCCTCCTGCTTAGAAGGATGAGGAGGAAGATAGAAGACCGGAATGTGGATGGACTGTGACAAGTGAAATTCTGATACAACCTTGGGGAGGAAGCCAGGCCTTACCGTGAGTGAAACTTTCTCCCGGAAAAAGCACAGGAAGGGTGGTTTACAGCATAAGGCCTGTAGCTCACTCACCCGCTTAGCGAATGTAATAGCCACCAAGAAGACTGTTTTCAACGAGAGAAGCCGTAAAGGGAGCAAACATCAGAAATGTCAGTACCATATTAAGGTCACAATCTGGGACAACAAAGGGAGTTGGCGGCAACTTATTTACAAGGCCTTTCAGGAATTGTGCCATTACTGGGACCGTAAAAAACTAACCTTGATCCAGAGATCTCTTGAACAGAGAAGGTCGCCAAATATCCTTTAACTGTGGTGACCTGAAGGCCTGCAGAGACCAGTGACAGAAGGAAGTCCATCACTGTAGTGGTGGGGCAAGAGATGGGGTCAATCTCTCGTTCCCTGCACCCCGCCTCAAATCTTCTCCATCTGCACGCGTACAAAGATCTTGTAGATGGTCTGCATGCAGCCAGAAACACCTCAAGTACACTTCCTCAATGAGTTCCCAGTCATCATCTCATGCTCTCAAGAGCCACGCATGTAGGTTGAGGGATTCCTGGGTCGGATGGCGTATCCGAGCTTCCGACTGGGTTAGGAGAGCCAGACGCCGTAGCAACCGGTGAGGTGGACAGATCCAAGAGGTCGGAGTACCACGTTCTCGCCCAGTCGGGCTGATCAAGATCATGGTTGCTCGAAACCTCCGGAGAACCCATTGAATAATGGGAATCAGAGGGAACGCATAAAGGAGAGGGAATGTCCAATCCAACAGAAACACGTCTCCCAGTAAACCTTTCGCAGGGAATTCCCTCGAGCAGAGCAGTTCACATTTCCTGTTGGACTCTGTTGCGAACAAATCCACTGCTGGGGTAGCCTAGAGAGTCAAGACCTCCTCTAGGACTTCCTGGCACACTTCCCACTCGCGTGAGACTGTGCCCTGCCTGCTTAGAGCATCCGCCAAGTGGTTCTCTGTAGCCGCCAGATTTACTGCTGAGACTGAGATCCTGTTCTCCAGCAACCAGAACCAGAGCATCATCGCCTCTGCGCAGAGGGGGCAGGAGTGCAAACCACCTTGCATGTTGAGTTCATTGCCACAGTGTTTTCCATCAGAACGAGGACATGCTTTCTCTGCAGAGATGGGGTGAATGCTTTCAGGGCTAGCCAGATAGCTCTTAACTCCAGCCTGTTGGTGTGCCACCTGGCGTCCGTTGTTGACCAGAGGTCACTCACCTACAAATCCTCACAGAAAGCGCCCCAACCCTTTAAGGACGCATCCGTGACCACTCGGGTATGGATCATGGAGGCCAGAAGGGTTCCCCTGCCAAAAGACTGTTGGGGTCCGCCCACCAGGACAGGTCGTTGACCACTGATGCAGACACTCTGAGGAGATGCGAGAGAGTGCAGAGGTACTGAGACCACTGATCCTTCAGTAACCATTGCAGGGATCTCATGCGCAACCTGGCCTCTGGCATTAGAAAAATGCAGGAAGCCATGAGGCGTAAAAGGCGGAGGAAAGAAGCCGCTGTTAAGAGTGGGATGGTTCCGGAACAAGTCCACTATCTGCGTCAAGCTCACTACTCTCTCCTCGGGAGGGAAGGTCTTCCCCACCCAGGTATTTAGGACTGTTCCGATGAACTGGAGGCGTTGGACTGGTGTGATGTGTGTTGTCCAGCAGAGAGCAGGTGTCCTGCTGATGGGACAAGACCTACACTACAGACTTCCCTCGGATCAGCCGGTCGTCCAGATATGGGAATACGTGGACTTCGGATCTCCTGAGGTGAGCCGTAACTACCAGCTTGAGCTTGGTGAAGACCCTTGGGGCGGGGGTAAAACCAAAGGGAAGCATCTTGAACTGATAGAGCATATCTCCTATGGTGAACCTTAGGAACTTCCTTTTGATGCATTAGCACATGGAAATAGGCATCCTGTAAGTTTATGGACACCAGCCAGTCCTGAAGTTTGAGAGCGTGGAGAATCGCTCTCAATGTCACCATTCTAAATGTGTCTTTCCTCAAGAACTTGTTCAAGGCCCTAAGGTCCAGAATGGGACGGAGACCACCTCCTTTCTTGGGCACCAGGAAATACCGGGAATACAAACACGATCCTCTCTGTTCGATAGGTACCTCTTCCACGGCACCCTTCAGCAATAGGGCTCCCAGTTCTGCCTGGACCTCTGTCCCGGTTGGATTGGAGGTGGGGGTGGTATGTCTGGCATTTAAAAAAAAAAAAGAAATGGCAGACAATAGCGCAATTGAATGAGCTGTAGAGCCCAGGCATCAGATGCAATTCCTGCCACTGGAGCAAATGCTCTGTCAACCACCCTCCAACTGGTACGCTGTGAGAGGGGTAATCAAAGCGGCTTTGGAGGCTGGGCCACCCCGCCGCTGATGCTGCCTGTTAGCCTCTGGAAGCCCCCCTGCCCTGTCCGGAGCGCAGGAAACGCCTCTGCCCTTGCCTGGCCGGTGGGAGCTGCGCTCTCCTGCCACGAGGAGCATATCTTCTGTAGCCCCGTGCTCTAGAGGCGAAGCTAAATGCAGATTTGGCCGGCTGTGCAGCTAGGCCTAAGAATTTGGCAGAGAGTTCCGATTCCTTTAATTTTTCTAAGGAATCATCGGCTTTGTGGCCGAAAAGATAAGCCCTCGAAGGGCATGTCCAGAGGTTTTACTTGAACGTTAGGTGAAAAACCATAGGTTTTCAAGTAGGCCTGCCTTCTTAGTGTTATGGCTGAAGCCATAGATCGGCCCACACAGTCGGCGATGTCCAGGGCCGTTCGCAGCGACTGCTTAGCCACCTCCTTTCCCCATCCTCCACTAGCTGTAAGAAACCCTCGCGCATTTCTCCTTCCATGACATACTGAGCAGCATTTTCCACTGCTGTCCATAGACCAAAGGAGTATTTGGCAAAACTGCTAGCCACATGTGTAGCTTTGAGGGCCATGCTACCTGAAGTGAATGCCTTCTTTGCCAAGGCATCTACTTTTTTGCTTCTCTATCTCGGGGCAGAGTACATGTTAAAGATGTGGGCCGAGAAGAGATTGTAGCAGCCTGCATAACAAGCCCCTCTGGGGAAGGGTGAGAGAAGAGGAATGAGGGGTTGTCCCTTGCCATCCTGTACTTACCGGAAATGGTGGAGCTGACGGGAGGAATGGAACAATGGTTTTGCCACAGAGCTGCCAAAGGATCAGCAATGGCCGGGTTCAGAGGCATATTATGCTCAGTGGCAAGGCCATCTAGGATGTCGGTAAGGTCATAACCTTGTGTAGGCGCCATTGATGAGTGCAATCCCAGGTTGTCACTAACCATTTCTACCGGTGCCCTGTATTTATAAGTATGTATTGTGAAGATAAGGCTGGGACTGCTGAAAATTCGAGATCAGGCCAAGTGTCCAGACCACTGGTGTCTTGGAGACTTTGAGCTAGCTGTAGAAGCTTATTCTTGTTGTCAAAATAGAAAATAGTAGACTCCTCCTGAACCCAAAAACGGCGACATGCCCCTGGTCATCGGCGTTGTGATCGTCAAAGATACCAGCCAAGGTATACAAAAATTCTGACCGGGGTTATGGAGTAAATACTTTTGACAACCGTCGACGTCGAGGGTTTGTCTTTCGGTGCTGTCACAATGGATGTCGGTGTCGATCGAGCCGTAGTAGCGTCGACATCCTTGGACACACGGGGGTAATCCGGCTTCCATTGTTCTTTCGACGTAGAAAGATTTCTAGGTGCCGACATTGTCGGTAGCGGGGCACTAGAGGGGTCGGGTACATGGAGTGCCGCTCTTGGCTATGAAGCATGCTGCGCGGGGGTGGGTTGGGGGTGAGAGCTGCGTCAACTGCAGCATGCTGCTTGAACATTGCAAGCATTGAGGATTTGAAATACTCCCACTCCTGGCGGGTGGTAGGCCCATCCAACGGCTTACCCTTTTTCCGTCAACGACTCGGAGTCCCTACAAATGGGCTCCTCGAATGGGACCGTTTCTTCTTCCACCTGTGTTTCTCGGGGGTATGCCCTTCAGTTTTGGCCTCCGAAGGACGAACTGTCGACGGCGCCAGAGATTTTGAGGGCAGTCGACCCAGAGAGAGTTTTGCGGCTCGATCGCAGAGGGATTTTGGTTGCATTTTGGCACACGACTGACACCAGTCAGGCCTGTGACCGGTGCCGAGGCACCAGAGACAACTCGTGTGGGTCAGTGAGGGACATCTTGGTGCCACAATCAGAACACTGTTTGAAACCAGACACCCGTGTAACCGACATAAGAGTTGAAGCTCTGTTCTCAAGCAGCGTGTTAGCGTGTGGCCGAAAGGAACTGAGGTTGGGGCGTAGTGAAATGGTACTTAAATGACACCCGATGTCGCATCCGGAGCCGACGACCAGATACTGAGCAAGACGGCTCGATGGTCGACGGCCGGGTTGAGGTCCATTACACCCCCTGTCGAAACTTTTGCAAAGCAGCGAAGCTGGAGGGAATAGCTATCAGATGAGGAATCTGTGGGAGAAAAGCAATCCATTGAAAAACTGATACCCTTGGCATCACGTACCTGCCACTGGACTGGTTGACCTCCTTCCTCTCGGACAGACCATCCAGGTTCAACTGGGCCCTTTTCTCTGCTCCATCACACTCTCCATCTGTGGCGTCCCTCAGGGCAATACCCTCTCACCTTCAACATCTACTTTGCCACTTTAGCCCATTTGATATCCGCCTTCTCTCCTCACTTCCAGTATTATGCTGACGACACACAGCTCTCCTTCAAGCTCCCCTCCACTGCCTCCTCTTCTTCCTCTCGCATTCCTGGCTGCTACTCAGGCATGGTGTGCTGCTAACGATCTCTGCCTTAATGCCAGTCACTGAGATTCTTCTCATTGGGACCTCAGCTGCCTCCTTCTCTTTGGCTGCCCTCCAGGGGCACCTTCCCCTCACCCTCTTGTGAGGCAAACAAACTTGGCATCATCTTGGACTCCTCTCGCTCCTTCTCTCCTCCCATCACAGACCTTGCCAAGAAGGCCCACTTTCAGCTGCACCTCCTCACAGACATTCTCCCTTTCCTCACCTTCCTCCAGAAACAATGTCTCCAGAGCTCTGGTCCTCTCTAGGCTGGACTACTGCAACAGCCTCTCCCTCAATCTGCCTAAATCCTCCCTTCAACTAATCCAGAATAGGACTACGAGACTTCTCCTTGGCCTCAAGCCCAGAAACCACATCTCTCGAGCCCTAACATCTCTCCGCTGCCTCCAGGTTGCTACAAGGATCAAGTTCAAGACCCTCTGCATCATCCACAAGGTTTTCTGAGGCATGGGGCCCCACTACATCCAACTCTCTTTCCTTAAATACCTCCCTGCTACAGCCCTTTGGTCTTCTAGCTCCAACTCTGCAGATCAGACGCTTTTCCAAGCAGAGTAGGGGGTAGATCTCACTTCCGCAGGAGCCTCCCCCCTCTGCCCCATTGACTAGCTGCGGGTTTCCCTCTGATGCTTAGAGGGCAACAGGCCCTGCTCGCCCCGTCTACCCCAGCACCTCCATCTTCCCTGACCCCCCCCCACCCAACGTGCACTTAACCCTACAGGGCTCCCTCCCCCGGCACTAGCCTGGCTGGGCTTGCACCCATAATGAGCCCATCCAGCCACGTCCTTGCACTTAGCATGTGGACCTTCATTCCCCTGGCACTGGTCCACCTGGCCTCCCATTAGCACTCGTCTAGCCCAGGTGCCCTCTTCCCACCCCTTCCACCCCCCACCCAGTACTTGCGCACGCTCCACTTCGACTTGTACTTCCTTTCCCTTCGTAGCATTAGCACATTCCGCTCCGACCGGCACCCCCCGCCCCAACATCACCTCCTACATCCCCCACCTCCCTGCACTTCTTGCTACTGCACTTGCACAATGAGAATGATAAATGGCCTAGTAGGAACGCTTTTGGTTATATTTAATCCTTGCCCTCCAACCATCCTTTGAAGTATAGGCACATTATACATAACTAATAAATAAATAAAAATGTGTGGCCTGGATTCAGATGCACTTGCTACTCATTGCCTATGTTATGAAGCATCACACATTGGACAAAGATGTGTGAGGGTTTATTGTGAGCAACCCCACCAGCTCACCAGCCCCTTGGAGAGGCAGGCCCAACAGATGGATGGAAAAGACCACCATCATTCTGGGTGCCATGGAATGTTTCTCTGGAATTAAATATTGACCAAGACAAAAACATACATTAAGAAGCAGGCCACATATTAATCATGCCCTACAACTAAAATAGAATGAAAACTGAAGCGGTATGGATGCAACATGAAAAACAGCCTTTTTTATGCTTTCAGTTGGCTATGTACGTTTCCAAATGTTAGAATGGGCCATTGCTTCAAAAACAATTATGAAATAGTTACAGATATTTGGAAGATTAGTTGGTGTGAGATTACAGGCGGCCACAGTGATCTGTTTTGATATTGGCTGAAAATAATGAGAACGTAGAAAACAAAAAACAATATTGCATAACTTGGTCAACATTTACTTAGTTAGGAAAACAAATACTCATGTTGCTGTTGATCACAATTTATTTTGAGGTCATGAAGTGCCAGCAACAGAACAGACCAAGTCAGCAGGTCACGCTGGACAAATACTTGATTGCAGTCTTAGGTTTCCAAGGCGATGGACAGCAGCACAGAGTTACAATGAGCAACACTCTTATCCACCATTCCTGGCAAAATAGACAGAAAAGGCAAAAGGAGGCAAAGTACTGTGGTGTAAACCATGCAAAGGTTAACAAATGATGTGGCCTGTAGGTGTGCAATAAATATTTCTTTTTCTGAAATTAAGGCTTGGAATAGAGTGATTTTCTTTTGGTGGGGCTCAATAAGTACTGTCATTAGAATGGGTGTTTTTCCAACAGGAAAGTAACATTAGATAAAGCAATGCAAAAAATTGCATTACTACAATTCACAGCTGCCAAAAAAATAAATCAACCATAACCAAGAATTCTAATTTTAGCATTAAACTGATGATCATGTTGCTTATTAGTTTAGTCTCTTCCGTCTTCTCATTTTACCACAGCGGCAGGAAGGCAGGTGATAGAGTGCTTAAAGGGAGAGATCTTTAAAACTGTTCTTTGAGTGGGTAAGAAATCATTAAAGGAAAAACATTTATGTCACACCTAGAAAAAAATTGCTAAAATGATGACATTATTGTTCCGTCCCTTCAACTACTTCAATCCGTCGAGGGCCATATAGAAGAACGTAAGCTATATGCCAGTCTCCACCGCCAGATAATCGCAAAATGTCTTCAGGAGAAACGATGCTCACTTTGTCGTCGTCAAACTTGATCCATTCATCTGAATGAAAGAAATGTAAACCGTAATAAAGATAAGTACCAAACTGGCATGGGATTTTTGCAACAATATATCTGTTCCATTTTTTTAAACTGTTGAGAATACAAAATGTAGCAATAATTTATATTTGCTTTCTTTAATATGTTAAGACTTCAAAAGAATCATACCTTTAAAGACCATGGAACACTTAAAATGTATGCGACTGCGATACAGGGCTAAAGTAACAGTTGTATAGTAACCTTTGAGGCCATGAATTTTACATCTCCCCTCAATAAAATCACACTGCAGCACAACACAATCTTTCCACCCCACTTTCTATGCATCCAAAATATCACAAACACACACATCCTCTTCCCACTTTAGTACATAGGGCCTAATTTCTTTCTCCAATAATTCTGCTTCATACATAAACTTGGCCAAAACTTACAGTCGTTATGCTCATAAGCTCCTTTGCTGGACAAGCAAGACTACCCACACATTCACTCCAGCAAACGGAAGTAATCTGCCATATAATGCTTGCTGCTTTTATATCACTTTATAGTACCCCAGGGTCACCTAAAGGACTGAGCAGATGAGTACAGGCACTGAGGAGGAAAACCAAGACCCAAGGTAACAGATAAAGAAGCAATGCATGAGGGGTGCTTCGGTTCTCATGCAGAAAGGATGTGCCCTAGAGGATCAGGATGGACTATTCTACTTAGAGTTGCACAAAGTCTGATTGGCAAAGGGCTCTCCTCAGCCTACTTCTGTAATGGTGCAGCAAGTTTAAAAAAAAAAAAAAGGAATGGCAAGCTATTTAGGATAACTGCCAGCCGTTGTGATTAAAGTTTTTCTTGCTATCACTTTTCAGTATCAAACAGAGCATGAGTTAGAAGGGGTGGAAAGGAGTTCTGAAGGTTATGATGACAGAGGAGCAAGGTAGAGTTTGGTACAGGTTTTATACTGCAACTACAATTGATTGATTTGAATTGTCCATGTGACCCATGGTGGAAGTTCTGAATAACAATAATGTATGCTAACCTTCTGAATGATTGAAGAGAGTACCACAGAGTCTAGATATATATTTTGCATGGTTTACTCACCATAGTCTTTAACTCCCTCTGGAGCCTCTCCCTGCGCAGTCAATCTGGACTTTAATTCCCGACGGATCCTCTTCCGACCTGTTCCTGCGCTGTGACTCATCTCCAGTGCCCATCAGTGCATCTCTCTACGCTTCTCATGCGCCGGCACTCTGGTCTTCTGTGCCCAACTGTGCCTCTCCCTGTACTGATCCAGAACTGACACCTTGAACTTCTATGCCTAGCAGACCCTTTTCTTACGATGTTCCTGTGCTGGCACTCTAGTTCTGTGCCCAGTGGTCCCCCTCCCTGTGCTGTCCTGGCGCTCGCACTCTGATCTCTAGAGCCCATCCATGCCTCCTGCGTTTCTCCCGCGTTTGCACTTTGACTTCAACTCTGTTCCTGCGCTAGCACTTGTCTTCAGTCACCGCTGACTCTCCACATATACTCTTCCCCTACCCTCAGAATCACTGCCTCTCTCCCTCCTCGGGCCACGGTGTTCTTTCCACTACGAGCTCTAGATAGCCCCTCCCCTCCCACCCCCTCAGCCTTCCTCCTCTACCAGCTCTCCAACTTCTGCATCCTTGCCCTCCTTCCCCTTCACTACCACAACCAGAGTACCCTCCCTGCCCCCTGAACCTCAAGTTCTCCCCCTGCCTCCCCCACTAACAGATCTACTCTTCGACGTGCACACACTGCTGTTCCCAACTCAGCCCTGTGTGCTCCCCAGCCCTCCTTTCCCACCAGCTCCTCATCTACCAACACAGTGCCCCAATCTGCTGCCCAGCTCTTCTGCCTAACTCTTCCGCCAGCTCCAAGTGCTCCTCCTCACCTACTCGCCCCTCCTGACCTCTTACCCCACCCCCCCTTCTCTACTCTCCCTCTTCTGCCAACTGCTCTCCCACCACCTCCTTATCCCTCCTTCCTCTCTTTTATGAGGAAGGAAGGATATGCGCTTGACCAAATCTCCCCCCCTCTGTCCTCTTTAACCCCTCTATCACCCTCCTCCCCCCCCTGTCATCTCTTACTCTACTTCTCCCTCCTCCTCTTATCCTTCCCATCTTTAACCCTCCCCCACCCTTCCTCTACTATGCCCTCCCTCTCCCACCGCCCTAACCTTCTCTATCGCCCCCTCCGCCCCCCACTATCCAACCCTCCTCCCTATTGCTCTCTGGAACGCTAGATCCCTCTGCAACAAGACCGCAGCTGTTCTTGACATGTTCCTCCGTCTCAACCTTCATTTCCTCTGTCTCACTGAAACCTGGATCCCTCCTCAACACTTCAGTCCCTGCCTCGCTAAAAACCTCTTCATTTCCTTCTCACACATTCCTCGCGCCACTGGTCGTGGTGGAGGTATTGGCCTCCTCTTCAACCCCAAATACCTTTCCTCTCCTTCCCTTCCTTCTTTCCCCTCATTCGAGTTTCTTTACAAATCCTTCTACTCTCCTCACCCCACCTCCTTTCTAATTATATATCGCCCTCCTGGCCCTCTCTCTACCTTCTATGATGACCTCGATCACCTCCTTTCTCTCATCTCTCCCTCTCCCTCCCCCCTTACTGTTCTCGGCGACTTTAATCTTCACTTCCCTTCTTCCCCTCACTCCTCTCCCCTATCGTCCATTCTCGACTCCTACCTCCTTTCCCCTCTTCCTTCCTCTCCTACTCACTCCTCTGGCTCAACGCTTGACCTTATCTTTAACTCTTCCTACCCCTCTTCTTCTGTCTCTACACTTCCTCTCCACCTCTCTGATCATGCTTTACTCTCCTCTCTTACCCCCCCTCCCTCTTCCTTCTTCCCCTAAACCTTCCCCCTTCTATTTTCTCACGTCGTGACCTTCGTAACTTTGATCCTCCCTCTTTTTTGAAACTTGCTCTTCTTCTCTCCCCTCTCTCCGCGACTTCTCCTCTCCATCAGCCAATGATGCACTTTCTGCTCTTTCCTCTTCTATCTCCTCCTCTCTTGATCTCCTCCACCCCATTTCCTTCTTCCGTCCAACCCGGAAACCCTCTCAACCTTGGCTCTCCCCTTAACTACTCTCCATGCGACGTCTCCTCCGACGTCTTGAGAGACACTAGCTCAAATCTCCAACACTTTCCAACCAATCCTCATATTTCCCTTATCACTCCCTTTAGGTCTCCTGTCTCACTTCAGCAAAACGCTCCTACTACTCAAACCTTCTTCATTCCCAAGCTTCCCATCCCGTCGTATCTTCCAAACTCTTGCTCGTCTTCGCTCTCCCCAACCCATGATCCCTCAACCTCCTCCACCCTCTCTCCCTCTGACTTCGCAAACTTCTTCTCCTCAAAGATTCTTGCCCTTCGACAAAAAAATCAATTTCTCCTCACTCTCCCCCTTCCCACTTACCACCCTCTACTTGCATGACTGAATTCTCCCCAGTCTCCCCCCTCTGACGTTTCTATCCTCCTCTCCAAAGCCCATCCCTCGTCTGTCTGCCCCATCTGACCCTGTCCCCTGCCTTCTTATTCCTAAAATCTTCCCTCTACTTATTCCCTACCTAACCTCCTTCTTCAATATCTGCCTTTCCTCGGCTTCCTTCCCCTCTGCTTTCAAGCATGCCACTATCATTTCGATTCTGAAGAAACCTACCGCTGATCCCCTGCTCACCTCGAACTTCCGCCCTATCTCACTTCTCCCTTTCCTCTCTAAACTTCTTGAGCGCCTTGCCTACTTGCAGCTCTCATCCTTTGTCACTAATCTCTCTCTCCTTCCCCCTCTCAATCTGGATTTCGCCCCAAACACACTCCCGAAACTGCCCTCACTTACCATCCTTAACTCCCTCCTCTCTGCCCGACACTCTAAGCAATCCTCTGTCATTTTTCTTGTTCTCTCGGCTGCCTTCGACACTGTTGATCACCCCCCTTCTTCTCAACACTCTCTCCTCCTTTGGTTTCAAAGGCTCTGTACTCAACTGGCTTTCCTCTTACCTCTCTTCCTGCTCTTTTACGGTTTCCTGAGGTGGCCGCTCCTCTCCCTCCCACCCTCTTGAATATGGAGTTCCCAATGCTCTGTGCTTGGTCCTTTCCTATTGTCACTCTACACCTCCCTCCTTGCCCCTGTGATCTCCTCTTTTGGCATCTCTCACCATTTCTATGCCGATGAGACACAGCTCTTTCTTTCCTTCTCTTCCAGCTCTCCTGACCTCAACCTTAAACTTTCCTCCTGTCTCACTGCTATTAAAAACTGGATGGCTTCTCGATTGCTTTCCCTTAACTCAAACAAAACTGAAGTAGTTTTCTTCCCTTCCAACTCCCTTCCCCCTCCGTCTCCTCCCCCTTTCATTCATTTTCCTCCCTCTAATCTTACTTTCTCTCCCCACGCTCTTAACCTAGGCTTTCACTTTGACTCTTCTCTCATTTTTTCCCCCATCATATCTCACTCACCTCTCGTGCCTGTCGCTACCCCCTCTACAATATTCGCCCCTCACTCACTTTTCATGCTACTAAACTCTTAATCTCCTCCCTTACCTTTTCTCGCCTCTTCTACTGCATCTCCTTACTTTTTGGTCTTCCCACTTCACATCTTGCCCCCCTCAAATCTATTTATCACTCTGCCATCCGTACCCTCTGTCTCCTCTCCCCCCGTGACTCCATCTCTGCTTCCCTATCCTCCATTGGCTAGCTCCCCTTTCATTCTCAACTTAAATTCCACTTCCTCCGTCTGGTCTTCAAATCGCTCCACGATCTTGCTCTCCCTCATCTCTCTTCCTTTCTCTCATTCTACACTCCCTCTCGTCCCCTTCGTTCCGCTGACAACTTCCTCCTCACTGTTCCTCCCTCCCCCTGTGCCGCCTCCCGTTTCAGCTCCTTCCAACTCCTGCCCCCCCTCTACTGAAACTCCTTGCCTCTCTCTATCCGCTCTACTCCTACTTTTTCCTCTTTCCGCACGTCCCTCAAATCTCTCCTTCTCCCTTCCCCACCATGACACTCCCCTCCTTTCACTCCCCCTCTCCTACCCCTTTCCCCTCTCCCCCCCTTAACATCTCTCCCCCACCCCCTCATTTCCCTCCACCTACCTTCCCTCCCTATTCCTCCTAGCCCTCCCGCTCCTCTCCCCTTCCCCCTCTGAATAATTGCTCTACATACTGTTTTTGGTGATTGATTCATGTTTGTAATTTGCTTCTGTTAGTTTTTGTTACGTTAAATGTACCCTGTTGTAACTGTACAGCACTTTGGTATAAAGCGCTATATAAAACTAATAAATACAAATAGTTATATATGTACTGTTCTTAGATCAAATTTAGTCCTGCTCATAGGATGCCCTGGCTACATAAATGAACTAAACAATACTTGCAAGGCAAAATGTTTAAGCAGCCCACCACAAAGGTGCATCTGCAAGCTATGTCACTATACATCCGACAGCTTCCTGTAACATACAGAATTTCACCCCATCCTACCATAAGACATTAAAAGAGAAGACCAAGATACCCACCTCTCTAACATTCTTTCTGATGGATGTTCCTTGCATGGATTCCTCATCTTGGATATCTCTATGCTCTTCGGAAACACTTCTGCCACCATAGGGGATAGCACTGCTCCCCTCTATGCCTCCACGCACCCTGCGCTCCACAGGACTTTAGGGACAGTATATCATTTGGCATCTCACCCTGTGGTCTTTGTTCCACCCATTTTCCCAAGCACACTGACGCTGAGGGACCAGAGACCTGAAGGTGTAACTATCAAGTCGCCTGCCCTCCTCCGTTGGGAGGGTGAGGAGGAATCCGTGGGAGGAATAGCCACAATAAAGTACATTAACGAGAGGCAAGTAGTTTGTTCTGCTAACGGATTCACTTCTTCCCACCGATTACTCATCTATGATAGACTCCCAAAGCAGTACGTAGATCTGAAGGAGACCAAGGACACCACCTATACCAGAATGCTCTGGAGGACCACTTTACCAAAAATAGCATCCGGCCCAGATTGGTAATCCAAGAAGTAATGTTTGGCAAATGTGTGCAGCGAGAACCACGTAGCCACCGGGCAAATGTCCAGAACAGGGAATCACCTCTGCATGCTAGAGGTGGCAGCCAGACCTTTGGTTGAATGCCCCAAGACCTTCAGCAACATTTTTTTCCAGCCATATTATAACATTTCGAGATGCAGAGGATGATCCAGGGTCTGTTTGGTCACAGCCTTGACAGCATGGGCACCAGCATAACACTCAAAAAGCTTGCCATCTTTCCTGATGTCCCTCGTAAGAGATGTAGTAGCTGAGAGCCTGCACTGGGTTCAGCAGACAGAATCACTCTTCTGCCTTGGAAGGATGAGGAAAAAACAGGAAGCTATATCTTTTGAGAGAGATGGAAATCTGAGACTACCTTCGGAAGGACGGCTTCCATCTCAATGTCATCTTCTCTGTGGAAAAGACCAAACAGGGAGGCTTTAAAGACGACACCTGGAGCTCACTCACCCACCCACCTAGTGGAAGTGACGGTACCAAGGAAAATCATCATAAGGGTGAGCAACCTTAAAAATGAAGAATGCAGGGGCACAAACCGAGCACCCATAAGAAATGTCAATGCTAAATTTAAATCCCATGCTGCAATAACAAACTGGTGTGGAAGAATCTGGTTGCACAAACCCTGCAAAAATTGCATAACACTGGGGATTCAGAAGAACGAGCCCTGCTCCCGCCGGGTCCTCTTGAAAATTTAAATTGATGCAAGGCAGCCCCTTTCACAGAGCCAATCTGCAATCCTGAATGGGCCAAGGGAAGCAAAAAATCCACAACAGAGGATGTGCGGCAAGTAACAGAGTCCATATCCTTCTCCCGGCACCAGGCCTAAAATTCACACCACATACCAGCATAAATGGACGTCGTGGCAGGCCTTAGAGCATAGAGCAACACATTTAACTCAGTAATCTTTTTTCTGATGGACGTTCCTCCCACCAACTCCTCATCTAGGATATCCTTATCCCAGGGCATTTGTACTACAGAAACATTTCTGCCGCAAGGGGTTCAGCGCGGCTCTGCATCGGCTTGTCCGATGCCTCTACGCACCCTGCTCCGGAGAGGACATCAGGGCCAGTATATATAGCGGTGCTGCGCCCCATGACCTCAGTTCCCCCTTTTTCCTTAGCACTCTGAAGTTGAGGGACCGCAAAACCGATGGTGCACTAGCTTCCCGCAAAAGGGCAGGTAAAGAGGGTGATGAGGAATCAGTGGAAAGAAAGAACATAACAGAAAGTTAAATCATTTTTTCTTCTAATGGACTCCTTCCACTGATTTCTCATCTATGATAAGACTCCCAAAGCAGTACGTAACCTGGAGGAGAGGGGAAGCAAGGACACCACCTAGACCAGAAAACTCTGGAGGACTGCCCTGCCAAACCAGGCGTCCTGGGCCGCAAGGGAATCCAAGCAATAATGCTTGGCAAACGTGTGCAAATATGCCCACATTGACCACTGGCAAATGTCCAGGATCAGGACTCCCCTGTGCAGGGTAGAGATGGCAGCCACTACCCTGGTAGAATGAGTTCCGAGACCCTCAGGCACATTCTTCACAGCCAGATTATAGCATTCAGAGATGCAGAAAATGATCCACTGGGGTAAGGTCGTCTTTTTCTCTTCTTTTTTTCTAACCTCCCTGCCAGCACGAGCACCAGCGTAACAAACAAAAAGCTGGTCCATCCTTCCCAGTCCCTCTAGTATGAGAGATATCGAGCTTCAGGGCCCGAACCGGGTCCAGCCGATGGAATCATTCCTCAGCCTTGGAAGGGTGGGTTTGTTTGTTTGGTTTATTCACTTATAATGCGTACCAGACCCAAAGGTAGCCAGGCGCAGCCGTACAGAAAATGCGAAGCTTAAGTTACAGGGTGGGGTCATGGGTAGCATACAATGTACAAAATACAATATATCGCAGGTAGGCGGCAATTGCAGTTTACATGCAAAATAAATACAAAATACAATAAAGACAGTATATGTATTGGCACTAGGTGGACGTTAGCTCATCGGCCAGGTGGGCAGAATGAGTAGGTCCATAAGATCAAGGGAGAACAGGATAATGATGTGTATATGCTAGGGTGGTGTGGGGATAAGTGGGCGCCAATGGGCTAATCATTAGAAGACCTCAGCAGATTAATATAGTTAGTTCTGAATTTCGGAAAGGGCTGCTCCTCACGTAGAGGGTTTGGCAGTGAGTTCCATAATTGGGCCGCTTGAACCTGGAAGCTGCTACCCCCCCGCCTTCGATAGCCTGAATCTTGGAATGAGGCTATTGGCATTTGAAGTTCTGGCAGGGCGCGAGTGGTTTCTTTCTGTGAGTTTGTTACAGAGATAGCTCGGTGCAGCATTGTTCAGGGCTTTGTGAACCAGGGACGCTACTTTTAAGTGGATTTTATTTTGGGTGGACAGCCAGTTGTTTTGATGCCTGATCTTTGAAATATGTGACCTTTTAGACACGCCGAGGGCGGCACATAGGTGAGGAGGGCATCACTCAACGCCACCTTCTCTTTGGAAAAAAACAGATAGAGAGGTAAAACAGACAACGCCTGGAGCTCACTCATCCGTTTTGTGTAAGTGATTGCAACCAGGAAAATCACCAGAAGGGTGAGTGATCTAATAGTACACGAACGAAGGGGCATAAACTGAGCACCCATAAGAAACGTCAAAACCAAATTTAAAGCCCACGCCAGAAGCAC
Organism: Ambystoma mexicanum; assembly: GCF_040938575.1. Taxonomy (NCBI): domain Eukaryota; kingdom Metazoa; phylum Chordata; class Amphibia; order Caudata; family Ambystomatidae; genus Ambystoma; species Ambystoma mexicanum. The sequence continues at coordinate 390,686,864 of NC_090933.1, forward strand.
AAACTGACTGGTAGGAAAGCGGTTACACAAACCCTGTAAAAAATGCATAACAGTGGGGATTGTGAAGAACAAGCCTTGTTGTGGTTACCTCTTGAAAACTGAAATAGCAGCGAGGTAACCCTTTACAGTGCCTATCTGCAGGCCCACCTGGGTCTAAGAAAGCAGAAAAACTAACAGGGGATCGAGGACAGGATAAAGGATCCAGGTGCCTTTGTAGCAGGCAAATGAGCTGAAAGGAGCACATTGAGGAAGTCTGGCAAGTCCTCTCTGTATATCTCAGCCTCTCAGTAGCCAAGCATGTAGGTTCAGGTTGCTCAGGTTCAGGTGGAGAGTGAGTCAACTCTCATCGGAAGGCACCAGAGAGGGCAGATGGACATGTCCAGCAATCCGGGATACCATTCTCTGGGTCCAGTCTGGGACGATCAGGGTCATCATGATTCCAAAAAGGCACAATCTTGTGAGAACCAGCGTAATGACAGGGATCGGTGGGAACGCATCAGAGGTCAAAGTTCCACCTGACCATCCCCCAGAGCTCCCAGACAAGGAAATTCTGTGGAGTGGAACAACTCACAATTCCTGTTGACAGTGGAAGCCAAGAGATCCCTTTGAGGAGTTCCCCAAAAGGAGAAGATCTCTTTCAGGAATCTAAACAGAGCTGCCACTCGTGGGAGGTCCAAGTCTATCTGCTCAAGGTATCTGCTGGGTCATTCTCTAGTCCAGCCAGATGAGCAGCTGTCAGAGAAACACTGTTCTACAGTGCCCACAACCACAGCTGCATTGCTACTCTGCAGAGAGGAAAGAACCCCACGCCACCTCATTTGTTGAGGAAGTGAATGGCCACTGTGTTGTCCATCAGGATCAGCACAGTTTTGGCTTTCCTCCCCCCACCCTGTGAAGCGCCTCAGCTCCAGCAAGTTGGTGTGTTTCTGAGACTGTGTGGGAGACAGTCCGCTCACATAGAGGTCTAACAGGTTAGCGCCCCAACCAGTCAGAGATGCATCCATGACCGCCATCACCTGGGGCCAAGGCTGGTGAAAACATACCCTTCAGCAAGTTGTCTTGCACTGCTCACCACACAAGATCCTAAACCACCTCATCCGAGACCTGCAATGGGTCTGACATCTGGCCCTGAAACTGCAACTATTGGCAATGGAGAAGTCACAGAAGTGATCTCATGCGCAGACTCGTCTACGGCCCCCAAGAATGCAGGAGGTCATGAGTCCCAGAAGGCACAGGAAGGCTGAGGCCAGAACTTGTCCTGAAGATCGGAGGACATTGGGGATCTGTCTGATATTTGGCACTCGATCCTCGGGCAGGATGGCCCGGCACAGGCTAGTGTCGAATACTCCAATATATCGGAGGGACTGGGCCGGTGAAAATGGAGACATGTACAGAGTAGGTGCTCCGACATTAGATCTGAGGAGCGAGCTCGGGCGAGACAGTCATCGAGACAGGGAAAGACATGACTCTCCTCCCTTCTGGGGTGAGCCAACATCACTGCTAGCAGCTTGGTGAAAACCCTGGGAGCCGAAAAAAGCCTGAAAAGCAGGACTTTAAATTGGTAATGGTGTTGACCCACTACAAACCACAGGTACTTTCCTGTGCTTCCGATGAATCAGCATATGGAAGTGGGCATCCTGACTGTCTAGGGAAATCAACCAGCATTGCAGATCGAGGGCTTCTAGAATCTGGGCTAGAGTAACCATCTGGAACTTGTCCCTGCGTAGGAACAAGTTCAGAAGCTGCAGATCGAGGATGGGGTGTAAGCCCGGTCCTCCTTTGCCACCAGAAAACCACTTTCCTTGTTCTGGGAGTGCTTTACAACAGAAGCCGACTGACCTCTAGTAGAATGGGGTCTGGAAACAAAGCGGTGGTCGGAGGACCGTGGTCCAGGGGGCGCTGAAGGAATGGAAGGCAATATCCCTGCCAAATGACACGTAAGGCCCAAGCGTTGGACATCTTCAGGCAAAAAGCCTCCCATTCCTCCCAAAAGGAAATTGCGTCAGATGCTCAAGAGACTGTCTGGAGTAGTGACTGATTTTTGAAGAAGACAAATGTTTGTTTATTTATTTTTGATACTAGTCTAGCGCACCGAACCCAGAGGCATCTGGGCACTCATCTTAAGATGGTTGGTTACAAGAGTTGCTTACATAATAGTTACATAGTATAGTTACAGTAGTTACAGCATGCTTAAATGGAGGTTGCATAGTATAGTTGCACTGGTGGTTACAGCATGCAAGGTGCTTAAGAACAGGTAGGTATCATTGGATGGATAGGTAATGCAGCGCAAGATTACCAAGTCAGGTCGAGTAGTTGCATGGCTTAGTGCCGGCATATAGGCAGCGCAAGGCTGCATGATCATATCAGGTAAATTACTAAGCATGGATTAGGTATATGAACAAAGCAAGCTGCTGAGACAGATTAGGTGAAACTGCACACAGCCCTCAGACATATCAACATGAGTAACACACAGCTCAAAGGATATATGCATAAGGTTTTAGACATAAGTGGGTATGATTGTACAGGCTAAGAAAACGTCGAGTTACAGGGCTTTACTTTGGGAGTACATACAATGCAGGGGACATAGTCGGTGGTGTAGGTATACAAGTTTTCAAAAGCACACCTCACATTACGGCGGGCTGCATTGGGCAGGCATATGTTAGGAAATGTAGTAATGTAGTGATCTGCATCTAGGCAATGTGAACTGGTATGAGCAACAAAAGATAGATTATGTTTTTTGCAGAACGTCTGTGCGACCAAAGGGCCCCTTGTAATGCTCGGAAGGCCGATGGGCCGGAAACCTAACATTTATAGTCATAGTTGTAGTATGTGGGAAATGTTCACGATCGGCTTGTGGCTGGGTGAAGTTCATGGGTGGCATGCAGCTGCGATTACTTATAAGTTACTCACTGTAGTGACTAACATACTCTTAGTCACTAGTCCCTAGTCCCCTTTCCTCCATACTGCATAGGCGTCCCTGGCTAGGGACGGGAGACGGAACCTTTTTCCACAGAAAAACCTTCCCCTTTAAATTTAGAGGCGCGGCCTTGGGAGCATGCACTACCCTGACTCCGCCCCCCCGGCACCACACCTCAGTCCCCATCGACGCGTCGACAGTATTTAACATTCCCTAATGCCATCAGTTTTATTAGGAGGGAGGATGGTGGGACGTATGGAGGAAAGGGGACTAAGGCCCAAGTACGTTAGTCACTACGGTGAGTAACTTATAATTACTCTTACGTCCCGTCCCCTTTCCGCCATACTACATGGGCGATTACAAATGAATGTAGCCTTAGGATGGAGAGGAGACCCTCTTTAAGATTCCTTAGAACCGCATGTCCAAACAGTAGTGCTTACAGATAGCCGAAGGGGTGGCCCAGGTGGCCGCCCTGCTGATGACCTGCCGTTGGAATGCAATGGCCGTGGCCCTGACCGCAAGGGCGTGTACGTTAGCTGGAAGCAGCTTGTGCTGCCCCTATTAGGTAGGCCTCCTTGATGGCCGAAACCATTCATCGCGCAATTGATGTCTTGGATGCTTGATACCCAGGCCTTGACTGCCCCTCTTCCCCCCCCAAAGGTGACAAACAGTGCATCCGACTTGAGGAAGCCCTTTGTCCTGTCCAGATAGAATTTTAGAGCATGCCTGACATCCAGACAGTGCAAAACCCTCTGATTCTCGTCCTTAGGGCCAGCAAAAAAACGTAGGTAAGATTATTTCCTCGTTGAGATGGAAAGCGGAGGGTACCTTAGGTAGGAACGCAGGGTGTGTCCGCATGACCACCTTATCCTTGTGAAAAGTAGCATAGGGCTCTGAAGCCTGGATTTTGCTGACTGTGCGAGCAGGGTGAGGCCCACTAACAGAGCTGTTTTAATGGGGACCAGCCTAATGTCCATTGGCTCTAACTGCTAGTGCGCCAAGGCGCCCAACACTACAATGAGGGCCCACAACGGGGTGTGGTTTTTGATGCGCGGGTAGAGTCTGGAGAGGCCAGTCAAATGTCTCGGCCATCGGGTTGGAAGAGAAGACCTCCTCCTCTGAATTTTTGTAGGCCCCTCTAGCTGCCAGATACGTGCAGCATGTGTCCACCTGCATACCTGAGTGAGCCATGTGATCTGAGAAGGAGAGAACATCGTCCAATGTGCACGTAAGGGGGTCGATCTCCTTAGAGGCCGCCTAGTGACAGAACATAGCCCACCTACTCTTGTACTGGCTCCTGGTAGCCTTGCTCCTAGCACCCTGAATGATCTCTAGGTTAGCCTGCAATAGGCGGAGGTGCTTAAGCGTGACCTGCTCACGAACTACGCTGCAAGGGCTAATTTCGGTGGTGCAGAGTGGATGTCCCTGCCCCTTTGCTGCGCCAGAAGATGGGCTGGACCTGTCGGAAGGTGAATGGGTGGCCTGTCAGAGAGGCCGAGCAGCTCCGAGAACCACGGTCTCGCCGGCCACCACAGAGCTATCAGAATGATTCTGAGGTGACAAGACTCTTATCTTGCAGATCACCTTGTGGACCAGGGGTGTGAGCAGGAAGGCATATGCCCTTCCACTGAATATGAAATGCGTCGGCCAGTGAACCAGTACCCTGTTCCTGCCAGGATGCGAACTGCTGATACTTCTTGTCGTCCAAGGAGGCAAAATGGTCCACGGAGGATGCCCCCATCTGCTGAAAATCTCTAGTAGCACCTTGTTGTTCAATTGCTACTCGTAATTGTCTGCTCCCAGTCTGCTGAGCCTGTCCGCCTCCAAGTTGGATGACCTCTGAAAGTGGACAGCCGTGAGATAGATGTTCTCTAGGGCCCATTCCCACATGCTGACAGGTAGGCTGCACAGAAAAGGGGACCCTGCTTGTTGACATAGTACATGCTGGTAGAGATGTCGGTCTGGATGAGGACGACCTTGCCCCCAATGAGCGGGAGCAAAGCTAACGCAACTAGCAATGGTGAACTTGCTAAAGCCAAAGAGCTTTGCCAGTTTTTGTTGGGTGCCGGCGATACGCAGTTCCATTCATTCAATGCCATTCCATTAAATGTCATTCACGTTTAGACAGTATCGAAAATCGTGTTCAAACTGTCCGAATCCGGATTATAATCCCACGTAAAATTAAGTAAAATCTGGGTGTCATGGGCATAGTTAAGCATATAATACGGCAGAATCATCAAGAATATAGAAAATGGGTGTTGTGACTACATTATATAAGATGGGGCACTGTTAGGCAGAAACCTGTGCAGTTCCCTTAGGGACCACTGCAAAAGGCTTAAGACTACAGGTTTTGGCAGTAAACCCAATTGGTAGCAGTCTGTACCACCCAGATTTACCTGGTAGCTGTGTCTGAGCAGCCAGACTTCTCTCAAGAAGAGTTAGACAGTATATAGAGTATACAAGATAGGTACCAAAATACAGTAGCACAAGCAAACATTGGCCAGAGCTTTGGTAACAAAGTATATAATTATTTAAAGACACACTTGGAAACACTCCAGCACTATTATTGTAAGCAAGTTCAAAACACTGTCACTATTAATATATATATACATCCCTTATTCCTTATTAGACAAGTTAACACCACTTATTTTCAGAGTTGAGCGCTTAACTAAAGATGGCACTCCAATAAGTTATCCAAAAAAAGGCAGGGAAAAGGCAGAAATTAGAAAAGCACACAACACTAATACTTAAGAAGCACCCAGCAAGGCAGGAAAGTGAAAGTCTACTTGTGAGCAAAATGTTCAGAGGCCAGGCTCCCTCTTGGAGAGAACAGAACACCAATGCGCCCAAGATCACACAGTTCAAGAGGCTTGAAAAGTCTTGCAGAGAGTTCAAAAAGGAATTTGTTCAGCTCAGAAAAGTTCAGTTAGCCAGCCTAGGGCCAACCCAAGTGGTAAATTGAGGATTTAAGAGACACCCCACACAGACCGTTGCGAGGGAGGCCAGGCGGACACAGTACCTTGAAAGTGGAGAGAATCCTCCAGCAGGTGCAAGTCGCGGCATCGTCTAGAGGAAGAGATGAGCTCGACGTGGAGGAAAGCTGAAGGTCGTTGCACTGCCAGGGAAGAAACCAGCCGTGGAGTTCTCCGGTTAAAAGGTACTACCCTTTTATTCGTGGTAGTGGTAAAACGTGGTATCCCGGTTGCCGGGGTGCTTGGCACAGGCAAGGCGGCCACGAGATGATCCGGGAAGGCGAAAAGGCGGGCAAACTGGTTATCCCCACCAGTCAAAGGAAGAAGACTTTTTGGGATGAAGATCTTCCCTGTTGTTGGAAGGAGTGGTGAGGCGGTTCAGCAGGGCTCCACCGGTGGTGTCGTCGTTGCAGGTCGGCTCAGCTTCTCTCTCTTCGGATTCCTTGGTCCTTGTTAGGCAGAAACCTGTGCAGTTCCCTCTGGGACCACTGCAAAAGATTTAGGACTACAGGTGTTTGGCAGTAAACCCACTTGGTAGCAGTCTGTACCACCCAGATTTACCTGGTAGCTGTGGCTGAGCAGTCAGACTTCCCTCAAAAAGAGTTAGGCAGTATATAGAGCATACATAATAGGTACAGAGGCACAGTAGTACAAGCAAACACTGACCAGAGCTAGGTGTAAAAGTATATACTGCCTAACTCTTCTTGAGGGAAGTCTGACTGCTCAGCCACGGCTACCAGGTAAATCTGGGTGGTACAGACTGCTACCAAGTGGGTTTACTGCCAAACACCTGTAGTCTTAAATCTTTTGCAGTGGTCCCAGAGGGAACTGCACAGGTTTCTGCCTAACACTGGTGTACAGCGGTGGGATTTGTATTAAGTATACACTTTAGTGTACTTTTGAGATACCCTAGTGCAACTAACCACAAAGCTTAAGCACAAAAAGAAAAAGTCATTTTCTAACATGTCTGCTATGGAAAGTTATAGTCAAGAGTCCCTTGCTACAAAAACTGCTGATTGTTTAAGAGTTCTCTGTAAGCATAAGAATCTCATGACTAAAGGCAAGAAAATAGAGCTAATAGAAAGGTTGTTAGAAAACCAAAGTCTGGATGATGGTTCAGAGGAACCTACCACTCCAGCAAATGTAGAGAACAGCAATGATATTGATATTGAACAAAGTATTGATGATCTTGGGTCTGAACCAGAAGAGGAAGATGAAACTGCTGTAGATGTTCCCTCTAGGCCTCTCTCTGCCTTACCAGCTGTACCTACTGGACCTTTGCCAGGTCCCACATTTAGTCCTCAATACTATGAACTAGAGAAAATGAAACTGGAATTAGAGTACAAGAAACTTAATACTCAAACTGACAAAGAACTAAGGCTAAGAGAAATGGAGCTCAAGTATGAGCTAGAAATGAAGAAATTGTCTGTTGAGAATGCTTCTCTCTCTGGCTCCTCTAGAAGTTCCAGTCCTAAAAGACCCCGGATGCCTAAAGAATTGGTTGGTATGTATGAGCCTAAGTTGGATGTGTTGGATTGGTTGTCTATGTTTGAGTATAATCATGGGCTCCAGAACATCACAGGTAATGAGTTACTCACCTGGTTGTTCTCTAGGCTTCCCCCTGTTGCAACTGATGCAGTAATGGAGTTGGGGGAGGAGGATAGGAAAGAGTATGAATGTGTGGAGCTAGCTTTGATAGCTAGGTTTGGGAAGACCCCTTCCCAGTATCTTAGGAGGTTTAGAAGCCTCAAAAAGCATGATGGTACCCCTTGGGCTACCTGGGTGTGTGAAGGGTTGAAAAACTTAGAGGGATGGATTAAGGGTTACAAAGTGAACACTTATGAAGGAATGAGAAATCTTGTAATGATGGAGTCAATTTATGATGCCTGCTCTCCTGAGCTCAGACAGCACTTGGCTGATTCACAGGAATTAGATCCTAGAAAGCTAGCTAAGGCTGCTGACTTGTGGGTTGCCAACAGGGCTACTCACAAGGATTCTGGGGTAACTCAGAAGAAGGATGAGGGGAGACAGCCTAAGAAAGACTCCAAAGAGAATTCTAATAATTCCAATTCCAAAGAGGGCCCCAAACCACACCATAAGGGTAAGCCACCTGGGAAACCACAGCAGAGTAGTATACCTTCTGGTGCCAAACCAGAAGGAGGTCAGAACAAGCCTCCATTCCAAAGGACCTTTGGATCCTGTTATGTTTGTAAGGCTACTGACCATGTGAAAGGAGATCCCAGATGTAAGGGTAAACCTTCAGGGATCCAGCTTGTCTCCTTAGCCTTCGCTCCAGAGGAGGAAGTCCCTATGGCAAGTGGAAACTTTCTACTACTGGCTGATGAACCCACTGGAGTCTCAGCCAGTGTTTCTTTAGTCTCTCTGTGGTTGTGGGAACAACAGAATTTAGATGTCTATAATTCTATCCCAGATAATACTAAAGAGTATTATAAGGACAGTGTCCACGTGAATGATCAGGAGACTCCTGCCATCAGGGACACTGGGCCAGCATAACTGTGGTGGATGAATCATTTTTCAAGGCAGAGGATGTTGCTAAGGCACCCAAATGCCTCACCAAGTTAGCTGGAGGGCCTGTGCAGATGTGTCCCCAGTTACCATTTCTCATCCAGTGTAATGATATGGCTGTAAAGATAACTGTCATTATACAATGTGAAGTACCAGGAAGGGTTCTGTTGGGTAATGACCTGAAAGCTGTTGGAGTTGTGTCACATACCCCCAGACCTCCTAGTAAAAGGTTACAGGAGCTCACAAAACCTGCGAGAGAGAAAACCCTGCAAGGTTTATCTCAGGAGATGATGACAGAAATCACTCCTCTTCCACTGGAGCAACTTACTGCAGTGACTACCAGATCAGGAGCAAAGGGGCAACCCAAGACTCCTAGGAAAAAGCCTACAGCAAGCACTCCAGTGCTTCCAAAAAGGACTTCCCCGAGGTTGTCCAAAGTTACACCTGTAACTCCACCTCCAGCTGAGGCTGAGAGGGAGGTACAACCCTGTCTGGTTGAACTAGACTCTGAAGAAGAGCTAGTAGGAGGCCCAGAACTTATTGGAGACCTGGACCCGGCTGACCATCCTGAGCTGCAGTCTTTACTGGCAGAAGGTGGACCCAGCAGGTCAGCTTTTCGTAAGGGACAAAGAGAATGTCCAACTCTGGAGGGCCTTCGCCAACAGGCAGCTTCTCAGGCTGATGGGCAAGAGCCTGGGAAGTATAGGTTACACTGGGAAGATGGCCTCTTCTACAGTGAACCAACTGGATCTGAACCTGGAGCCTACCAACGCCTGGTAGTGCCCCAAGAGAACAGACAACAGTTCTTGCAACTAGCCCACGAGATTCCTTTGGCTGGTCACTTGAGTTTCAAGAAGACCAAGGAAAGGCTCTCTCTCTACTTTTATTGGCCAAAGATGGAGGCTGAAGTAGATAGATATTGCAGGAGCTGCCATACCTGCCAGACTTCTGGTAAGGTTGGTTCCAAGAATGTGGCACCTTTAGTGCCTCTCCCAGTTGTGGGAGTCCCATTTGAGAGGGTAGGGATTGACATTGTTGGTCCCCTTGATCCTCCAAGCTCCTCAGGCAACAGGTTTATCCTTGTTGTAGTAGACCATGCTACTAGGTACCCTGAGGCAATTCCTATGAGGACTGTTACAGCTCCGGCCGTAGCTAAGGCCCTCCTTGGTATTTTTACCAGGGTTGGGTTTCCTAAGGAGGTGATCTCTGACAGGGATCTCTGACATGTCCCACTACATGAAAGCCATGTGGAAAACCTGCGGAGTTACCTACAAGTTCTCAACCGCATACCTCCCTCAGACAAACGGGTTGGTAGAAAGGTTTAACAGAACCATGAACAGCATGATAGGTGCTTTAGAAGAACCCCTTAAAAAGAAGTGGGACCTTCTACTGCCATGCCTTCTCTTTGCTTATAGAGAAGTCCCTCAGGAGGGAGTAGGTTATTCTCCCTTTGAACTTCTCTATGGCCATCCCGTCAGAGGCCCCTTGGCCCTGATTAAGGAGGGGTTGGAGAGTGCTCCTTCCCCCAAGCCAGTCAGAGTGACTGACTATGTGATAGGTCTCCGGAGGGGAATGTCACACATGATGGCAGAAGCAAGTGACAACTTGAAAGCTGGACAAGCTCTGATCAAACATTGGCATGATCAGAAGGCTAACATGGTTGAGTTTACTCAAGACCAGCTAGTTCTAGTTATGCTTCCAACAAGGCAGAGGGCTTTGCAAGACAAATGGATGGGACCCTTCAAGGTTGTGGGAAAACTTGGAGAGGTCAACTATCTGGTGGATCTGGGCAAACCCAGGGAAGCTCCCAGAGTCTTCCACACCAACCGCCTCAAAGCCTATGTCTCTAGACCAGAAGTAGGAGCATTGCTTCTAGCTTCATCAGAAGAGGAGGAGGAGAGTGAAGCTCTACCTGACCTCCTGAGAGGCTTACCTTTGGACGAAAAGGTTGAAGGAGTTAATCTCTCTTCAGATCTGACCCCTGAGCAACAGGAGGAGTGCAAAGCTATGTTAAATCAGTTTGCCCCTCTGTTCTCACTTTCACCAGGCTTGACCCCATGGGGACAGCATGATATACTCACTGGTGACTGTCTGCCAGTCAAAAGCAGAGGATACAGAATGTCAGAACATGTCAGAACCCACATCAAAGGTGAGGTCAAGAAGATGCTTGATCTTGGGGTAATAGAGCCCTCTACTAGTCCATGGTCTAGCCCAGTGGTGTTAGTACCACAGGCAGGATCCAAAGAGTTGAGATTCTGTGTAGAGTATAGAGCTCTTAATGCAGTCACCAAGACTGATGCCCACCCTTTGCCAAGGACAGATGAGTTGGTGGATAAACTTGGTGCAGCCAAGTACCTCAGCACACTGGACCTTACGTCAGGCTATTGGCAAATAGCCCTGACAGACCATGCCAAGGAGAAAACTGCATTTTCTACCCCAGTTGGCCTATACCAATTCAAGGTTATGCCTTTTGGACTAAAAAATGCATCTGTCACATTCCAAAGGATGGTGAACCAAGTTCTAGCTGGGATGGAGGACTTCTGCATGGCATACTTGGATGACATTGCAGTCTTCAGCCACTCCTGGGAGGAACATGTGACCCACTTAGGACATGTTTTGCAGGCTCTTGAGCAGGCCAATCTGACCATAAAGGCAAGCAAATGCCAAATTGGACAGAGTAAAGTGGTCTACCTTGGACATGGGGTAGGTGGTGGAGAGATAAGGCCTTTGCTCAGCAAGATTGAAGCTGTGCAAAATTGGACAACACCTACTACTCAGACCCAGGTGAGAGCCTTCTTAGGCCTCACTGGGTACTACAGGAATTTCATTGAGAACTATGGGACCATAGCTTCTCCTCTGAATGTGATCTCCTCTCCAAAATTCCCTAAGAAGGTCAAATGGAATGAGGAATGCAATCAGGCCTTTGAAAACCTGAAGAAAGCTCTTTGCCAAGCTCCAGTACTCCGAGCTCCTGACTACCACCAAACTTTCATTGTACAAACTGATGCTTCCAATGTAGGTATAGGTGCAGTTCTTAGCCAACTGGATGAGAAGGGTAGGGAACACCCCATTTGCTTCATCAGTAGAACACTGAAGGATCCTGAAACAAGGTGGGCAACAATAGAAAGAGAATGCCTTGCTATTGTGTGGGCACTGAAGAAGTTTAGGCCATACTTGTATGGTTCTACTTTTGTCATTCAGACTGACCACCAACCCTTGAGATGGTTAATGCAAATGAAAGGGGAAAATCCAAAACTATTGAGATGGTCAATCTGCCTCCAAGGGTTTGATTTCACTATTGAGCACAGGTCAGGGTGTCACCATCAAAATGCTGATAGACTCTCTAGGATGTATGTCATCGACTAGAGGTATGAGGTTCATCCAGGAGTGGATTAAATCCTCCTGTCCCTTAGTTTGGGGGGGGCGAGTGTTAGGGAGAATTCTCTGTTTAGGCTGAATTTCCTAACCTAGTGAGTCCCCCAGCAGCTTTGCTGGATTTTTGGGGTTTATTTTTTTCTCCTGCCAAGAGTGGGACTCTTTTACCCTCACTCTTGGACATGACTTGAGAGTGTTTCTGTGACTTGCTATGTGCTTATGGGCTATGGGGTATTTTTTCCCCATAGGCCATCATTGGTTTTTGAATGTGTGTTACACAGCACCCTCAGTGCAGTAACACAGGGGTGTCATAGTGACCCCCAAACATAGACTCCACACCCTGGGACTGACTACTGTCTCCCTGGGTCTGTAAAGTCACCATTGACTTTACGAGTCTTAACTTAGGAACTTAACCAGTACAAACCATCATACTGTGGAAGTACTGGTAGAGGCAATTAGATTGCCCCTGGGTCTGTTGTCGAGGGGGTACTGTCCCGTCCCCCCTCGCCGAGTTCTGGCTGGTGGCAGTGGATACCACGGAAATATTCCACCGGAATATTTCCCTATGGGATTTCCCATTGATTTTAATGCACCACTTTTTGGTGCAATGTTAAAGATACCGCCGGTTTATTTATTTAATATAAATTCACCGGTTGGGATTTTTTGCCAGAACTCGCCGCCAAAATGGCGTCTAGGTTCACTTCAGTAACCCTGAACCCGAGTCGAGCCTTTGTTCCACTTTTGGCGGGCTTCTGCACAGAAGCCCTCCAAAGTGGTGCCATTCTGTCTGGGTACCACAGGGGGTGTGGGAGGGGGTTTAGGCACCCTGGACTGAGTTGCCTTGCCAACTCATTTCGCACTCTGGTGTGATTGGCCCAAGTGGTGAGCCGCCCCGCTCACCACTTAGCATGTTTGAGTGACAGCTAGGCTGTATGAATGGGGGTTTGCTGCATAAAAGCAGGGTTTTTGGGACTGGTTCTTCAGAAGTCGCCACAGGACCTAAGAAGCCGAAGAGGGAGAAGCCGAGCCGACCTGCCAAGACTACACCACCGGTGGAGTCCTGCGGAACCGTCTCACCACTTTTTCCAACGACAGAGGAGATCTCCAGCCGGGAGAGTCTTCTTCCCTTGACTGGTGGGGACAACCAGTTTCTGCCTTCTTTTCGCCTCCCTGAAGCATCTCGTGGCCGCCTTGCCTGTGCCAAGCACCCCGGCAACTGGGATACCACTTTTTACCTCAACCGCGAAAGAGGGGTAACATCCTTTTAACCGGAAAACTCCACGGCTGGTTTCTTCCCTGGTAGTGCAACGACCTTCAGCTTTCCTCCACGTCGAGATCTTCTCTTCCTCTGGACGACGCCGTGACTTGCACCCACTACCAGGAACAACTGCCACCGCTGGAGGATCCTTTCCATTTTAAAAGGTACCGTGTTCCGCCCGGCTTCCCTTGCCACCGATTGTACGGGGTAGATTTAGCTCTCGGCTCTTGAACCTGGGTAAGCCTGGGACACCTTAACTAAACTTTTCTAAACTTGGTAAAACCTTTTCTACTCACCTGTAAAGACTTGCGACTTTGTGTGATCTTGGACATCTTTTCGCCTGGCTTTCCCTAGAGTGGGCCTGGCAACCGAACTTCCTTGCTCCGCAATAGACTGCCTTTCTAAACTTACTGTGAATCTCTGAAAAGTGTTTTACCTTGCTGTTTTCATTACTTCTGCTTTTTCCCTCCCTTTTTAACTAACTTGTTGGAGTGCCATCGAACGTTAAGCGCTCACCTCTGTTTGGAAATAAGTGGTGTTAACTTAGACTTGTCCAACAAATAACTAGGGATGTACATATAAGTAATAGTGACTGTGTTTTGACTTACTTACCTTTTCTGTGCTAGTGTGATTTATGAGTGTGTCTTTTAAATAAATAATTATATACTTTTACACCTAGCTCTGGTCAGTGTTTGCTTGTACTACTGTGCCTCTGTACCTCTTATGTATGCTCTATATACTGCCTAACTCTTCTTGAGGGAAGTCTGACTGCTCAGCCACAGCTACCAGGTAAATCTGGGTGGTACAGACTGCTACCAAGTGGGTTTACTGCTAACACCTGTAGTCCTAAATCTTTTGCAGTGGTCCCAGAGGGAACTGCACAGGTTTCTGCCTAACAGTCCTGTGGCGACTTCTGAAGTTCCAGTCCCCAAAGCCCTGCTTTTATGCAGAAAACCCCCATTCATCAGTCCTAGCTGTCACTCAAACATTCATCAGTCCTAGCTGTCACTCAAACATGCTAAGTGGTGAGCCGGGCGGCTCACCACTGGGCCAATCACACAAGAGTGCGACTTGAGTTGCCGAGGCAACTCAGTCCAGGGTGCCTAAACCCCCCCTCCCACACATCCTGTAGCCCCAGACAGTGTGGCACCACTTTTGGAGGCTTCTGTGGAGAAGCCCGCCAAAAAGTGGAACAAAGGGCTCGACTTGGGTTGGAGTTACAGAGGCGAACACAAACGCCATTTTAAAACAGAGTCCTGGCAAAAAGACCCAACCGGGGAATAAATATTAAATAAATAACCCGGCGGTATCTTTAACATTTCACCAAAAAGTGGTGCGTTTAAAATGAATGGGAAAATCCCATAGAAAATATTCAGTTGGAATATTTCACGTGGTAACCACTGCCACCAGCCAGAAACTCGACGAGGGGGGACTGCACAGTGCCTCCTCGAAAAACAGACCTAGGGGCAATCTAATTACCCCTACCAGTACTTCCACAATATAATGGTTTGTACTGGTTCTGTTCCCAATTTAAGACTAGTAAAGTCAATGGTGACTTTACATGCCCTGGGAGACCGTAGTTAGTCCCAGGGTATGGAGTCTATGTTTGGGGGTCACTATGACACCCCTGTGTTACTGCACTGAGGGTGCTGTGTAACACACTTACCAAAAACCACATGAAACCCTATGGAGTAAAAGACTCCATAGCCCATAAAACACATTTCAAAGTCAAAGGATATCTCAAATCATGTCTAAGAGTGGGAGAAAGAGTCTCACTCTTAGCAGGAGAAAAAAATAAACCCCAAAAGTCCAGCAAAGCTGCTGGGGGACTCACTAGGTTTGGGAAATTAGCCTTTACAGAGAATTCTCCCTAACAGGGACACCAGACAAAACTAATGGGGGAAGGGGGGTTGGGAAGGGGTTGTTGAGGGGTGGGGTGGAACTGTTGCAGATTTGCTAAAATCTCTTGCAGTACGTTCGGACAGAAAAGAGAACCCAGGTTATGGCTTCAGGACAAAATAGCAGAAGAGTGCAGTCCGTCTACCAATATGTTACAGTCTACCAGATCAAACGCTGTAGAAAGGTCCAAAAGCACAAGCCGAGCCACCTCACCTTTATCCATAATCTGGAGCAAGTTAGACTTAAGGTCTAATAGGGTGGCCTCTGTCCCATGCGCGACCCTAAAGCCTGACTGCCTAAGACCAAGTAAGTTGAACTCTTCTAAGTAAGACTATTTTTAAATTTGCTACTCGATTGATAATCTTTAATAGGAAAGGTACATTTGTTATCTGTGAGTAGTTGGTAGCCACACTAGTGTCCAGGGAGGGCTTCTTAAACAAAGGCGTTATCCACGCCCGATTGATCGTAGTAGGTACAGTAGGAGCTAAAGGAAACCTTGAAAAACTTGGTGATCACAGAATCTCAAGAGGGTACACACTCCTTCACAGTGACAGCTGGGCAGGGATCTCCTTGGCACACTGTGGGCTTAAGGGAGTGGGTAATAACTGCCACCTCCTGTTCCGTAACAGAGAATTTAAATGGGTGAAAGGCAGCCGGAAGGCTATGCCGGCGACTGGGAAGTGGCAAGATAGTTGCATGTTTTTGAGCAATATTTTGCTTATGGGTTTGAACCTTATCCATTAAGGCATGCTGTATCCTTACTGATCGAATCTTGTAGTTTCACATGAGGGGACTCAAGATCTCGAAGAACTTTAAACAGTTCTGTAGAGTCAGATTTAGATGCACTGATGCGGGATTCAAAATGTTATTTTGCCTCCCTGATATTTTTTTTGCAGAGATAAACTTCCTGATCTTCAGAGGAAAGAGATCTAAGCCAGTTGTTTGTGACCATTATTTCTCTAGGATCTCTGTATAAACCTACCTGAATAGTCAATACTTTGGCATTGATAACTTTAGGACAACAAGGGCCCGAAACATCTTAGGGGTGGACTTTGTAAGTGTTAGGGGAGCCGTTATGGGATTATTCTGAACAGTGCTCTATTTCTCTGCATCCGAATACTTATCTTGTTTCACTAGTCATTGAATCAAATGTTATTCCATCTCTCCCTTAGGGTGAATATATGTATAACATTACTTACCGTACTTTGCATAGGCCAGGCTCTAAAGCTAGGTGCAGAGTATTGCACATGTTTTCAAGGTTCGAAAAGGGACATAGACTGGGGGTGTTTGTAATATTAGCCCTAGTGTGATGCCCAAGTATGGAGTGTATGCCCTGAGAACTAATTTGTGATGAAGTGTGAAACATCTATGGTTTGCCCTAGAAGCTAACTCCAGGAGGGGAGGAAGGGTGGGCGCATGTGAATCTAAGCACATACCAGCAACAGAAATACGATTACAGTACGTATGTTTGAAGGTAGAGTGGAAAAAAGATGTTTTAACACCACCCGACCCACCTGTGTGTCACCCTTAGAATGTGTATCTAAACAGTAGTGTTATGTGAAGTTATGAACAGATATCCAAGTGGAAGCTTTGCAAATGGCATCTAAAAAGGGACACTTGCAATGAAAGCTGGAGTAGCCGCTGTGCCCAGAGTTGAATGTGCGCTGGGATTGAAGGGTAATGCTCTCTTGGCAAGAGAATAACAAAATTGGATGCATCGGACATTCCATTTTGAGATAGCCGATTTCGAGATAGAATCCCCACCACTACCTATGGCTAGAGATAAAAACAGTCTATTTTTCTGAGCGGTTTAGTCTTTTGAAGGTTAATACGCGACAGCCCTTCGGACGTCTAAGGTATGCAGACTTCTCTCTGCTGCATTCTTTGAGTTTTGGAAGAAAACAGGACTTTCTATTGATTGATTTACATGGAAAGTGGAGATTAATTTTGGAGAAGAAAAAAGGTGATGCGTGCGTAGTACCACCTTGTCTTTGTGAATAATGACAAAAGGATCTTACATGGAAAGGGCTTGTAATTCACATACGCTCCTTATTGATGTGATGGCGACAAGGAAAGCAGTTTTATATGCAAGATACTTAAAACTAGCATTGTCCATTGGGTTGAAAGCCCTCCCCTCCCCCGCCCCCCCCATGAGCTTTGCAAGCATAACATTCAAGCCTCACTGGCCTTTATTTTTTAACACCCTCTATGAATACTTTTACCACTGGCACTTTTGACCGGGAAACTTTACTTTGTGGTGTGGTGTAAACCGAGAGAGTCGCTAGGTGAACTCAACTGGGTTGATGTTACGCGCTTTACACCATAAGACAAAACATTTCCATTTGTTAAAATAGCAGTGCTGTGCCTTGTGTTAAGTTTGCGTGCTTCCTTTAAAATGCCCATGGACCTTTGGTTTACGTTTAAATGACCAAACTCTCTGACCTCAGGAGCTAAGCGGCTAAGTGCAGCATCTGAGGGCATGGGTAGGGTGTTGTCCCTTGGTCTGTAGGGGCACGGACGTTTCATTGGAGGACAAAGAAATTTGCAGCAAAAACCATGTTTGTCGCGCCATATAGGAGCCATCAGGATTAAGGTTACTTGTTCCTGGTATACCCTGGGGACTATCCTTTTGAGAAGTGGAGTTGGGGGAGGGAGGGCACATTTCCCTGACTAGTTCATTAACAATACATTTTCCTTGGATTTTGTATGGGTAGGGTGTTGTCCCTTGGTCTGTAGGGGCACGGACGTTTCATTGGAGGACAAAGAAATTTGCAGCAAAAACCATGTTTGTCGCGCCATATAGGAGCCATCAGGATTAAGGTTACTTGTTCCTGGTATACCCTGGGGACTATCCTTTTGAGAAGTGGAGTTGGGGGAGGGAGGGCACATTTCCCTGACTAGTTCATTAACAATACATTTTCCTTGGATTTTGTCTGGGAAAACCTGAATGTGTAATTGCTGCATTATGCGTTCTCTTGTGTAGCAAAGAGATCTTTGTCTGGAAATCCCCAGTTTGTGAAGACGTTGAACTTCTGTTTAGTACGTCTGCTAAAGAACTGCGTTCCCCTGGAACATGTGCTAGGAGAAAAATGCGTTTTAGTGCCCAAAGCCAAATGTTCTGGGCTAGTTTGGACAGCCCAGGAGAGTGTGTTCCACCTGCTTTTTTATGTATAACATGGCTATTTTGCTGTCTGTTAGTATGAGCATGTCTTCTGTACTAGTTGTTTGAATGCTTGTAGAGCTTTGAAGAATGCTAGCAGTTTGAGAAGGTTGAAATGCTTTTCCGTTAATGCTTGTGTCCACCCCCCCTGCGCAGTCTGAAGGAGAAAATGAGCTCCCCACCCTATTAGCAAAGCATCTGTAGTGAGAGTGGCTTCAATTGCTGGGGTGTTTAACAGCTTGCCCTTTAAAAAGGTTTTTTGTCCACCACTGCAGAGATGGTCCCACAGGCCGCTTGCGACCATTGTTCCGTTAGCCACTTTTGAATAGGACGCATGCGCAACCAGGCGGGCAGCATAAGGTAAATGCAGGAAGTAAATCCCAGAAGGTGCGTGGCCTTTCGCACGGTTACCCGACGACCGACTGTAATGAGGAATTTGAAACAGCATGTGTTGTAACCTCTTGTTGGAGGGGATGTCTAGGCCATCTTCTGTTCGAATTAGTGCCCCAAGAAATTGTTTTACTTGACTGGGTACTAGACTTGACTTTCTCGCTGATGGAGAAGCCCAATTGAAACGGTTGAATATTTTGCTGGCACAACCAGTGTTATTAACCAGTTGTCTAAGCATGGGTACACTGGAATTGACTGCCTCCATAGGTGTGCAGCCACCACCAAAAGGATCTTTGTAAACACTTGAGGTGCTGAGGATATGCCCAAGGACAGCACTTTGAATTGATAGTGCTTGTTTCACACTTTGAATCTTAGGTATTTTCTGGGCAATGGCAACATTGAAATATGAAAGTATGCATCTTTCATGTCCAATGTTGCCATGTAATCCCCCCGTTTTAGTAGAGGATTTACTTTCAGCATCGTTGTCATCATGAATTTGTGTGGCTTGACATACATGTTTGCAGGACTAAGACTGGGTGCATTGTTCGATCTTTCTTTGGAACAAGGAAGTACACTGAATATATACCTTGGCTTTCTTTCAGCGGTGGAACTAGCTTTATCACTCTTTTGTAGTAGTGTTAAAAATTCTTGTAAAATCAAGTGATGTTGCGACTACATTCTTCCTGCTCGAGGAGGATGGTGGCATGGTGTTTCTAGGAATTCTACTGAATAACCTTTGGCCACAGTTGTTAGCACCCAGCAATCTGATGTTATCCCCTCCCATGTGTGAGTGAAAGATGCTATGGGCACCCCCTACTGGGGAAGCATGGCACGGTACCTGGACTGGAGCGTCAATTGTTGGAGGGCAGTAGAGGCTGCAACTCTGTCCAGACCTTTACCTCTCCTAAACCCCCTTTGTTGACTGCTTTGAAAAGGGGAGGTTTGGCTTTGGGGATTGTACCAAGACGACGAGGCGGCTCCAAAACCAGGTTGCGTGGCCCTTGAGAAACTCTGACTCAAATTAACGCTGAGTATTGAAGGTGCCTCGATGGATAAAGGGTTCATTAGAAATTTGCTTTAGTGTTTTTAGGGTTTCCTATTCCTTTTAAGTGGTTTCTAACTGGTCATCTACTGCCTTGCCAAAGAGAACTGAATCTTCAATAGGCATGTTTATTAAAGTTACCCAAGTTTCGGATTTGAACTCTGAATCCCGAAGCCATGAATGGCGTTTGAGCAAGGTGCCCTCAGCTCTGACTCTACCAGAAGTGTCTGCTGAATCTAGAGTGTTTTAAAAAAAATATTCTGGGCTAAGTGTTTCCCCTTCAGTAGTGATTTTGAGAAGGTGGGATCTAACTGGTTTGGGACGGAATCCATTTGTCTGTGTATTTCAACTCACCGAGTATCATTGTGACTTGCAAGCAAAGTAGTATTGTTTGCTATACGAGTCAAATATGCCCCAGAGGCGGTCACTCTCTTGCCCAGGTTATATCATCTTTTGCTGTCTTTATTGGGTGTGCTTCAACATTAGACAGTGGCACACTTGCCCTTTTTCTAGTGGTGGTGAAAACTAGTGAATCAGCTTTACATGACCTTTAATGTAAAGAAGGTCTGAAAGGGATGGCTTGAAAAATAAAGTATATCCTGGGGTTGACAGCACGAGTAATTGAAGGTGTAGTTAGAGATGGGGCAATTCTCTTTGTTTATAGACTGCAAGAGAGGAATAGCCCGACAGGTGGGTTTCCTCTCATTTAATATATCTTCTACAAAATCAGTGTCCTCCACTGTTTTCCTGAGTTTGAATATTATGATTAGCAGCAACCTTTCAACAAGCCGTTGAAGCTGATCATCAATGGGGGAAACGTGACCACTCTCAGGTGTAACATCAGAAGGGTCTATAATGGCGACATCAAGTCTTGATCTTCCTCGCCTTGATCCCGATAAGAGTCAGGAGATGCTCGAGTGTCAAGTTAAGGTTTCTCAGTAATGTTCACAATAGAACATGTGGGAGAAAGCTAACGCCATGGGGATTTAGCTAAAGGCTGCCCCATTTATAAGTCTAAGGTTTAATTGGGTACTTTTCATAAATGTTATAAAAGAGGAGACCTTGTTCATAGTATCCTCGAAACATTCTCTAGAGCAGGTATCCATCTTGGATTTTTCAGGTAGAGGGAACACAATAGCTTCAGGGTCCTCCCAAACCCTCTTCCTTTGGAGAGATTGAGATAAAGGGGAGGTAACCCCAGTATATTCTCGAACCTTTTGTGGGACAGTAGGTATGCGTTTGAGATGTGTTTGTGAAAATTTTCATGGTGTTTTCCCATGCTAGAATGAGTTTTGTGTAATTTTGACATGTTTCAGTGTTTGTGAAACATCCGTAGAGGGACTCTGATGCACGTCCACCAGCACCTGTTCAGTGTTTTGTCTTGTGCTAGACGCGGTTGCGGAAGCACAGCGGATTTATGGGCGGTAAGCCGCAAGAAGCCTTACGCCAGCATGCAGCCTTCTTTCGACGCATACGTCGGAGAAGAGCTTGGGGTTGTGTGCTTTTTAAGTGTGTGCGTGTCAGATGCCAGTAGTCTTCCAATAGCAGTGTGCCTTTCAGAGCTGGGGACTGACATGTAGGAGCTGGAAGGTTCCCATGAAATGTTTTTGGCTTCCGAAATTGAGCCGTTGCTGCCTTGGCCTTCCAGGTTCGACAGGTGCCGGTTGTGGTCTCCGACTCGGCCATCATATAGTGGACTGCTCACCATTTGGTGCGTCTTTAAGAGTTTTGGCCCTAAACAACTTGCAAGATACACAACGCGCCTCTGGGTGGTTTCGGGGAAGGCAGTGGTTGCACACTCGATGGCTGTCTTTCCACAGGTACTTTCTGTTGTAAGGTGGACATAATTTTAAAAAGGAGTTCTCTCCATTGCTAAATCGTCGTGAAAAGACAGCTTAACACACACACAGTGAATATGGGAAGTGGAATTATGCAGTCTCTAATAAAAGGTAATCTGCCCCCCCCCCCCCCGCACTCTGCCTACTGCAAGGCCGAAGCCTGTCACTAAATCGGAGGACTTGTCAGATTCGGCATTTGGAAGGTCTTCAGGATGTTCGTCGAATGTGCACACTGCAACTGTCGAAAAGTTAAAGTTATAATTAATAACTCTGAAAAGTAGAAGCGTTACAGAGTCCGCTTTACACTCCCGACCACAATGGTGAAAAAAAAATACAATCTGAGGTAGGTACCTCGACGCGTGAGGGGTCATGGGTAGAGTAGATGTCACACTGGGGATATTATTACAAACCTGCCCAGTCGACATCCCTTTTCGAACTTCGAAAACAAAATATGCAATACTCCACACTTACCACTAGATGTCGGCCTATGCAAAGTATGTGATTCTAAGCAGATCCACAAGCCTCAGAAATCTGTTTTATAAGGGTTTTGTGTGGCAATATTTACTGAGAATGTGTATCTGTTTAGTGTGTAACTAAAGGCCTACATAGGGGTGTGGAAGGAGCAGACTGACACAGGAGACATGTTGACATGTTTCTGGCTAAAGACTTTTATTGGTGTTTAAGCTAAAGAGAAATCTGTATCTGACCATAGTTCTAAGAGGGGTTTCCCTGCCTCAAATAATACTAAGGAATGCGCCAGTATGTCAGTCTAAAGCAAAGAGTTCATCACTTTGTGTACAAAAACCTATTTCCAACCCTTACACTATATTCAACTAATAAAAGAGGTGGTCTTTGTGATTCAGAAAAAAACGTTTCTTCCTTCAGAGTGTTAGGCGAAGGTTCACGTCTGGCGATTCAAAATGAAATGTTCTTAAGGGATAGAAATCAAAAGTGTGAAAAAAAAGATTCCTTGGATTGAGGTTTCAATAAGGCACATAGAACAAACGAGTCTTGTATCTTCACAATGTACCCATCCTCTTCACTGTGTTCACAGCCTAACCGGTTCACTATCCTGCCGGGCACTGCAACTGTTACAAAGGTTTTGTGTGTGGTTTGTTATTAACAGTTTGTACCCAGTTCACTATCCTTCCAGGTATTCCTGTTGTCAGGTCCCAGATCCCTGTGGTATTGACTTTGTTCACTTGGGTCCCACCACCTTTGGTTTCTTGCTTTCGGGTCTCCGGCCCCTTTGGCTTTGTACCTGGTTCTCTATCCTGCCAGGTATTCTTATTGTCGGGTCCCAGATCCTTGTAGTATTGGCTTCCTTCTCTTTTGGGTCCCAGACCCCTTTGGCTTCTTGTTCTCTTAATTTGGGCTGCCCTGGTCTTCCACGACCACAGGGACTGGCACGAAGAAGATGTTTCATGAGGAGACTCCTTATTGGATGCAGGTCCTCGACCTGTGTCCCACTGCAGTATAGTCTCTCAGGGTTCCCAGTAAGCCTCCCGGTTCGCCAACCCTTCTTTGGTTGCTCACCGGTCTCCGTCGGCTGCTTCTGTGTCTCGAGCTCTGCAGCGACTTCGCAGCTACCTCCCACCTTCCTGCATTGCGTCCCATGTAGACCACGCTTTGCAGCTCTGTCACTCTGCTGGCGCTTCGTTTTCCTGCTTCCAGATACGGTTCAACCACAGTGAAAGTCTCTGAAGCGTCTCTGCTGACAGGTAAGTGCCCCGTCTGTGGTGGCTTTGCTCGGCTCCTGACCGCTGGCTCTGCAGCTCCCAGTTCCCCCAGGGAGGAGCTCTCACCGAGTTCGATTTTCCCTCTTCTATTTCACTCGCGTCCTGGCCAATAAGAAGTCCACAAAGACTAAACTGCTCAGTATGATTCACAGAGTTGCGCTCTATGCTTCCACACCTCCTCCTCGGCTTAGTACTGATTTTAAGGACTCCTAGTGAGTCAGTGACACTCTTCTGCATCCCAGTACACCCTACCTTACTGGTTTTAAGGAAACGGATAGGAACACTATGGATAGTGTTGTAGGGGGCCAGAGACGAAGGCTGATTAGGTATACCATGTTCTCCCCAGATTGTCACTAATCCCATAGGGAGACTCCCTTCCCAGGAGATCCACCTGCTGAGTAACACCCCCCCTCCCTTGGCGAACTATCGGGTAGAGTCCTCACCTTCCTGGCCTCATGGGGAGGAGCTCCACCAGGTGAGAAGTGATGACATCCAAAAATTCATCACACCCTTATAAATAATTATATTTTTATACTTACCGGTCCAAAAATCTTAACAGCTTGGTTGTCAGATTATTTTGATTTTAGCACTTTTGAGCTTCAGGGAAAAGATTAACAAGGGACTATCTACAAAGTGAAAATAAGTGAACTTTTATCAGATTAATTTAAATGAATGTACATTTTTTAATGTAGTGCTCTTTAAGATTTTCATTTTCTGGGTTTTAGAATCTTATTATCAAGTCTATGAAATACTAACTACTTCTGTTGAAACATTGTTCATGTTAATGTATGAAATTTTATGGATTGTTAGATGATTTTACTTTCCATTTTCTTTTAAGAACAGTGGTATAGATTATATTTTAAACCAACACACTTTAATAAATGAATAACTATGTAAAGTAATTCCTGAAATGCTCCCCAGCCAAGGGCACAGAAAAGGTCTGTGGTTTGTAGTCTGTGGGAATGAGGTTTCTGGGATTAATCTGAAATCCGCAGCCTTTCAGTTAAGCCGGAACAGATGCCTACAAATGTTTTAAGTGGTGGCTAGCATGGACTGGCCGCCCGCCAAATGTTTGAGGGGTATATGAGTAAGACTGGAATATTGGGTCACCCCTGTAACCATGGTTGAAGCACAGAAGCCAAACACTGCACCAAAATGTCAAACAATGGAACTTGATCTGAACACTCCAGGAAAAATGAACCAATGCAAGCAAAGAGACAGAAGCTCTGCCACAGTATCTCTGAACCTTTGAAAAACCCAACAGCACAGCACTGCTAATCCCGCAACCAGAAGGAACCCTGTCCATCGTTCGTTCCTGCTGAGACTAGTTGGGTCTTTGCCTCTGCAAGGTATTTGTGCTCCTCCGACTTCCAGGACTAGTCTGTCACTGTTCGCATGATTCAGAAGCACCACATCATTTGAGGCATGGCCGTTACTGGACCCTTTATCCAACATGTGACCCATCAAGCAAGACTATAGTATCACTCCTCCTGCGTGGAGACCTTAAGTGAGCATCTTACTAACTTTAGTTCAGACTTCACTGGTGACCTTGATTAGGCTCACCATTGTGTCTCTTCAGATCTGAAGCTAGGCGCACAGATTTTTATTTTTTAATCCCAGACATTGAGGTTTTTTTGTCCTCCTTTCCTCCATCAACAGGGCCCCTTTCCTCCATCAACCAGGCCATCTGTTGCTGACTTGGCCCAACCAGCAGCCAATAGACCTTTCCAGCTGCGATGCTTGGATACCATTTTGAAGCCACTACACCTACAAGATTAGCAGTCCTCTTGTATTTCTTATTTAGGTCTCTAAGGTTCCAACTAGCATCTTTATTCTACTACTTTGCTTGCAGGGCCTGCTGCTGGTGACTGCCATCCAGTGGACAACCCCAACATCTCCAGTTGCTACTCCACGGTTTACCTCTGCAAGCTCGGAACTCATGCTGCGCCAATCACGTTTTCTGCAGCTAGATCTCCAATTGGGAGTATTTGTGACTCTGTTGTGTTGGTCAGGTTTTGCAGGTTTCCTGTGCATATGGATCAGAACCATGGCACCACTTTTCCCTGAGCTCCATGTGCAGATCTAGACACTTGAGCCTAGGTGGAAACCCTGGCCCATTGAATCCTATGCGGAACTACTCTGCCAATTAGATTACCAGTTTATCCGACAGGGAATAACTTCTCTTTTCTTCTTGAGGGGTTCTGGCTTTAAAGGAGCATGTGAGCATCACCAAAAGGTCATGTTTGACTTTGTGGACTTGACAACATTTTTTACATTTAACATTTTTACACCTCTGAAAAGCTATTAACTTACTGGAAATAATTCCTTTGATATTGCTAAATATATTTTTGGGCTATTCCCTTACTGGTAATTCGAAAGTGCTTACTGTAGCTTCCCTGGGTTGTTTGTAGATCATTGCTGCCAAATTGGCCTCCCTCCCCTTCCCTGTTAGCTCTCCGCTCCCTGTTTCTCAGCTTACTTCAGCATGTTCTTCCCCCTATGACTGTAAAGCGCTCCCTTGCTTCCCGAAGCTTGTTTTGCTTTCAATAAATCCCCTACCCCTTATAACAGCTTTTAACCATTCTACTTAAAAAGAGTTTGCCTTAATGGCTCAACCATACAAACATGTGGATAGTCAAGAAGAACTCTGAGGAAACACCCTGTAATCCGAAATCAGTTTAAATAAAGTATCCGGGCCCTAGAAATTGAGCCTAAGAGCAAGCTCTGTAACAGTTCCACTCAATCACTGCAGGACAGTTACATTCAATTCTCTTTCATGATTTTATTCAGGCTAGAACCACAGACACCAACCACAGGTCATATATATTTTTTGCAACTGTAGTATTTGCTCTCCAAATCAAGCAGTAGCCATGCCAAGTTAGGATATATGGGCATCCCACATTCTCTTGTGAGAGCAAACTTAACAATCAACACTCCGATACATTTAAAAGAGGTTAATGGCTCCTTCATAAAAAGTACATGAATTGATGCATGATAAATTAAACATAACCTTTTTATGTAAGCTTTGCACAAACGTTGCGTGCAGAACATGCTAAAAGTGATATGCATTACCTTCATTCCTCTTAACCCAGGACAGA